>NC_090721.1:6697333-7008541 GCF_040954835.1 Lepisosteus oculatus | reverse complement strand
CACACAGATTGTCCCAAAACAGCACTAACTTTGGAGAGGGTAAATGTCAAAGTGGATGAAAAACACTAATTCTGCAACAAGGGTTTCACAGCAAGGATAAACCTGAGCTTGAAGATGCATGGGAGAAGTTTTTTGTTTGAAGGTTCGAATAAGATACCAGATACTAATCTTTCCCTCAGACACTGAAGTCTTCTGATTTTGGGGTAATACCACATATCAGGGGCAGGGGCTGAGCGCTGTGTGAGTGAATGACTTTTGGTCCTGGATCTGGACTTAAATTCCTGCCAGACTCCAAGATCAAATACAGTTGAAACACTAGAGTGAGAAGGATTTGTGATCTCTTCTTCACGGAACGGATTCTAGAGAAGCAGTGTTCAGAGAGGGTTGGAACAGTAAGGCTGTGCTGACACAATCTGCACTAGACCACATGTGTCCAGTTACTGATAATCAAGTTCATGGTGCACAAAGAAAATGTATTCATTTCCAGCAGGAACCTGGCTAGTGTCTCACGATCAGTCCGCATATGTCAGGTACCACTGCCAGGCCCTGGTGTCAGTGAGCCTCTTAATGAAGGGTTTTTTCTGTGGGAGGAGTATCGGCACTGCTGGAACAAAGGCAGACTGCAGAGCAGGAAACTGCACTACAGCATAGAGAGAAGATGCTCTTCCAAAAACAAAGAGCTTCCTTCCATTAGCATTCCGAACCGCTTTGGAATCTGGTCATATGTGTGGTGCTTTTTATTCTTTATGTGTTCTTTGTTATCATACATGCCCCATATTCTTTCTTTACTTTCATTCATTTTTCCTCCTTGATGCACACATTTGCATTAAGCAATCTCAGGATCCCACCACACACCCCACATTTAATTTAGCACAGGCATACAGGTCATTCAATTTCAGGGCTATGTTTCACCAAACACATACTTTTAATAATGGTGTATTTGAACACATGCTCACCTTTGCATTTAATTCAAAATGGTGTAGTTGGTACACTTTAAGCAATGCATAACAGCTTCAATAAATACATCTATATCAGATGTGCAAACACATACAGGAGCTCCTATAGGTCTACTGCACTCGCTTCATTTGGAAGTCAAAATGAATAATTTCCATGTCTGTCTATTCGGAAAAGGGGAGACAAACTATGTTAGAGCTCCATAGATTTTCGTGTGACTTTTTCAATGCTATTGACAGCAAATCCCAAAATTGAGGGAGCCCAGATACAAAGGCCAGCACTTGACAAAAGCTGCTTCTGGAAACAGACTTCCTCTTTGTTCCTGAGCAATTGCAGTGCTAAGAATGTCTCTTTTAGTTTCCTCCCCCTGGCAAGATCTGATTCTTTCTACATTACAGGAAACCACAAGACAGGAAAACACAGGGAGTTCATGAGGCATGGAGCACAGCACAAATCAGAGATCTGCAGCAGTGACAGGGGCTGAATCAGCATAAAACCTCACTGCCTCTCATTGTGCCAGTGAAATGAAAGAAGCCCACTGGAATAAGGCACAGTAGCCAATATCCTTACTGGAACACTGACCGCTAGTAACCAGCTCACTGGAATAAGGCATACCAGTAAATAGCTTACTGGAACACTGACCGCTGGTAACCAGCTCACTGGAATAAGGCACACCAGTAAATATCTTACTGGAACAATGACCGCTGGTAACCAGCTCACTGGAATAAGGCACACCAGTAAATATCTTACTGGAACAATGACCGCTGGTAACCAGCTCACTGGAATAAGGCAAACCAGTCAATATCTTTACTGGAACACTGACCACTGGTAACCAGGAAATAGCAGAACTACATTAAAGGGGAACTGCGTCAGCAGCATGGAGTACGAACTTCTTGGTAAAGCGCTGTATGAGCTGGGCGTTAGTCAAGACCATGATTATATAAATGCCGAATAGACTGTTTGAAACTGTTAGAATTAACGATTAATTTGAGTTATTTTGTAGGAAAAAAAACAAGCTTACTGGCTAGTGGTTTCAACTTGATCGTGGATTCCAGGAACGATGTTTCGTTCCAGTTCTCACTCTCCTTGTAAACACATCTAAAAAATGTGAAGAAATTCAAAATCTTGGACTGCTGCCTGTTACGTGATCAGAAGCAGGAGAAAGGGAGATTTTGAACAGCACTGTTAACTGTGCATTTTCATCCTGAGTATATTAGAGTGAGGAATGAAAACCTCCAACAGACTGTAGCCCTGAACCACCATAGCACTCCTAAAGTGAATGAGTATTTCAAGATAACCCCACCAGGCTCCTAAGACATAACAATAGTCCCCTTTCAGAGAACCCTGCACAATCCCAAAAAACAAGTCCTTCACAGTGGTATTCATTCCAAAAAGATCTCCAGCTTCCCTTCTTACGTGGTACAACTCTTCAGTGTTCCGTTCCACTGAGAGAGCTGGAACACACAAATCACTGCCAAACTCCCACATTCTCCATTTCTCTTCTTCCTTGCCAATACAAACTCATTACTTTCATTCCCCGGAACCCCCAACACACTCCACCAGGCTCAGCTTAGACACCACACCCTACCCTTGGCACCTGTCTGCTGTTATAGCAGTTGACTGCTGATACTCCTGAGGAATGTCCCAATTTAGGACCAGGCCAATCAGATGGTCCCTTTTCTGCACAGCAGTCCAATTAATCAATCAAGGCAGGTGTGTCCAATTTACTTCAGAGAAGGAAGAGGTTTTAACAAAGCCTCAGCTTGCTCCATCACAATTAGGTGAAAAAAAGATGTACTTCTTGTTGAAAGAAAAAGTTGGAAGAGTTTTATAGCACTGGATGGTAATGTGAGGTATCCCATGAGGCTGTTCTCTCCTGGCATGCTCTTTGATATCTTAATAAGACAGAGACGGAGACAGGGATATCTGTTGTTTTTTTACCACACTTCTGGTCAAGGGGCCAGGGAGCAGAATTCTCCTTATACCACTCTGTTTACAACCGCACAGCCCTTTCCCATGAAACTGTGCTTTCTGCACAAGGACAAGAAACCCAGTGGGGAAAAAGAAATTTAGCAAGCAAGCCAACAAGCAATATAGCAGAGACCGCATTCATTTTAAGGCACTGTGACAATGATGCAAAAAACTAGCCTAAAGCTGCACTGTTAGTTCTCCTGCTTTCTTAGTCTCCTCGGTTAGAACAGGAGTCCTGTGTGAGCTCTTCTCAAGTGGAGATGTGAGTTCTGCAAATAGAAAGGACAATTCTTTAATTTCTGAGAAACAGAAGCTTCGGTTTACTGTTTCAGACTTAGTGTATGCACACCTGACAATCAGATACTGCACCCAGCTGTATTTTCACTGTCCGAATGGGCAAAATGGGAGGGATAAAATCATATTCTGTACACATACTTAAATAAATGCCTAATTCACCTAGTTAAACAGATAGAAGCTGCTTAACCATGTATTCAAATCACATTTGTTGGATGATCTTGCGTGATAAAAAAATGCTTGGGGAGAGAAACCTGGGGTCAGAGATTTATATGGCACCCCTGGAGCAGCTGGGGTTAAGGGCCTTGTTCAGGGGCCCAACGGAGTAGGATTCTTCTGCTGGCCACAGGATTTGAACCGGCAACCTTCCAGCCACAGGCGCAGATCCTTAGCCACAGTGCCACCACTCCCCCCCTATAAAGGGACATAGGGCCTGCAATTACAGAGGGGACACTCACGCTGCCACTCTGCTGCTGTCTGGGGGAACGGGAAGAGAATAACAGGAAAGAAGAGCAGTAATGAGAGACATCTGCATTAGCGTGTGTAGCCATGCAGCAAGGACTGCCAACTGTCTGCTCGGTGTTTTATATTCGGAATATCTCCTATTACAGCACGACCGGACTGTGACACGCTGCTGTTTGCTTGCTTGCTTGCTTTCCCATGGGAAAGTTATTGGTTCAGCAAATTTTGGCGGTAGCAGCAGTGGTTTCCCCAGGGCGCAAGCGCGCTGCACTGCTCAAGACAAGGCAGGCTGCTGTGCCCTGAGAGCTCTCTTGTCGGACAGCCCTGAAAGGACTCGCTCGGGAGATGCCGAGGTCCAGAACAGAGGCCCCAGGAAAGATGAACTCTGGGAAGACAGGGAGGGGTGAGATCAGTCAAACACCTGAGCTTTCTGATACAGCGCAGGGCAGGTTTTGTGCGACCAGTGCCTGAAGGAGAGTACAGCAGGTATAGCAGATGCAGAAGCCAATTATCTGGTTGAGCCAAAATACTGCGATGGATTTGACTGCAACGTCAACTATTCGACTGACCCTGAAGTGTGCACTGCTTTTTTAAAAGAACAACATGTACATCTAGAAAAACCTAAATGAATGCTTAACCCTGCTAGTGGATTTGTTGGTGCCTAAACACAACAAGTAGCTTACAAGTAAGCATGCACTCTTACAGGATCAATAATTTATCTCCTCCCTTTTCTCGACACCTTTAGCTGTGATTCAGCAAAAGCACAGTACCTCTAAGCAAGCATAATCTGATTCACAGTAACCCCTTAGGCCTGAGTTACGCAGTTTGCTGATTTCTGGCACCGAAAGCCGTTGCTTGTCTTGTTTGCATAGTATAACAGCCTTTTGTCCTGCTGTCAAGCTGTTGCATCACTTCCTGGGAATACTGCACTTTTCCCTGGAAACATAGGGGCTGGCTGCATCAGCACTCCAGACTGACTTCATCCCAAAGGCCTCCTCTGTCCGGATGGCTACACTCAGCTCCTACCCTTCACCTGCCCAGTTTTCTGGAATATGGACAGCAATTCCCAGTCCAGTGGAAGTGCAGATCCCTTTCCATGTTGTTTACCTCGTTGTGTCTTCAGCTTCCTGAGCCTGATTAGAAAAGGAAGCCGGTAGAAGCAGAAATGCATTAGAGCATCTGTGCCTCAATGCTCTGTGTCAGATTATTAACCCATGCTTTCCGCTTTCCAGAGACATCACGCCTGTCATTATCAGTACTAGTCCTTCACTGTGCACTTAGATCTATGACCCACAACTGTGCTCTACAACAGGAGGCCGCAGGTGAGAAGACGCTCAAGACCCAGGGGGCTGTTTTGCATGACTCATGTCGACCTCGTTTGTTGTCAGGGCGGAGTCTGTCGGTGTCCCTTCCCACCAGTGCAGGCTTGCAGTCGGCTGTTTCGCAGCAAATCTGGGGCAAAATGCTCCAGACCCCTTGCAGGGCAGACTGCCCTGTGATAAACAGCTTAATGATCTGGGAATCAGCTGGCTGGAAAAGCCAAGTTGAGCAATGAACTCACAATCCGCTGTGTTGATTAGTCTACCACAGATCAAGCTGAATAATACCTTATTTCTGATCTGTCATTTAAGATGATGTGTTCCTCTGTTTTAGGTTTTTGTGTGGCTTCCTGATATGCATGGTTCTGGGAAAAGAAAAACACATGACCTAATCCTCTGAGAGTCAGTGTCCTAGCCCCGCTGGGTATATTAGCCAGTACATCTGTTGCAATGCACAGTAAAACCTCCTTATAGCATTGCATTAGATTAAATTGGATTGTGCACTATCTGATCTCTCATCTCCATTTCTGACATAACCTGATCCACGCCTGCCAGCAGGAACTAAGACAGCCTATTGCAGAGGGGAATTGCAGGTTGACTCCAGAGGATACACTGATTTCAAAAGGGCAGAACCTGACAGCGTTTTTTACAATGAGGTGTGTGCGCTACAAGACCACAGGAGGGGTGTATCTGACCTATGCCTGCCAGAGTTAGCCACAGCTGTACTCATCGCCGCCTCTTGACGCATGAGGGGGCCGTTGTGCTGCGCTGGTGTTTTCCCAGGACTGTGCAGCGGTTCTCCAGCGAGCTCCAGCTCTGCGCAGATCCCACCAGGCCCCTCCCATGGTCCCTGGCATTTCTTCCTTCAACAGGGCCCTTCGGCATCAGGATGAGCACGGAGCAGAGGAACGTTAGCAGCTCACGAGGAGTAGCAACACCGCGGATGGAAACGTATTGAAAACGTCGGCGGAGAGCTGAGACACAGACCCCCGACCGGAGGAGGACAAGGAGGCTGGGACCCCACTGCAGAGCAAGGGGTGACCAAGTGCCGTCTCCACAGGGGAGGATGGGGTGGAGGAGGGAAGCACAAACGCCAAGGAGAAGGGGCTTGTGACAGAGATGTTTTTAATGTAGGAAGTGGCGTCAGGAATGATTGTGAGTTGGGGCAGCTGAGAAGAGACCTTGCCTGCTGTCACCCTCCTCCCAGACTTTCACAGTAAGTTCCACGGCTAGTCTGGAGGGAGAAGGAATGGCACAGCAAGGCGCAGTGCAGCTCAGGAGCACAATTAAGGGGACAAAGACAGGCGGCAGACTGGATCGCTCTTGTGTGAGCATCCCCTAGGAAGGAGGCTAGAGAGTGGGCTCCATTGGGGGAAGAGGAAAGGAGGGCTCCATCAGCCTGGCAGCAGCTACCCAGTGCCCACTACGCCCACAGCCGAGCTGTCTGCAGCCGGGCCGCCCCAGTACCCCCCTCGCTGCATCTTCCTCAGTCCCTTCCCTCCCTTTCCTGCCGCTCGGGGCTCAGTCACCGTCCGGAATTCTGACTCAGAACCCCTGGGAACGGGCATCCTTCCCGGGACAGGGGGTATTTTGGAATTCGCCCATCTGCGCGGGCTTTTATGAACGTTGTTGTGAGCGCTCGTCGCAACACTGAACCCGGGAGCAGTCGGGGCCGCGGAGAAAGAGTAGCAGGAGGAGGTCACCAGGTATCCGTTTCCAGGCAGATCAGCTCTACTCCGAATTTCTCTTGGGTTTTGTTAGCCATCCCGCGAACGCAAAGGGATTGTGGGAAGACCCATTAAAAGACTTCCTGGTCCTTGCGTGCGTCTTGTTGGCTTTGGGATGTCCAGACAAATTTGTCACCTTTTTGTATTATTTGAGCAAGCACATTCTCAAATTTTCTTAATTTCCTATGGGAACAAAGGCTTAAACTTGTGGCCGGTTATTACATGCCGGTTTCACACCTGTCTTGAAAAGCCTTATACCCCCCCGAGAGTCTTCTCACAACCCATCCCCCCCTGGTTAACGCTAACCTCGGGATAAGCACACACTAAATTGGTGGTGGTGGAGGGGATCCCCATTACCTGTAAAGCGCTTTGAGTGTAGTGTCCAGAAAAGCGCTATATAAGTGTAAGCAATTATTCTTATTATTACAGACGCTATAGTAGTGCCGTCTGGACTGGAGCAGGATGCCAGTGGCGGAACACACTCCTGTCTGGAGTGAAACAGGGCGAATCCAGGAACGTACTAACGCATTAGAGACTGGGCATTGCATATTTGCATATGTCCAGCCAAAGCTGGACAAATTCGTATGTTGAAGCTTCTCAAGCAATATACCAGGACGCAACAATTGAATTGGGAACCCTGATGATAGGTGCTTTTCGTTTTTATATAAATCTCACGCATACTCCCACAAGTATGAAAAAACTGGCCTGCGCTTCTTCCCCATAATCCCCGTTTAATTAGATTTTATCGCCCCCTACTGCTGATGCTGTGTATAACACCGCCTGTTTCTCTTAGAAAATGACGGTACCGAGCTTGATGATGTAGTCAGCACTAGCTGCCCCTAACATTTTCATTTTGCCCTTTGAAAATACTTCTTGTACGCCCTTTACAGTGCGCTGCGTTTCACCACGATGTGAGGCAACTCTCCGTGTCACTTGTTTTGATGAGTTCGTGGAACTGGGCTCTCTAAACGTGGCTGACTTGAAAATGTTTGCACCGGACATCAATGTTCAGGGCGCATTCCGCTCCGGTCCACTGCCTCACACCCGGATAAGGGCGCCGAACCCCAAAGCACCGAGCCAATGTGCACGCCAGCCCCGAGGAACAGGAAGTGAGTCACGGCCGGTGAATCAGGACACGTGTGCGCTGAGAAACAGGACGCGGGGACAAAGGCAGGAAATGTGCTGGTGGAGTCTGGTATTCCGGGCATGGTAACACTCGACTCCAATTCCAATCTCTCCCTCTTCCCACCCAGGCGGCAGTGATATCACAACCTCTGGGGCAATAGTTTTACCTGGCCGGGGATGGAAAAGCTCTGTGTGGCTCATTTTTGTGTTGGCTGTGAGATCACTCGCTATCAGTTTAATCCCAAGGGGATGCCTCTCTGTACTCCTCTTCTCCGGGAATAGTAATTCATGATTGCTGTTAGAATGAGGATTTTCCTGACACCTGTGGTGGAAAACTAAAGACACGGGGTGTCAGATAGGAGAAAGGTTCCGTGGGGGAGGCAGAGGGTATCTTTGAGTCGGGTGATTTGAGATAAAAGGAAGACAAGTTCAGCTTTCTGCACTCCAGAAAAGCCAGCCCACTTAATTGCTCTTGGAAACGTCACTATCATCAGCAATATAGTTGTACAACGGAGACACCTAGTGGTGAAAGACGAAATGCATCATAATCTTTTGTTTTACTTCATCCTGGTTGGATCCCGTCACATTTGCTTTCCTTGCTTGGAATAACAATTTCTACATATCTCCACTGGTCTGGTGGTTCCTCATCTCCTGGCCACCTGTTGCGGTGACTAAGCATCCTTTTTTCTTTTTTTTCTAATGGTAAGAGATGAAATGCATGAAATGTGCTTCTGGTTGCCGACCTTCTGGTTGCCCAGGGAGAAGTGGCCTAGAATAAGGAGTTTAGATATTGTTCTAAAATCAATTAGATGAGCATAAAATACTAGCATGCTGTCCCAGGGAGGTTTGTGTTTCTAGACAAAACAGGAGCCATAAGGATTTCCTGTCTGATCTGCAATGTCCCATGTTAATGTTATTTGGAATTTCAGTAGGAAGAAGTTCTGAATTTCTGAATTTCATTACTCTGAAACATGTTCCAATATGTTCCTCTTCCTTACTGTTACAGGCAGCCTGAAATTGTTTCCTTTAATTTCTATCTTAGGTTAATTTACTTTAAGCACAAAATCCACAGGTAAAGAGAGGTGGTGTGTAAGAGCACCAGTGCCGTCTGATAGCAGTATCTACTGTTGTACTGTAAGGTAAATAGCGGGTTTGATGAGAGATTAAGCCATATTGACACTGGAAGGAATAAATGTTAGTCAAATAGACTGTCCTTTTGCAGAATGAATGACCTCACCTTGTTTGCATCCTCTCGTGTTCCTGTAGAAGTATGTAGACGTAGACATACAGTATTCGATGGAGTCTTTGAATTACTTTGTTTGCTGTAGCTGCTCTAGAGTTCCCGAGGTTGTATAATCTGTGGTGGATTATAGAGACAACTTTATGCCACCTCATTATAGCCCTGTTCACAATAAGTATATTCATTCAGGATCCGCCAACATCTCCGTTTGTAGCCCTGACCTTTTTAATTTAAGCCCCCGACACCAAACCCAACTCCAGCCCTAACCTGCAGAGAACAAACACAAGTGCCTTTCTGTCATACAGTTGGGTTCATTTCAGTTCATAGATTGACAAAATGTGGATTACAAGTACATTTATGGCATCATGTAACTGTTATTTACTTCTCTGTTGAAGACGCATAGTAACGTATAACATTTAGGCCCCCACAATACAAAAAATGATTTTGCTGTTCTGTAATAATCTGGGGAAGAGTCAGCAGGTAACTTCATGGGCTCAAAGGAATGTCCTACTCTGACAGGTTAAAAGATTCTACATCCTTTAAGTCTTGACCAGAGTCAGCCCAGTGTAATAAGCGACAGAGAAACCAGACCGCCAAACCAGAATGGAAATTACATGGAAGCTCTTCCAAAAAAAGATGCCCCAATTTTACACAAAGACTTGTAGGAGTGTGCAACAAGCTACCCAGTCATGTTGTTATTGAAGGTGCGACCCTGGATTCTTCCGGGAAATGGCTGGGAGAGATTCCTGCATTAGCTACCAAAAAGAAAATGAGACGGATGAGCAGAATGACCACTTCTTGTATGTAAACAAATTCTTATGTCATCATATAAAGTTAAATGATGTTGCAGTGCTTTGGGTATCGTGCCTGTACTATTGTGTTGCCCTTCCCTGGAATGAGAGGACTCAGTCTTCTAATCTGTAAATTCCACGGATCATTTTTTCCCCTTGATCTTTGGACATTAGCCTGAAGTCTGGAATGGAGGTTTTAAGTTATATGGTCCCAGAACATTCTGCACATGATATGATGTGCAGATGATATTATCCAAAAGTCTGGGTGCAAGATTTTCTACTCGCCCACAGCGAAAGCAGCTGAAGCTGATGTGCAACTCGCCTGTATCAATTACACGATCGGCTCCGAGCGACGCCATGCGGGAGGCGTGTGCGGACTCCAGCGCTGCCAGGCTGTGTGCTTGGCCCCAGGAGTGGAACTAAATGGACACCGCTGACCTCGACAGGAGTACTTGTGTGTTTGGTTTTCCAGCCCTCAGATTCTCCAGTATTCTCATTTTTTGCACTCCCCCTGGTGAGATGCCTTTTCTTCCTTAAGCAGCCTAAACTTCTGTAACCTAATGGTGTTGTTTGAGGAGCCGAGAGCTCGATTAAGTTAGCCTTACATTTCCCACATTTTGGTAAGTGTTCATGATGTCCTGGGCATCCCAGCTGGTGCTTTCCTTCTCCGTATATTTTACTTCTTTTTTTTTTAAAGATCTACCCGTGGATATAAATTGTTCTTTGCAGGGCTGGGCTTGTTAATTTAAGACCTGGCTTGTACAGTATGTGAAAACATACCACAGGCTGTGTGCTTTCGCAGGCAAAAAGGCTGCTTGATAGTTCCATTAAAATGTGTCTGCTGAACTACTTTTTTCTAAAAAGCATCAGGATTAATATTTTTTTCTTTAAGGTGACTTCTTGAAGCCCCAATCATGTCATTTGCATACTCAAAGCAATCTGTATGAAAATATTTACTACTACAACAACACCTAATAAGCTTACTTTATGGCTAAATTATTTTTTGAAACAAAGTGGACTTTGCTTTCTTAAGCATTACATTGTTGCAGTAAAAGTGTTGTGCTCCGAGTTACAAATGATGTGTGGGCTTGTGTATTTAGTTTCAGGCCTCACAAGAACCACCGTCTCAAACTGGGCTTGGGTCATATAAAAATTTCACATTAATATCTAATCTCATCAGTAGTATTTTGGTATTCCTAGATCCAATTTGCAGTTTAATACCATCTCTGCAGTCCCTTTTTAGTCCACAATTTTAATCAAAAATGGAAAATATTTTACAACAAAGACTGGACAAAATAGTTTAACTTTTGAGCTCATGAAGAATAAATAACACTGGAGGAATTTGAGTGAACACTGGAAACCACTTAATGGTTTAGATATTTGGAAGCAGGGTAGTTCTAGGGTATTTTCAAGAGTTCCATGATAGGAAGATTTCCTTTTCAGCAAGAATTACATATGCAGATTTATTTTTTTTGCATATATGCAGTAATATACTTGATCTTTTGTGGCTTGAATTTGGGATTAATAAGAATAAGATCTCCATACTGGACTCCTACCAAAGTTTTAAATACAGATCAACCTGGACCTCATACTCCATTAATTTATGCATTTAAAACAACCATAATCCCTTTTACTCAATGTAATAAGATTCTTATCCCTAACCCTAGCTCAGAACTGATAGCTCAAAAATGGTTGAAATCTTTTCAAAATTGAACAACTGCTTTACATTTCAGTCAAGAAATTGACAACTCTGCTGGAAAATACCCAGAAAAGATTGTAACCATCTTTCAGAGATCTCCTGCGCTCAGTCACCTGGATTTGACACTTTGACGCCTGGAACAAAAGTAGGGAACAAAAATGCACCCTTTCAAAATAAAAACTGAGCAGTCACAAGTATTGCAGAATATTTTTAAAAGGTGAAAACTGATTTTATTTACATTACTTATAAAAATAGCATTAACATTGCCAAAAATATACATAAACAGTACAGAGAATCCTTGTGCAACAGCAAAAGCATCAAAGCATCAGTGAACACATGGACTACTTCCATTACTTTTTAAAAGAATGAATGAAGTGAAGGTTAAAATGTTCTAAAGGTTCTCCCATTTCTAGAGTATAACAAGCACATCAACTTACAGTTGAGCTCGATTTTCCCACCCTACAGGAAAATCCATTTCAAGAAGAAAGCTGAAAGAATCATTTTGAGTTTGGGCAGTTTCATTTATCACCTCAAAACCAGCAACTTTATGACTGGCTGCTTGAAATACAGTGGGTTTTGCCTTCTATTCCAAGTATTATTGCAATAGAACTGTAATATACTTGTTCTTCAATGTGAATGCAAATCAGAGAGCAGTTACTGTTTAGGTACGTGCCCCTGCCAGCCCAACCCAAGAGAGGATGGGTTCATCTGGTGCTAGCTGTGCTTCCCAGTAGTTGGAAATAGTGGAGAAAAACAAGCAGGGGAAAAAACAGGAGAAATTAATAACCCCAGAACCTTTAACCTTTATCCAGTTTCATGTCAAAACATAAGCCCCAACAGCCAAGAACCAAGTCATAAACCTACAATGGTGCAGTAGATCATAAAATAGAAAAAAATAAGAAAAAAGAACCCTTCTTGCCTCCACATTAGTGCACAAGGCTGACAGACTTTTCAGAGATCAACACCATGCTACAGTGGTATTACAAAAAATGATACACTCCAATATTACAGGTCTAGTGTAAAAAGAAATGGAAAGCACACATACAATGTCAGGTTTAACAAAACTTTATTTTCTTTTTTCCGTAGATAGCAAAAAAAACAGGAAAACGTACATTCATCTTCACATCTGTAAGTGCACATATAATGACAAACATCTTTCTTTTAAATCTTTGGCTGTTGACCACACCATTATACTATTCCCAGAAGAATGTCTTACAATGATAAGACCAACATCCCTTGATTGAAATGTTGCAAGAGTTATATTGTTTTTACCGATAAGGTCTGAAAGACCCATAAACATTGAATGAAGCACTTTTTTCCCCCAATCAATCATTTTCGCACATACAGATTTAGAATTAGTAAATGAACATACAAAGAACTTCAAGCTTAAATGTCAATGGAAAAAGAAAAAAGACTGACTGCCACTTATAGGATTTCTTAAAATATTAAGCATCTTTGGCATCAGCAATGACCTTGAGAATTTATTGCCAACACTATTTGAACTGTGTTTTCTACAGTTCTGCATTTAACACTCCAGCTACTTCAGAATAAAAAAGAATGCTAAAACTACCAGAACAACTTCCTAAACAAACTATCATTTCCTCCCTAGTGTTCACATGGGCAAATCACAGACAAACTGCCACCCCATATAGCATATGAATTAGATGGTCAGTTGGGTCCCCGTCTGTTTTCAGATCATCAGACATCTCTTTTACACTTTGACCTTCAAACAAACTTAATACTATACAGCCTGAAAGTCTTTAATTATCTTGCCTTTCCCCACAAACAAAAGATTCCATTGTTTTGAGATCATATATAGTCCCTTCATAAATCATAAAACAAAGACCAACAGCAACATCCCAAGCAATACAAGATCTGCACACAAACATCTGCAGAAATACTGATCAGTAAAATACTTTTGGCATGTACAACTTTTTTGTTCTAGGAAGAAACATTGATGTACTTTGTGCTCTAGTTTGAAGAACTGAACTGCATGCATGAAGAGTGAAGTAATTTTGGATACATGTGTCTAAGCACATACTGTAACCGTGGGTCATTTATAAACCTAAATCTTACTTCTCTAGAAGTAGTTTAAGTTACATTATATTGATGTTCTGAGGTCTTCACCCTCTTAACTGCATAACCTAATACCTCACAGATCATCTCAAGCTACTGGAGGTTTAATGCTGCAGACATGGTAGTGATTTTGGCAGTTCAACAAGACTCTCCCTCCTTCTGGCTCAGAAAACATTTCATATTTGCAGCATTAAGGTGATTAGAAACACTGCATGGTTAAAGTACACCAATTTTTTTTCTAAGTATCTAGAAAAGATTAGTATGTGGAATTTGTTACTGCACCGAAAGGATTCATGACTAACACTGAAGAAATAAAGTGGAAAGAGTTAACTGCAAGACAAGACATTGTTAGCTTCTAGGGGGGGTAAACCTGTACTTGTCTGTATTGATGAAATTGTTGAGTAAAATGTTTACACATCATAAAACTGATCGTCCCACTAAAGAAAATTGATATTTATATATATACATAATACAGTTATTTATACAGACTAACATGGATCAGAAATGCAGTAGGAAAGGGAAAAAAAATCCTAAGGCTATATATAAAAAAAAAATCAAAGCCTTTTGGCTTCATATTTACACATATACATACACTATTTTACACATTTCTACAGTTGCAAATACACATCTGACAAAGGTCAGCCCATGAGATGGTGTTTCATAGTAAATTCACAGAAATAATGTTTCTAACCTTTTCAAAGCCACAGTTCGGATTTCACGTTTGTGTAAGAGCTTGGGCAGCGAGTGTTAAGAGTAAAGAGTAATCTCAGAGGCACAATACAAAGGCACAGCCCTGTCCCTGAAAGACCGTTAAGCTCCTGCAACTGTTCTCGGGAGCATTCTTCATACAGTCAAAGACGTCAACATTTTCACTGACCACAATCTTGACCTCACCCCAGAACTCCCTCTAACAACAAACACCTTACATATATTTCCCCACAGATCCAGCTTCTCACACTTGCATCAACATGCACAGTTCACCCACTGAGTTAACAACAATGGTGTCAAGTAAAGTGCATCTCTATGGACAGTGTAAGACAGCTAAGGGCATTCAAGTTTAATCGTTCACGTGAAGCATAGTGAGACCACACAATTAACCAGATTTCTCCCTCACTGTGAAATGTGTTTTGGATGAAGATTTCTTTTTGCCTTCCGCAGAAAAAGTACCGAAAAGGTTTCAGACTACTATGAAAGACAGCATGAACGTGAACAACCTCAAAGAGAAGACTGTACTGTGTAAGGCTGGCTGATCACTATTGCCCCTCTCTTGCAGCTGTCAAGCACCAGGCGCTTGAAATCCTCTGACTTCATGAAGCGTGCAAGTGCGAAAAATAAAACTTAAAAATAAATACAAAAAAAAGTAGCAACATCATAAAAACAGTATGGTGTTTCTGATGAGAGGAGTTTCCCTTTTATCAAAAGAAAAAAGGAAATTCATTGGTTGAATAGCGTGCAATCGTGCTTGTTTAATTAGCTTTGTAAGACAGGTAGTCCACCATTGGTGGTGGGATGGGCAGCATCCGCACTTTGTCGGTGGGCATCACTCTGCGCAGAGCCATGCGGCAGAGGTGCTGGAGGCTGGCGATGGTCTGTGGACATGCCCAGAAGTGAACGCTACCGTTACGGGTTCTGCAGGACAGGACACAGGGCCAAACAGTGTCAGATGAGGAATTAACCTTTATTGCCCCTAAGGGAATGTGTCTTGCACATCAGGAGCATGTAGCATATGGCAATAATACAATACAGCAATAACACAATCCCATTTAGCAACTTCGCTCACTCAGAACTCAATCTAGTATCGTAAGATTAGTCTATAGCTCAATTTCAACTTGTCAGGAGCATTTTGCTATACAGATCTGAATAGGAAGATATCATAACATACTGATATAGAAGTTACAATCTGTAGAAAAGGTCAAAAGCTCATCTTCAGGTCTAATTCCTTCCTCAACTATAAGTATCTTTGAGCATTTCTCAGGGAGAAACAAATTAAGACTTACCCAGCTGCTAAAATACTCCCTCCAGTGGAGAAGGCACTGCACAGTCCATTTGTCAGTGGGGCAATGGCCTGAGGAGACTTCTCTTCGATGCTCCAGAACCGAATCAACCTTGAAAGATTAAGCCCCACATAAACTCACAGGAAAACATTACAACGAGCTCTTTATGCCCACAAGAACTTTAGAAATGTAATGGGCGTTTAAGAGGCATTTTCAGATGTAAGTGCTAAACCTCATAAGGAATTCTGAATGTTAATTAGGACATCATCTTCTTCATGGATACTCAGATTTGTAATTGTTGTTGACTTCATTAGCTATTATGTATGAAATTTTTTTTTTCAAATTAATGCATGGAAAATTCTCTTAAAGCTACAAAATCCATTTTATGTAAACTCAAATGTCGTAACTTGGCCATTTTTGCTGAGAACAACTGATTCTTCATGCATGGTATGTGACTGTTCCATCTAAACACATTCTTGCTCTAGTATGAAAGCAGAGCTCAGCTGAGTGAAGCCAAACCTGACTCTTTATGGCCATCATGTGAATAGCATGTGACTCCTCCCCACAGAGGCATATCCAGCAGAAGAGGAACAGCAAGTTACTAAACCAGCTCTCCTTAGCTAATCCTGCCACATGCCTTTTACTTGGACATTTAATGAAAAAACGTCTGGCTTAAACCTTCCTTTCTCTTGGGATTTCAAGAGTCTATTACAAAATACTGCAATTTTTAAGATTTGGCACATGACTTATTAGGATGTGATTAGCAATGAAGCAAAGTTTAATGCTTATTAGTTGGCAGTTTACTATTAAAGAAGTTCCAAAAGATTTTGCCAAATTAAAGCACTCAAAATAGAGAGCATATTGTATAGCTAGGATTAAATAATTTTAAATAAAGCCAGATCCTATAGTCTGATTTCATACAACTGGAATTGTGTACAGATACAGAATAGTAAAGATCTCTGAATGTTTCTAAGAATTCAAAAAAACAAACGTTTCGGATCAATCCATCCTAACTTGAAACGCTGGCCTGTAATACAATGAAAAAGTGAAATGTACAGTCCCATTTGAAAAATGATCAGGAGACTCCAACAATCCTTACTTGTCATCAGTGACGCTGGCAATGTGAAGCCCGTCATGACAGAAGGCCACTGATCTCACCCACCGGTCATTTGCCCCTCCTGCGAATATTGGTGAGGGAGGAGGAAACAAGTGTCTGTGGGGAGAGAAACCAACAGGTTAGGTCCACATAGAACCCCATCAGAGTTGAGCATAAACACAGCAGAGGTAAAAAGGTGATATACTGTTCCTGTAAGCCAGTGTTACTCCCAGACAACTCCCTTCTGCCCGAGATGGATGAATAAGTAATCAATCACTTGTGTAAATCATCATCATATGTTTTAGGCAAGCCACAAACGCAGTGTTTTATGTACTGGAGAAATGACAGTTCTCCTTCACCTTCCAGAAATGCTAAAAAGAAACATTAAGCCCCTCCTTGCCTCACATTTTTCATTCGCATCCCTCCCTTCCCAGCTACCCCTTGATCAGCTCCTTATTCCGCACAGGGGTCAGGAGGACTTGAGGACAGCCTATGGCTGGGATGAGTTTGCCACTGCCACGTAGGTTTTAGACAAAGAGTTTTTTGCTTAACGTCTATAAACATTCAGAAGCTTGCCTGACTGTGTGTTATTCCCTGTGAAAATGGGAATGTAGCAGGGAATATATGATGGCACTGAGCTTCTACAGTGCAGAACAGAAGCATGACAGCACTGACCCGAACTCCCGGAGCACACTCCCAGTGTGCGGGTCCCAGACAATGACACGAGTATCGTACGAGGCAGTTGCCAGTAAGGCTCCATCAGGTGAGAACTCGCAGGACACCACATCATTATGATGGCCCTCCAGCTTCCGGATCAGCGTGTACTTATCCATGTTCCACAGGAACACCTGGAAGGAAGAACAGCTGTGTTATAGCACACTGTCCACCGCACAGCAGAGAATGTAACGTTTTAAATATAATTCTTTTAAAATAATCATTAAGATTACAAATTCAAATCTCAAATTACAAATCAGGCATTCTGAATTAAAAATATGCTCAGTGTCATTTTTATATATTTAAAGAAATATGTACAGTACATGCTAAATAAGCAGCAGAGCTATATTTAAACAAATGCATAGGGCTTTCTCTTAACAGGTTTGGTCAAACTTAACACCCACAAAAGGTGGCTTTTCCATTGGCATTTCTGTCTTTTATAATTGCATTTTGTCAAAATAATTAATGCTATGATAGATACAACAAGTGAAGGATCACAAAAAGAACTACAATCCTTCCAAGATTAACTACAGAAAGTTGAGAAAAAAAAATATACAAACAAGTAGTAACTTAAGGTAACATATTGTTACTCCACTGGTTTCCCCTTTCAGTGTTTTAGTTCACTTGTGATTACAATAGGCTCGCACCGCCAGTGGAAGCCTACGAAGAGAAACATACTGCAAGAGAAAAGAAGATTTGATGGCCAAAAGGTAGACGCCCTTGGCAAACAATTGCAACATGCAACAAACTGCACAGTTTCACCATTCAGAAACACTGGTTTCTGATGCTTGTTGGCTCAGGTGCAATGCTTTAGTGAAAACATGAGAATAACAGCTCAGACCGGCCACATTTAAATTGCCTCTTCATTTTTAAACTGAAAAATATTGCTTCTGATTTGTAAATTTAGTTTACAATATATTATGAATAGTCAGGATGCCCACTTCAGGAATATTCTTTTGAAAGTGACCCTGCAGTACTGGATGTATTTCAGGCAAAGAAAGAAAAATTGTAGAAATGAATAGTTTGGGGATTTTTTTTAGATTCAGCGGTGTTCCAAGATTTTTTATCAATTAATGTCTACCCAATACTGACTAATCTGGTATCCAATCAAGATATAAAGTCACATGTATCATGACAAAAATTCTTCAATACTAGACGTTCATAGTAAATACCACTACATTGCACTTGAGCAAAAGCTTTGAATGTCTAAATTGACATTTACTTAATACTATACATTATACTACTGCGTCTGCCGCAGCACAATAACTTAAAACATAAGTCTGACTTTTCATTCTTTGAACTTGGCATTAAATCATACTAATAAAGCAATGAAACAAAAGGGCTCAAAACACTTGGAGGACTGTCAGCATTTCAGCCCACTCTTCCCCAGCAGAAGGAATCACTGTTTCAGACACCCTCTCTAAAACCTGAACTGTAACCCAAACTGAGCACCGATGAAACATAAATCATTTTAAAAATGCCAACAAAACAGAGATCTGAAGCCAGGAAATGCTTAAGTAGCATTAAATGTTGATCTCCTTTTCTTTAGTAAATCTAGTAATGAGAAATAAAACATTACTTTATAACATTAAAGATGGGCTGTGGCCATTTTTGAAAAAAGCACTAAAAGCTTTTACAATGGAGGACCAATATGGCACTACTCTTGTAGTGCCTTTTTATACATACAGCACAACAGTAACCAAATATTAAGTTAAAACAAAACATAAAACCTGACATTACACAAGTCACAGGCCTTGAAAGAGGTCAATTATAACAATTGGGAATCATCTGCCTTTGCATCATGTTTGCAGCCCAAACAGTGTCCTTATTAGGTTCTGCCAGATAACTGGGACAAAGGCAGACAGAAATGCAAGCAGTCTGCCAGTGCACAAAGAACCCTTTCACTCCTGAATTATACCGAGAACTGCCTATTCCTTGAGTAAATACCTCAATTCCAAAACTGCCACTGAGAAGACTGTGAGACAACTGACTGCTGAACAACACTTAACGCACTGGCTCAGACTTGGGTGCCTCACTAAGCATCAGCGCTAATGGACAGGATATGAAGAGTAGGTTTGTTTCTACAGTTACTGTCAAAAAGGAGTACATTTCTATGCATTTCAAAGGAATCAAGATTCCAGGTGTACCACCCAGATGGCACTTCGAATTTCCCTATAGAACTACAAATAAGCGTCTACCCAGATACAACGATGGCTCAGATTATACACTGCCCTGTTCTCCTCCTGCGCCTGCTATTTCAGGTCTCAGAAAACGGTGCGAAATTGAAGCGAACGGTTAAAGACGTTGCCGTGGTGGGGGGGTGGGTGTTGGGGGATGGGGGGTTTAATAAACAATTATAAAACAGCAGAGGAGGTGGACATGTATCGGCACCTACGTACAGTAAACCTTGCTGTCAGGAGCAAGGCTACCTCCCGGCACGGGCACAGAGCGTCCCACGCGCGATGGCAGCCATGCCACTCCCTCAGCACCGGCTACTCAATGTGAGCGCGGCGCTCCTTTCAAAACCTCAATCACACCACACTGTGCTGCCACCACCTGGGACAGGGAAAGCAAGACACTTATGGAGAAACAACCTAAAAAAAAAAACCTCGGGCTAAAAAAAAAAAATCAAGTTCATTGCCTTCTGTTTAAAGTAAATATGCATGACAATTTCTGGTTGAGAGGCTGGTCGGTTACACTGTCTCCCTTCCTTGCAGCCATTGTTTCACACATGCGAAAGACTGGTCTTATACAGGAAAGCCTACGGGCCGTCCCGCATGGTCTAACGTATACTGGTGCATTCAACTGGCTGCAAAAAAAAAAAGGCTTGGCATCGCAGTGTTTCTAATTTTCTCAGTTTATCAAAAATAAAAGACTGTGCGCATCTTATCAAGGCCTGCAAATAAAAGCTTTAAAACTGCCATTCTGAAAAGCAGATTATGATCCAGCTCACCCTCACAAACGTAAGTTTCGAGGATGCATATTAAATAAATAGCCTTATAATTCACTAAATACAAGGGGTACTGGAGTCATTGCACAGCTGTGATACAATATCATTACTACTGTTGGCATGCACATTCTATTTACAAAGCCATTTCAAATAAAAAAATACATCAAGCAGAATAGAGAACACACATCATGACACCGAGCAAAGTTGTGTATATTTCAGTTTTCATTGGTAAATTATTCTGCAGAATTAAGCACAAGCAGCCCATTCCAGACCATCACAGCTCAGTCAGGAGGGGAGAGGAGAGGGAACTTCAGGACGTACCGCTTTACCTGCCCCCACCGAGCACAGAACCGAGGAGTCGGGGGAGAACGCGCAGCAGTACACCCAGTTCTGATGGCCCCTCAGGACTTTCACCATGTTTCCTGCAAGACAAGGCACAGCCTCATGACGGCCAGCTCGTAACTGCGATCTCACCCATCTTTTCTTTCCTTCCACCTCTACTTTGAAGCAGTTATTTCATTTTCAAAACTGGGGAAAAACGGCAAGGATCCAAACTCAAATGAAGAGCAAAAAGAATTGCTTATTTTAAGAAGTGGATAATCCCTTCTAGAGACGTCAGACTCATTTTGCCTTATGTGGTAGTTATACTTCTTGGAGCCCCACTACTTTCGATGGGGAGTCAGCACAGCCTGCAGTCTGGCAACACACTGACTTTTCAGCAGGGCAAACTGATATACGAGTATGCAACTGATTAACAGACTTGTCCTTGAAATGGATCCTTATGGGGAGGGCAGGTCTAGTTTTGCTCAGAACTGCTATTGGCAAACAACTATTAAGAAAAAATAGAAATAGGTTATCACCCTGCCCTTGGCAAACAGAGCTCCTTATTAAAGCCACAGGAAATTTACATTGCTGGAAATGGTTTGACTTGGCAGGCGTTTCAGTTTAAACCTGGATCACAAACTTTGAAAAGGAGCTGTATACGAAACCCTGTACGAGTTCATGCATTTAAATGGCACTTCTCTGCAGCCACAAGAGAGAAAATATTCGAAAGGTTACTGGTGGGGGGCAGGAGGAGGGAACAGAGCTCACAGCCAAAAACAATGTTATCACCCAGAGGGGATGCACCTAACAGTGAAGGCAAAATAACACATATGGGGAGACAGTGTAACAACATTTGGCAAGCATCTTCCAAACAGGAGTTGGCAGAGAGGATCCTGACACCACAGGAGTCTACTGTGCAAACATACAGAGCACAAGGCATCTTTAAACAATTCTAGATCTCAGCAACAAGGAAAGCTCTGATCGTTCACACTACATTTTAACTTGTGCAGAAACAAAGCAGTACAGAAAGACACGGAGATAAAAGCACTTTAAAAAAAAAAGGACAAGTAAAAAAATTCCTTTTCCAGAATGTAAAAACATTTTTAACGCCTTGTAAGACAAGACTCTGGCACTCACCATCGTCCTTCAGGTCCCAGACTCGCAGAGTTTTGTCTTTGGAGGCAGACACTAACATAAGGCTTCCATCCGGAGCAAAGGTCAGGTCGCGCACAAGTTCTGTGTGGTCCATCAAGTTTAGCAACAGCTTACCTGCACACAAAAAAAAACAAAATCACTGCTTGAATATCCAATGCACTTTTGTCTTTCAAGTTAATTCACTTTATGCTTTTGATTGCTCCATTTTTATTAAATGAAAAGAGGGGGGGGGAAGCATAAATAAAAGCAAGCTTACATATTGCATTACTTCAAAGGTTTTCTTGCTAGTTTCAAAATCGCATAAGTTATACTTCCGTAAAATCACTAGGTCCAAATTCATTACTACAAACTTACATTTCTGTATCCGTGAAACAGAATCTAAATAAACCTACTTGCAATTTTTAAATTAAGACAAAAAGTGAGCTTGCCAACATGCAAGTCAAAACAAACCATCAGGAAACACAAAAGGTGGTTTGTCTCGACGTCGAGGCAGAGTGATCCGAGTTGACACATTAATCCTTCTCAGCAAAAGATTTGTAGCTGCACCTCACTATAATAGCATTTAAAGACCTACTTTGGGATCAGATTACCAAAATGCTTTTTAAAGCATTACAAACACTTGCCTAGCAGTTATGAAAATGTACACGTCTTTTAAATGAAATGAGGATCTAACCTTACTAATTTTCTAAAAATAAACTCATTTGTCTTGCCCTGAGAAGTCCACAAATCAAAGAAAAACACCTCCTGCAGAAAATGTCAGCAATTACACTGCTTTAATACCGCAGATCTAGGCAGTACAGTACAAGGAGCTATGCTCAATTTATTACATAGAGTGCAATTAAGATAAAATACCTACAAGGTCTTTCTACACCATCACCCCTGTTACCCTCAGCACCCACAAAACATCCAATACTACACATCCACGTTAATTACCTGATTAATGTGAATACTAAAAAAAGCATGTTAAGTATTTCACAAAACACCAATTCAAAAAACATTAAATAAAATTGTCAGTTTCTGCTTCGAACTGGATTGCATTAGCGAATGTAATGTAATGAACTACATTATCAGCCAATCACAGCTGTGATATGGGACCCGCCCCTGTAAGCACAATTACTGTACTCCACAGCTGGCGAGTAATCACAGGGACAGAACCCTGCCAGCGTGGCAATCTAGCCAGCATTCACCTCCGCCACAGCCAGATGTGCAAACCGGGATTTCTGCAGCTTAAAAAACGGGTCATGTGTTTGTTAACTCCCCATAACCCCAAATGAGGAAAAAGAAAATCCTTTGATCTCTACTGTTGCCGCACACTACGGTAAATGGCAAAGAGGTAGGTTGTGACAAGTGTATTTAAACAAAACCTCCGAAGCTCAGTAAGGTATTTTAATATCAGAGGTGCATTTCAACACACCATCGCAAACACGTCTCATCTTCCAACTTCCCAAATTAAAAGGCTGGGAGGTGACACAGGTTTATCTAATTTAAATGTAATTTCACAGTCGAAAGCATTTCCTCCAAAAAGACCCTGGAAATCTTTCTGTACGCGTGCCTGTTGTCAGGAAGGGTTGGGAAACTGGTGCAGTATTTCACAGCTCAGTGCGGCCTCACGTACGCAGTGGGAGATCTGGGTAAGCATTAACAGTGCTGACAGGACAGTACAGATCCCTGCACAAATACACATTCAGGTGTGTCTGGTAAACGCACTGTCCCGCACGTCAGCTCCTTACATCATCAGTGCTACTGCAGAAAAACAGGAAGGCAGCCACAGGAACGAAAGGAACGCTTAAAGGGGCCAGTTTCCCTACCTGCATAATAACTCAGTCTTTGTATATCATACTGTCGGTGAACTGCTTTTTATTCCAGAAGGATGACTAAAAAAAAGCTCATAATATTATTCTAGAAATAACACATTCAAAACCATAATAACAGATGGTAAGGATTTCCTAAACAGATCAGAAGATCCTACTCTAATCAGTGTTTCATAAAAAATATGCTCAATTATGCTTTTAAATACGCTCAATGGCAGAAAACAAGAGCCATATTATTTGGTGAATGCATTTTTAAAGATACTAGCTTAAGATAAAGAATGTGTTTATTTATGGTTTTGGAAAAAATGTATGAGTTTTTGCTTATGTATTTAGATGTTTTTTTAAAAGAAAAAGCAGATTTAAGTAATCAATTTTCTTCCTCCTCAGGATCTCCTAAATGAAAGCAATCTGCTCCCTGCAGTCACTTACAACAGGAGCTTTAAAATGTTTAATTGACGGAGAAGACTGGGCAGCAGTAAGGAGCAGTGGTCAGGGTTCTGAACTCATAACTGGGAGGTTCGAGCAAAATACTTCACTCAAATTATTCCAGTGAAGTACTCATCTACACAAATGGATGTAGAGAGTATTTTACAAGACGTAACACACATTGCTTTGGAAAAAAGTGTCTGCCAAATTAGCATCTCCAGCAGCTCAAAAAAAATCTTTTGATGACTGACCAATTTAGAATGATTTGCCACGTCTTTTCTCAGTACAGGATAAAACGCCATTATTTATCATTGGGAAGATGTAATCTTTTGTCCGAGTATACAAATTGGCTTAAATGTTTTACCTTCATTGAATTAAATTTTGTGAACAGCCTTTAAACGCAGATCTTGGACAGGGCAGTTCCTACTAAACAATTACAGCCAACCTGTGCGCTTTTCTTACCAGTGTACACGTCCCAGATCTTGATGCGCCCGTTGTTGAGGCCGGTGGCCAGCAGGAGCTGGTCCTGGCCGAATCTGAAGCGGTGCCACTCGATGTTGACGCAGCGGCTCTGCTTCTCGGGAACGGAGGAGCCGAACGCCAGCCCCCACACGATGTCGCCGCAGTCGATGGTGTGCTCCCGCGGCACGTTCTTCTGCAGCTGCCCATCGCTGTTCTGCCTCGACAGCCGCCGGGACCCTGCCGCGCTGGAGAGATCAGTGCTGCCCACGGAGCTGCGGACGGAAAAGAAAGCAAGGTTATAAACGTCCTACTCCACAGCAGCTCAGCTTTGCACCCCCACCTCCCACAAAAACTAATTTTCATTATTTGATTAAGACCGTAGACGATCTTCCTCCCCAAATCATATGATTATTAAAGCAAATAAAACTGTATAGTTTATAGCTCTGCTAAGTGCCCTGAAACTTTAGAATGTCAGAAATCTTTCCTGTGCCCTTGCACTAAAACAAATTTGTTGTTGCGGTTAGCTTCTCCATTCAGTACAAAGATGCATGCCATTTGAGATCCAAGTCTTGTTCAAAACACAGCTCTGCGGAACCTGAGGCATTTGAATCAATAACCCAGTTTAAATCCAAACCTTCTTTGCCGTGTCCGAAGGCAGATTACATGGTGAAATATTAATATTCTGCTGTAGGACTGGCCCCAGTGATTGCTCAAAAAACAGCCGACTGGAATGTTTGACCATACACTGTGACTCACTCCGTTTGGCAAACGCAGAAGCCACAAACTAAAATGCTTAAAATCGCTGGAAAGGGGGCGTTCCGTCCTCAATTTGTTCAAATGCAATCTGAGCCACCAAACAAATCAAGTTCTAGAAGTTTCACATAAGCCAATTGTGCAAGAAGAGCAGGCTCTACATAAGGACACAGAAAAGGCACAAGACCCTCAGCACTGTTTTCACTTTCACACTGGTTCCTTTATTTGATGAGAGCCAAAAAAAACAATGAACTTGTGACTCTTTACAAAAATGTAAACATCTGGAATCAATTCCAACAAGTAGCACCCAGTTGAGAAGTTTTTCTTTTTGAACGTAGGTTCATACCTTTGTTCTGGGATTTGAAGAAACTGCTTTCTGTACAAGAAACAAAAGGATAATCTGTGGCACAGTTGCTTCAGCAGCTGAGTTAACCAAATAAAGAGCATAACAGATAACAGTACTGCAGACGAAAATGTACTTACAACTTACTCATGTGATAAGCTTCTGAATAAATATTTTACCAAAGGATACAGATCAAGATTGTTACACAAACTCTAAACACCAAACTAGCTAACCCTATAGAGATACACAAGGAACTATTTTAATCAGCCTACGGATTTTAGCTTACACAAAACGACCATTAGTGCTGCTAAGAAGTTCAAGGATCATTTTAAAACTAAATAAGACAGCTCTCCTACTTTCATTTAGAAACCAGACAAGTTTCTTTGTTGCCAAACAAAACTGCAGAGCCACAGCCCTTTGTTAAACATTCACAAAATGTTGCAAGGTGATAGCACAACCAATCTAGACTGGAGAAGGATCATTGTTTTACAACTGCTTCTATCTGAATTTTAAAAAATAAATCACCACGACCGGCAATAAAACAAGTCAGTTATTGGACAAATAAATGAGAGGACTAGTGAAAAGCCCACATCAAACAAACTCATGGGTGGAAGCTAACACTGCAGTTTAAAAGTCTCCAAGCGAATGAAGCTACTCAACATGAGTTGTAGGTAGAACATCTACTCTTACTCGCTAGAAAACATATTGATCTGCTGAAACCTGTCCGGAGAAAAACAACCAAGTGCATTCTGGGCATTTAAGGAACGTCCTACACTGACAGGCAAAAGGAACTGAAACCTTTTAGCCGGCAGCAGAAAAGGCTGATCAAGCACTCCAAAGCCTCAAAGGCATCGACAAAGTTGACGCAGTGCACTTTTTCACAAACTTTGAAACATGAACCAGAGGTTAAGTAAAAACTACATGGGAGTGCATTCAAAATAGTACATTTTTCCCTTGCAAAACAATTACATTTTCAAACTTAAAAATTGTCATTTTGGAATTTGCTGCATATCCTAACACCATTTATTTTCCAAATAAAATATATGTATCATTCAACTTAACTTTGGAATTCTACCTACTTCAACCTGTGTCTTCAGAATCTTTATTTAAAAAATAAGGCTATTTCTCATCTCGGAACGAATGAAATTGCTTCAGAACGACATTGCTGACATAAAAAGGAAAATAATGCATGCTGTATTCAAAAGACTACGTCTTTGGTTGGAAGGTTAGAATCTCCCAAACTTGCTCGATAAAGTGACTTTGGTGCCTAATGAAAAGCTGCATTCACAGCTGAACTAGGGGCACTAGGCAACTTGATCTGTTCAGCCTTTTGTAACAGCACAGTAAGGCCAGACCCAACAGAACAAGCCAACTCCAGGCAACTGGGACAGTACATAAAAGAGCTGAACACTGGACAAATACACTGCCAGCTGCCAAATGAATGCCCACTTGGCTCGACAGCAGACAACTGCACGCGCCTTTATTATTTCACTGAACTGCAACATTCCCTGGTTCAGCCAGTTTACAGTGCAGATGGCCGGCGATGCAGTCCTACTAGCGGCTTGGCCTTCTGATGTTACCACAATAAGAAGTTTATCCTTCAGCATTCTTAAGTAGTACGTTCACACTTCAGTCAAGTGTACAACAAAGGGTTTGTGACCCTAGTCAGAAGCCGGAGACTCCTAGTCGTGGTTTGGTCTGTGTGGATTGCTGGCATGCGTAGCATCACACTTACAAGTTGCTCAGGCATGATGTCCACGGTACAAGCCTCACGACGCGATGCCCTTGAGACCAAGCGAAGTAGGAACCATCTGGAGCAAAAGCCACAGTCCAGGTCTCCCGCCCGGACTTCTGATCGAAAGGAGCAACCGGCACTAGAAGTTCCCCAATGAACTGAGCCTTGGCTGCGGGCAAAGACGGAGAGATCAGAGCTGTGGGATCGATGCCACGAGAACACCGTGCACGATCACGAGAGGCGCTGGCCACGGGCGAGGTCAGACGCAAAGGGCACGTCCAGCTTCAACAAGTGAAGAGTGAACAAACCATTCGGAGGCTAAAACATTAAATGCAAACAGGTGAGCATTTAAGGACCCCAACCCCCCCCCCCCCCACACACAGGTAAGTAAGACTTGTCACCCAGCTTAATGAACCAGGACCTGCGCTTAGCTTTGGAGAGCTGCTGTGGCTCTGCCAATGCAAGAGGGAGAGCAAGAACATTCACAGGCTGGAGAATTGCAACAGCAGCCTTATGGCTAAACCTATTAACTAGTGAAATCTGTTAACGTGTCCACAAAGCATAGCCGGACCTTGCACAGCCCTGCAGGTTTACAGGTTTCATAGCAGGGGAAGGAGATTAACAAGTGACTTTTCCAGGAATTTCAGCACTGAAGCAGAAGTACACGCTAGGTACTTTAGTCACGTGTTAAGGTGGGTTTTCAGGGCTCCTTATTGTCTAACCCATTGGTTTCGCCAGATCTGTTTTCTGACTTGGGTTGGGAAAAAAAGGTATTTTCTTAAATAAATGATAACTCTAGAAATAGAACTGCAGTATTTCACGTGAATTATTTTTTTTACATTAACTTACGTCTAAACAAATTAATGAGCTTTAAACTTTTTGGCCATTTAATAAAGTATGAACAGAACAGGAGCAGGACATCAGTTCTAATTCCTGCAGTTGTCAGGCCATTTCTTTCACAATTACAGCACTGCTGAACCCCGTTTTAAAATAGTTGATATTTTCTACCGCAAACTTAATCCAAAACCCAAAGGACATCAATACAAAGTATGTTTTTGTTCTATCATTTTAATAAATGGTAAGAAAATAGAAGAAATAGACTTATTTCCCTTGGTTATTTGTACTGCTTAGTCTTTCGCGTGCTTACACGTAATGATCCTCAATGTTACGCCCTTAACCAAGCTGAACTGCACACGGAAAAACCGCTTTCATGTCGCCTCCAGCTCCAAACTGGCGAAATAATCGTTTGACAAATAACTAGACATAGATCATAAAGAACCCGGTGTCGTTTTATTTTTAACCAGGGGCGAAAACCAGAAGGATTTCGGAACACTGCAGCCACCAGACGACGGCCTCTCGTCGGTCCATTTCATTCACGATGGCGTAGGCCCTCGGGGTACAGCAAAGGGGGGGGTAGGGTATTAATATTTGCTGCGGACTTATAACGAAAGGCGAGGAGGTGTAGCGGAGCCTCCGTGTTTAGCCCCATGAGTCACGCTGGCGCAAAGCGATAATCGATTGAGCGTCCTCGGGGGGGGTTGAGGGGGGGGGTCGAGAGGGGGGTTCTAGGGGAGGGCTGGGCAGGGCCCCGGGTGGGCTCCAGACTGTGTACATGAGAAACCCAGCATCCCTCATGGCTGGTCGCCCCAGCCCCAGCCCCACCGGGGGTCCACAGAGCACCAGGGACACGACTGTCGACAGGGCTTTCACACACAGAAACACTGAGAAACACCGGGCCGGGAAAGACGAGTTACTACAATATAATCCTCCCCCATCCCTGCACAATTAAAACCATAAAGTGAGATCGTATATTTCAGGAACGGGACGTAATTACAAAAGACTGTAAAAAAAGGCTCTTCGCTTTCAGATCTAATTTGTTCGGGGAGCATAAGACAGAAATAATAAACGAAATGTCGCACGTCTAGTGTGTTTTAAAGGTATATACCGTGGCTACCTCTGAATTGGAAACTTTTGGCGGCTCAGTTCAGAAATCAAGACGATTCTCAGCTGTACCCCCTCCCTTTCAACCCCAAACCCCACAGATACACTGACATTACAGTAAACATGAAGAAGTATAACTTACCTATTTCATTTTCGTTTACAAAATCTGGGAAGCTTGCCATCTAAAAAAGAACTAGTTTCTTAAAAAAATAAAGCGGCGTAACAAATACAAAAATATATATAAATATAAACCTCTCGTATGTAAAATGTAAATGCACGATAGGAGGAAGTAAACTTCCTGGGTTTTTTTTTCTGACGACGTCTGGTCTAGCGAGATATACAGACTAGTCTTAAATTTAAATTTTTTTAATCTACCTCTAAAAAAAGGCAATTTTTTTCTTCGAAAGAGATATGACCACAAAAAACTACGTTCACCAAAGGAATTACAGCATTCGCACTAAAAAAAATAAACCTTTTTTTTAAAGAATTTGTAAAATTTACTCCCAACACACGACAGCGAACCGCTAGCTACTGCTACGCTATGCTACACTGAGGTATAATGGCCGTTGGCAAAGGCCAAGAATAGGCGGTTAATCCGAACACGTCATTGCAGTCACCATGGAGACAGCGCAGACAGGCCCCTCATTCGCGGAGAGAGAAGTTGGTGGGCGGGGCGAAAGGCTCCTGTGTCACATGACTCAGTGACCTGTCCCGCAATCCTGTCGGTGGGTCTTTTCTATTAATATATGAACGGGACCTATCGCATTTTTTTTAGGTTTATTTATTGGACAGGGATATCTGTATCACGCACATCTTAAGACATAACCAAAAAAGTACCAGACATAAACATATAAAAAAAAACAGAAACATATATTATTGTAAATGGAAAACAGATATTAAAATTGTAAAGTGCACAAAAATAGTCATGTTAAATTAATCAATTTCTCAGAAGTTGGAAAAGTCCATTTTCAATAGAATCTCTTTGTGTAAATGTTTTTTTTCTTATTCAGTTACATCAGTTTTTGTGACTGACTATTATATATTTTTATGTTACCCGACACAGTGAATGGTGTGTTTTTGTAAACCCTACAGCTGAAATAAATCAGGTTGAGCTTTTTTAAACTATTAAAACAATGCAAAACTATGACTGTAAAATATTAACAGCGTAAAACACTCCGTGCTGAACAGAAACCACTCCAGAGGATGAATACAGGAAAATACAATAACCAAGAAACATGAAAAAGTTTTTTAAAAAGCCTAAAGTAGCATTGAGACACAAAACGTGCAACAATAAAGGCGTAGATGTATCAAAATCTACTTTTTAAAATGGTACAGAAACGTTCCTATTCGTCGTGACCAACACTTTTTTTGTTCTATGTAAAATATGGAGTCGCCACAGTTACACCGGAGCAGCCAGTTGTGTGTTTGCACGTCCAGACTCGCAGTTCAGTCCACCTCTCTACCTCACACGTGGGTGGTTGGGGAGGGGGGGGGGAGGAGGGGTAGGAGAATGAGGAAGTGTAGACGGACTCCTCCGGCCCTCGACCACCTTCGAACCAATCGCCTTTCAATACGTCACAGCGGGCACCGCCCCGTGTGGGAGAGCCGCAGCCGATTGGAGGAAAGGGGCGTCCCTCACAACACGCCCTGGAGGCCGGGGGCCATAGGGGTCGCTGTGGAGCCCAGAGCAAAGAGGGCTCAGACCGTAAACTGGGGGGGAGATTAAGTAAGCGTGACGGAAACGGCTCTGGCTAAGAAGGCCCACGACCAGATTTTTTCGAACAGCTACTGGACTCAGAAAATCTTCACGGTATTTGCTAGGTAGTACCCAACATTTTACTGCTAACTTCAACGACCAGGACTGTCTGTAGCCGCCGCTGCCGGTGTCTGTTTGTCCTGTGTGCATTGGATGAATGTATTAATATAGGGCAGCTGCAGGTGACATGTCCGGTATTTACTTTCCCATTAGCTTGTCTAGGGCTGACGCATTCCAGCCGTCGACGGTTACTCTCCAGCTCGGCCCAGGTGTGAATCCAAGTCACCCGGGACCAGAAGTTACCAGCCGCAATGCTACTCTGCTAATCTCCTTGAATTGAACTGCATCAACCTTTATTGCCCCTAAACACATCATGAGCTCATAAACATATGTACCAGAACAATCCAACAACAGTGCAAAACCGTAAGACAAAACACAACAACATCGCTCAGTATCAGCAACAGAACTCTTCCAGTACTGTGAGATTAAAAAAAAAAACAATTGATCTTGTAAAGATTGTGAAAACAATAAACTTCGTTGGAAGGCCTATTTGCTCTTAGGTACATTTCTGCAAAAATATATTATTTATTGGTCTAATGCAACAACATTGACCTTTAATAGTCATTTTGTTTAGCCTGTTCCTCTTACGTTTGTCGTGTTGTCGATCATTAAAATGTTCCCTTAGTAAACGCCACTATTCAGTATGTGGAAATACAATTGAAAGGGATTTACAAATGACTAGAACTGCTTAACGAAGTTCGTAAATGCCTCCGTTAATTAATGCAAACTTGAGAACCGCCAACGAAACTTTATGTCCTGAAATAGAAAAGTACGTGTTTTTTTTTGTCCGATAAACAGATTATTTCTGTTATCGTGGGGTTTCAAGCGCAGTAACACCCAGATGTCCCAAACTCATTTAAACCGGGCAAACCTGAAATATTTCAGAGCTTTTGCACGGTATTTCTGGAACGAACTGATGAATCATACATAGGCAGGGTGTGTGTTTTAACAATATGAAACATTTCTATAAACGGCTCAAGAATATTCTAGAAAGTTCTATTCTAAACCCGGCGAACAGCATTTTTCCGGCCCCGGAGATCGCTGACATTCTTGTTCGGACATCAGCGATGTCCTTGGTGAAAGGCGTTTACTCGCCAATCCCTCGTCTGATTTCCATAGTTAAAATGAACCCGTGTCGTCTGTTTACCAGCAGTATCTTGGAGACCTGTCAGTCAGTACAAAGCCTCGGCTCCAGTCACAGAAAAAATAAAACAGCTGTTTTCCCACTTCGCTTTAATTTCTATGACACGCTGCGTAACAAGTCTTTTTGGTTGTTACCCTGCCTGCTGAAATATCTCAGTTTATTATTTTTGGCACTCTTTCTGAAAAAAATAAGACAGTCCGGTCCTCGCTTTTTTTCTAAACGTAAAGATTTTAGATTTGCATTTTTTCAACACTGTCCAGCAGAGGGCGCAGGAGAGGAGTTTGCCCAAGCGCGTACAGTTCAGTTTTGAGGTCATCGTCCAGTTGGCATGTGTCCCCCTTCCGTGAGATGCCAGTTATTCCCCTTGAGGAAACATAACACCTTCCCATCTGTCTTGCAAAGTTCATCCTGCATGCCCATTAAATACCGCACCAAGAAGACGGTCATACTGGATAATGCCTACCAGTAAATTCAACCATAGCCGTGGCGTACTTTATAAAAGTTAGGTTAGGTAACAGCGAGGTCTTGAAGTCAGATATCCTATCACGCGAGGAATGTGGAGAGCTGCGAGCTCACTGTTTTTTACACACTGCCGACAGCTGGAATTTCAAGTGGTTTCTTCTGATAACTAGTATTACTAGTGTATAAAAAGGGAAATTAGCGCAGAGATCGGGAAAAGAAAACGTATGCGGAGGTGTCTGGGGTTCCTGTTCCGTTTGTCCTTCCCCTGGGCTAGCTGTTTCTTATTTCATCTGTGGTGCTCTGGCTCCGCCTGTTGAGGTTGGACCGCAGTGCATGTCCTGCAGAAGGACGGCCCGCACCGGAGGCGGGCAGCAGACCTCCTCGTTCATAAAACGCTTCCTTAAAAACTAAAACGGCGTGCCTCTGTTAAAAGTCCAGTGAAGATACTTGAGTGCCAGTAGTAAGGAAGCACCAGATTGTTGTGAAAGGTATCCCATTGGACTGGGTTTTCTTTAAACCTAATAATAATACAGAATAAATGCTTACACTTATATAGTGCTTTACTGGACTCTCCAGTCAAAGCGCTTTACAGGTAATGGGGATCCCCTCCACCACCACCAATGTGCAGCCCCCACCTGGATGATGCGACGGCAGCCCTAGTTCAGAGATGGGGATTATTAGGAGACCATGATTAGTAAACACCAGGGGGGGCATGCCTAGACCGTTCTTTCCGACATTTAAAAAATAAATAAATTGTATTCCCTGGACCATTGTGCAAAACATTTTATTAGGAATTGTAGCTCAAACTATTTTAATTCTCAAACGTTCAACAACTGAAATGACACTGCAGGTACAGTTAGATTCTGTTCTTTGTGGTTCGGATGCTGTCTAAAATGTATAAATTCTGACACGGTGCTAAAATCGATACTGAAACTCCACGCAATTCCATTTACAGTATGTAGATCAGGATGTCTCGGTGCTTTAGCCCATGAGTTGCAGTAGACCCGAAATGGCGATTTCGCCGCGGCAGGCTTGAAAGAGTGTCTGTTTTATTTTTAGATCTCGAGAAAGCGCGTTATTGTTAAGTGATAATCTCGTTCTTGCGGGACGATTTTTCTCGCTCTTCGCTGTGTTTAGTGCCGTTTTGTCTAGACTGCAATTCCTCAGCCCCCCCCCAAACCGCAAAGCTCTGTGTCTTTTCTAGAAATAAGAGCACGGGGTCAGCGGTTTCCTTTCCGTATGTTTAAGATGATATCATGTCAGCGAGGAAGGTGATCTGAGTCATCGTGATTCATTGTTGTTATACCTGACGTTAACATTTCCCCCTGTGAAATTCACGTGTTTGGGACCGGCCTCCGTCACGCTTTGACTGAAATGTTTTGCCTTTTTAATATTAGGTTTTTATTTAAACATTAGTAAAACAAGAAAGGAGACATCATTAAAACAGATACAAAAATAGGCTCACTTCACAGCCAGAGAAATTCACAATTACAAAAACTGAAAATGAAACTTTTTACATAATTCCATTGTATGTCTTGCCTTTTGAATCTACATTTCTAATAGAATTTAAATAAAAAAGGAATTATTTCCCGCAAAAGCGTTAAGAGGGGGGGAATTTACTTTTGTGGATGAAGTATTTCGCCAAAATAATGAACAAATTCTAAAAACATATCCTTTATCCAAATCTGGTCTAATAAAATCTAAAATATTTTCGAAATCTCTCAAATTAACATTTAACTTTAAATATTTAACAATAACATTGTGCAAGTCTATCCAAAACAATTCTGTATATGTGCAATTAACACATGTAACGATTCCTTCTCATTATTACAAAATACTCATGTCATCTTGTTCGTCTTTAAATCTAGAAAGTCAATTTAACAGGATAAAACGGAACTTTTTTTCTTCAGCCGCTTGAGATCTGCCTGCGAGTCTCCCTATCATTTCATTCCCGTGAAATTCCCCCCTGCAACGGCCTTTTAACTGTCGCAGTCCAAATCAGTATTTTAACAAGGCCACACGCTCTATAAACGTTTTAACAGATAAAACGCGTCATTTCCTAATATCCAGACGCTGCTGTGAGAACATGTTCGGTGCTGAAATGTCTGTCCCAGCTGTGACCAGCCCAGTGAGACTCAGCGCCCTGTGGCGGCAGATGAGCAAATCTCATCTCTCTTCTTTAGAGTGGAATCGATATCATCATCGTCATCATTGTAGGTACCAATATTATGACAATATCACCAGTTTAATAGCTTTGCACGATGTTACCAGGGCCGAGCCAGGTTGAGTTGATGTTCGTACTGCAATAATAGGTTTGAAATGATGAAAATCGGGAGGCGGACTCAGGATTCCCACGTCCTACAACATTCCCATTCACATAATATTTTTTCTCGCTTCTTTTATTTCATTCAGCTGCGGCCGGCGGTCTGCGTGCTATTGTTGTCCGGCTGTGCAGGCGCTTCTGTTCCGGGAGCCGGCAGTCGGCGTCATCCCGAATTCCCTTTCGGAATGCGAGTCTCCCCCTCCCTCCATTCACGTTTTTTCGTCCTCCCATAGAAGAAAACCAGAGCTCAGCCCAGCCGATGCATCGCAGCACCGGGCTTGTGTGTTTTTTTTCTCGCGTTGCCGTTATCAATGAAAGCGTAATTCGCACCTTTGTCCACTAGGGGCAGTGTCGTATCAGCAATGCGGTGGAAACCGGCGGCTGCGGAAAGCGCTGCCCAGTCAGCCAGCGGAGCGCAGCTCAGTCTTGAATGGCTGGCGACTGCAGGGATGTTATGAATGAAAAAGGTCTGTCGGATGTGCCCTCGCTGGTTTCTCTATGATCGGTGCTTTCCTGCAGCAGCGATCGGATACAGCGGGGCTTTACAGAGTCGTTTATAGGTTACCATAAGTTAGCAAAATCTGCCAATTTGTGCACGCACAGCCACGTTGCTGAAGCTACTACTACACAAAAAAAAAATGCAAAACGCGAGCACGGAAGAATATTGTGCGACCCGAAGAGACAGGCTCCCGAGATCGCTGGAAAGATTAATTCTTAACGAACTGGGAGCGAGTAAATGCTGTTAACATTCGCGATAAGCTCTCTGAATACACACTTAAATGCGCAAATAGTTAAAGACTCGTGAAAGGGTTAATCAGGTTGTGCTGGTCTTCAGGGAACACAAAATCAATCTTTGGTACCTATTCTATTTCACACGGATATGTCTATTTCACACAAATAAGAAAGCTGGCTCTAGTGTACTTACATCTAGGACAATTATCACGCTCTTGGTGATTTTAACTGTGGTCTGTCACGGGTGAGTTATCTAAAGACCTGCTTATAGCTTTGTTCTGATCCCACCCTTTTAAGTTATTTTGCCGTCCTTCGTGTGAAACAGCACCCCCTTTCGCCGGGGGTGGGAATTGCAACTGCATGGCCCAAACCCACGCTAAAGGGCTTCAGATATTTTTCTCACTGTTACTTTGCACAGTGCGAAAAACAAACAACAAACAAACAGGCCGGGATGACTTGAGTTAGTGCTTCACCAGAAACAGAAATGTTAGTGTGTCTGCAGACATCCCCTGACTTGAGTTTGGAAACTGCAGATGACCTACCGTTTCATGCCAGAGTGCTGCCTTAATTCCGCCTCAATCTGTCACTGCTGTTTACAGAGTCTCCTCTGAACTCAGAAACATATCTTTCCAGTGTTCCAGCAGCAACCAGGATGCTTGTCTGTTTTTCCTGATGTTGTCCTTACAGCATTCTTCAGATTAGTTTAATTAATTAAATTTGCCGCATGTGATGGGAAAATGACTTCAGCAGCAATAGGCAGGAGAAGGGGTACAGAGTCTTAATTCACACAACCCCAGTACTGTGAGAGAGTCCTTAACTCCTTCAAGTCAGGATTGTCGGTCCTCTCCGGTGTGACATGAGACGAGAGGCCACAGCAGTACAGCTGGTTCATAGCAGAAAAATGCATGGAAATCACATTTCTTTTTAATATAACACCCTTGTGGTTAGTGTGCAAAGATTATAGCCATGTTCCCACGTTTTAAAAAACAAACTATACATGTTTAACAAGGCTTCAGAAACATGATACTATACCTGTAATACAGACAACTGCAAGGAAATGTTAGAACTCGATCAGTAACCAAAGACTTTCCATTCATTCTGCCTTCGTCAGCCCCCCCCCCCCCCCCCCGCAACAGGGAGGATTTTCGAGTTTCTGCTGTGCTGTTACTCTTCCAGTGTCGCCGGAGTGAAAATCCAGGAGTGTTTTTTTTTTTTCCAGTCGGTTTGTTTTAACAAGCAAGCAGCGGGCGCCAGCCGGGGTCAAGCCTGGACAGGACAGCAGTCCATCACAGGGCAGACACACAAACGCAAACGCACACTCACACCACGGCCAATTTGGTCCAGCAGCCAATTAACTTACCGGAATGTTTTGGGACGGTGGGAGAGGAAACCCATGCAAACACGATGACAGCATACAGACTCCACACAGACAGCACCCCAGGTCTGGAAATTAACCCAGTGCCCCCGATGAAATGCTAACCACTGTGTCACCCTAGTCCCCATCAGTCCCATTAAATATAGCCTATAGGATTGTTTGATATATTGCAGGGTATCATTCTTCACAATAGCTTTATCCAGTTTGGAACTTAGAGCAATCCTTTAGAGTTTCTAGGGGCCACATTATGTACTTGTTCTGAATGGAGAGAGCAATTTGTTTAACGAACTCTGACCTTTCGTTTCTCCAAATGTGGACTGGTGTTGTACCTAACCTGTCACTCTCCAGCTGAAGGTATTGAAAATGTATTGAAAATGTTTATTGGGTGTTTTAGTCACAGCGAATTTGGCTCAACCTGCTTGACTGAGGGCCGGACCATCTGCCCAGAGGACGAGGGGGCTGGGACCCCCCTGCAGAGTGAGGGTTGACCGAGGGGCAGCTGCGCAGGTGGGGGTGGGGGTGGGAGGGGGGATGCAGGAGATGAATGCAAGGGAGATAAAGCTTATGTACAGAATAGTTTTCCAATTAGGAAGCGATGTCAGCAATGAGTAAGCTGGGGCAGCTGAGGTGAGTGTCTGCTCTTAGTCCCCCCTGAACGTTCATAATAAACTCCAGTAGCTTTTATTGCAATAACCACATGCGTGCAAATATGCTATTGCATGCGGTGCAACAAATTGATTTGGTATGACAATTATGGAATGGGACACTTCAGTCTTTGTTTTTTTGGGGTGAGGCGCATACAGTTCAGGGTGGACTTCAGCAATTTCGTTGCCTGAAACTCGGAGCCCTAGGATAGCTCACTTAACAATGAGGATAAATTGTGTGTTTAAGTTGTGCAACAAGCCAATACCAGGTTTCAGAAACAAGACCAAGGCTGGAGTGCACATACTGTACAGTAGCACTAAGACACATGATAAAGAAAATGGGTAGCATGACAAATAATAGAAAACAAATAATGTATATTACATAACACTCCGAGACTGTGGAGAGCCTTATCATTGGCTGTGAGAGACTTTCCCACCCTCTACACAGACATTCATTCAGAATTAAACCCCCTAACACACCACAGTCATCGCACTGAAACCTCTGATCATCCTGGAGTACTGCTGTGTTCCCTTTCAGGTTTTTTAAATAAAGGAATACGTAATGCCATCACAATAAATTTACCCCCCCCCCTTCCCCGGCCACCCCCTCTTCCTCAGACCCCAAATCTTTCCCAGCTCATTCCACAGGAAGATGGGGGGGGTGACACGCCAGACGACTCGGTTACATAACATCACAAGACAACTGCACATAGCAGCGCACTTCGCGAAGTGGAAGTCGCTCATATTATCCTACTGCAATACAGGTGCTGAAACAGAGGCTCCCCTCTACCAAAAAAAAAAAAGAGATTCATAGACACCCCCCTCCCCGCTCTGCTTTCAGTTTAGAAGGAAGAGCTTCGCGTTTAGTCCTAGTCTGGTGGTGTAGTTTATCCCCGGCTGCACATTGTCCCAGCAGCTCGGCGCAGAAATGACATCACTGCTCTACCGTGTCTTTTTCTTTCGTTAATGAAACAACCGAGCAGGGTATAAGGGATGTGTGCCTTGCCCGCTAGCCTGCTCACTCCCTCCTCTCAAGAGTCACATTTTTTTTTTCTCAATTCTTCGCTAGTCTAACCCACCGCACAGATCCCCCGGCGGCGCAAGCGCAGTAGCCGCCCCACCGAGTTCGCTCGCTTGCTGGTCTCATTACGGCTTCACTGGGAAGGAGGATTCAAACTTCCGGTGTGGTGTCATGGCGGCATGTAGTGTCTGCTAAAAAGAAAAAAAAATAACGAACCCCCCCACCGTCCGGGTCTGACAGCGGTTTTCCGAGGACTATAGGGTCGAAAGTGACACACAAAGGCGCTCCTCGGGCTGGGATTGCACGCTAGCCCACCGCGGCTCCTCTCGGCCGGCCATGGCGGCGCACAAGCCCGTGGAGTGGGTTCAGGCCGTAATTAATAGATTCGACGAGCAGGTAAGGAGAGCGGCTCGGATGAGGGGGTCGCAGCCGCTGTCTGCTCGGGGACGGGCGTGTGTCTGCGTGTGCTGCCGTGCGCGGGGGTGGGAGGGCTGAGGCAGAGCCGGGAGATCCCGTTTGGATCCGGGGCTGGGTTGGTGGGCAGAGGATGGGCGATGGAAAATTGATAACCACTCGCCTCGTACTGTAACAAAACCGCAGTGTAGGAGAGAGAGAGAGGAGGGGAAGCATTAGGTAGCGACCATTTGGAAACAAATACAACTATTTTAGCCTGGAACCAGGACAGTTCACATTGCATTAGAGCTTGCACGGGGTTGCTGAAAGGGGATCTGTGTGTGCACACAAATGTGTCTACACGTACGCGATAGTGATTTGGGTTGAGTGTGCAGTGGGATGCAGTTTTCTGAGAGAATTGTTTTTATTATTTCGCTTCCGATTACCATCAGGAGCTAGGGCAGAAAACCGTGTCTTCATAACACAAGGCATGCAAGGGGGAAAAAAAAATACCCAGAGCCATAAATCTGCAGTTTTTCGCCCGTCTCTTTGTGGACGGTATTATTGTGTGCAGACCCAAATCTAGGATGTTGTAAACAACCAGAATTCTCCTTCAAGACTGGTTATACGGGCAGAAAGAGGATGATGAGTCTTTTTTTGGGGTGGGGGGAGTGTTTCTGATACCCCGCAACAAAGGGTTGTATGAGGATGGCGTGCACGCGTCTGTGTCTTTTTATTTTAAGAATGAAATCCAGCAGCAGAAGCAGCACAGGGCTCTCGGATAGATGGCGTTTTCGCCGATTCGGGCTGCAAAATAACACTTTTATTTCAATTCTGGCGTTCGGTGTTCGCGTCCGTCATGGTGTGGACGAACAGATATTTCCGATTTGCGAGGACAGATGAACGCCGTGTGGAGACGTAGACATATATGTGGATATATTCCTTGACAGCAGCCCTGAAGACCAGCAGTCAAACAGAGCTTTCGTTTTTAGCAATACATCATCGAGTAACTCGGTCGTCTCGGCACAGGCGGCGATGTTAAAACCCTTCTTGAAAATAATTCCTTGCGCGAAGCGGGGGGGGGAATGAGAGATAATTTCCTTCATGTCCATGCCTTTTCTCGCCTTTTTGTCTTCTCTCTATTAAGAAAAACAGCACTGCTCTTTTTAACATACCCCTGTATGTTCCGACCCGCTATTTTCTGCTCGATATCCAGGCTTTCAGAAAATTCTTCGCTACTCGGCGAAAGAGCGTCATCTACCCACACATAACATGATGCTGAGACTTTACCCTGTAGATGCATGGCGTACGGTGCAAGGATTTTTGTTGTGAAAACGTTTTGTGGTAACCTCTCCCCCCTCATCTCCTTGCGTATGTTTTTTCGGTTTTTCAGATGTTCTGAAACAATATTGCTTAACTTAACCTTATGACCTAACATCACTACAGACCGGATCGCCGTGCTTCCTTGGGGAAATGGGTTCAAAGATAAAATGAAGATTATTTTTTGCGATAACGGGTGTACGGTCTTGCAGAACTACAGTGTGTAAACTAAATTTGGAAAGTGTCGACAGAGGCAAGCCTGCGTGTCCTTCAAACAATCTTTTGAGGGTTTTGCTGTTTTTGGAGCTAAAGTGTTATTGTTTTAATAGCCACTTTAAACGTCTGTTTCTAAAACAAAATGCTCATATTATAGCGATATCTCTGAATGCGATTGACAGAAAAATGGGGCATCTAACGCCCTGCTGCTATTAACTAGTGGAATCTCTTGATTTACCAGCAGAGTATATTGCTCTTGTAGCAGTGCTAGAAAACAATTTTAAGATACCCATCATCATCAGTTTTACATTAAGGGTAATTATACACTGTAACTGAGCTGCAGGTGCTTTCCTTGTAGAAATGGAGACCTGTTTTGGTTTCTGTATCAATACCGATGCTGAAACCACATTTATTTTCAGTTTGTTGATACGAATCTCTGATTGAATGAATCCTCTGAGTTTCAGTAAATAAATCCGTAGTCGGGGAGAGACTTTGTGGTAGCAGAGTTCAAAAGCTTGAGGTGTTTTGGTGTACTTAATAATTTCATGAGGTTTGTTTGACAAACCTGCACATTTCCCCCCAGATCTTTATATCTCCAGTTCTTCTCGTGTGCGTTATGGCACTGGCTGCCCGTTGTGTTTTGTGTTGTTTTTTTTCGAACCCTTTTGCAGGATTGTCCGAGCTGGAGAGCCCCGTGCGGGTTCACAGTTGGGGTTTTCAGCCCCTTGAACGAAAGCGCGTTTGGACAGTGATGCTTAGGCAGGAGACCGTGGTCAGAGGATGGCCGGTCCTCGTCCTTTTTTATTCCTCTATGTCGGGCCCAGGTGATCTGACCAGGGGGGAGGGACATGTCTCTGGTTTCGTTCTTCTTTCGACTCATCTGGGGGGGTGGCGAGGTGAGTCTCGATCGGTGAAGTGGAGCAGCAAAGCCAAACGTGCTGGACCGCAAGCTGATGTACAGCAGCCGTCTGAAGAGGAGGATTTTCTTCAGCTGAGGAGCTGTCTCTGATCACTGGGTCTGGACGGCGGAGGAGATGTGCTGTCTCTCCTTTGCGGGGGGCGGGGGGCTGCATTTTTGGAGGCGTGGTGGTCCGTCCCGTGACATCACAGGCACGCCAGACCGCTGGGTCGTCTTGCTCTGCGCCACCCGGTCCGTTCCTGGACTCAGCACTAGTACTCACCCTCGCCATCCTCCCCATACATGGAGCTGACTGCAACGCAGGCTGTGACGACTGAACACTTCATGTGGCTTCGCACGCTGGTGACGAGGCCGGGTGGCTGCAGGGAGCTCTGTGGAGTTGTCCGTGGTTTGGGTGGGTGCAGGAGTCACTGCCACACTGCCTTCTGTGGTGCTTTTATTGGAGTGCCGGGTCATCCTACTGGTTTAAGTGAAGAAGCCCATATCAAGGCCTGGCATTCTCAGCAGAAGGAACATGTGTTGTGCGTGCAGTTGTAGGAGAAAGGCACAGGAGTGTTTCTCGTTATATCCCAAAGTACAGCAAATGCCCATCATCTGTGCCAACAGAATGGCTGAACGATCCTGTCATATGTAATGATTGCTAGATAATTGTCCCAGATCGTGTGGTACAATGAAGATGCTTTGTTAATTGTCACCACTACCTTAGTCTGCTTTAGGTCACAGTGCCCTTGCACTGGAGGTGCAGAGGCAGGGCATAGAGTGAGCCTTGTGTTTCCAGAAAATGCATATTGTTTTGTCATCTCTTTTTCCCCTAATTGGTTGGATATTCGTACCTGTTCTGGGCTGCTTGCTGATCGGTTTGTATTAGGCAGTTTCTACAGGTGCCCCCTTTGCTGAAAATACCTGGGTTAGACAAAAGGTCTTCCCAGGCAGCTTCAGTATTCTGTGTCGTTTGCAGACTGCTCGTATTGCAGTCTACAAGTTGTATTGGGTTTGGTGTCTAAAAGGCTCAGCTTGCAGTCTGCGCTCTTGTCGCGTTGAGTTCTGGCTGAGCCCGAACGGCCCTACCCAAACGAGGTCAGCGATTGGTGCCATCCTCTTGTGCAGAGCTGCCACTTTCCCAGACCAGAGTATCCTGCAGGACAGTTGGAGCAGCTATAGGGCATACTGGGGGCACATGTGCCACTGTTTCAGCTTCACCTGTTGGCCCTCTATCTTCTTTTCTTCACACGCACTTGGATCTATCACGATATGCACACAGACTGAAACATGCATCATACGAGTGTGTCTGTCTGGCAAACAGAGGTAATAATGATAGCTGCACGTCCAATATTCTAGTGCTTCCTGCTCCCTTTGGGAGCCAGCTGTACCCCATGACCGCCTCTTGTCTTGGGATGTCTAACTCTGAGAGGCTCTTGAAGACGATGTCAGCCTCCCTTTCGTGTGCTCCTGTTGGCGTCCCGTTGAGCGAAGTATGGCGGAGAGCCATTACTTTTTTTTTTTGTCTCCCGAAAGAAACTTTTGCCGCTTTTCTTAAGTTACTTTTACTGGCCGGCTCTGGTTTCACAGGCTACAGAGCGGTGATTATGTACCGGCTTAGTGGCAGGGTGCGGCTCATTACAGTTTGATGAAAGTGTAATAGAGATTAAATCCACTTCTTATTGTTAAGCCTATTTGGTTGGCTCTGTAAGTCACAAAAGAGGATTGTGTGTGATGGCTGTAGCTCGGCTCAGACCCTTGTTTTTGGTATTATGCATTGACCCCTTCTCGTTTTTTCCCCCACTCCTCCACATATTCATTTACTCCTGTCTGGCTTCACAGGCACAGCTCACACAGTGTATTTAAAACTGAGAACAGGCAGTGCTTCTGTACACAAAGGGCAGTGGGGGTCTGGAACAAGCTGCCCAGCCATATTGTTGAGAAACAGCTGGATAAGATCTGAAGATCATGTAACTACTAAAAACCCAGCAAGTTAAAAGGGCTGGGTGGCTTTCTGAAGTTTACAGTCTTATGTTCTTAGAACCAAGCATTGCATTTTTTTAAAGTAGTATGGTGTGCAGCATAAATAGTAAAAATATATTTGCTAGTAGTATTTGTAAAATTGATCAGTGGATTTAATTCTGTCTGTGAGATTGTTATCAAAGCTTTTGCATTACGCTTTTGAGAAGGTTTGTGCTGTTGGTGAGCTAAATACACTTTTTTCTGATCATCTTTTGTCTTGGTCCATTGAGAAAAGCGGCTCTTGAAAACTCCGGTTTCTGTTCCTTTGTCCCTCTGTGGTGTTTTGGAATGTAACTGCAGATGCTGTCTGAGAGATGCTTTACACAAAATCAGGCACCTCTTCAGTGTTGGTTTCAGGTAATTAGCTTGTCTTCCAATCCTGTTGGCAGTTAATTCTCATACCTGTCTCACCGAAATATTCTTACTCTCAATTTGGGGACATTTTTTCACTAAAGTCTCTCAACGTCTCTCAAATGCTGCAGCATTCTAAACCTTCCCCTGAACCTGTTTGGAGTTGTGCAGGCGAATGGGATACTTTTCCATCTGAAATCTGGACTCCTGCACTGGAACAGGCAGCAGGGAAGATGAGAGGTTTCTGTGGGAAGGATTTCTGAAGTCTGTTGTTTGTATCCAGTGATTTTAACTGGCAGCCTGCTTATGAACGGGGCCAGGTTCATAACTAACTGTAGGTCCTCGGTTGTTTGGCAACTGATAATCGGGGTTTCAACATTTTCCAGAAGACACGGTCTGATCTGGCGATAGAATGTTGTTTGTAAACACTGCATAGTATACTATTTGTCATTAAACAGATACTGTAATAATACTTATAATTTGTATTAAACAAGCTGAAGTAATGTGTGCTGTACAGCACTGGTTTTACAGTACAGTCCTTTAAAAGTATATGTAGCCTGTGTGTTTTTAAGGACTTCAGGCTTTATAACATTTCTATACCGGAAACAAATTCCAAATAGTTAAAAAAAGAACATGCAAAATAAGCTACTCTAAAAACATTAATATGATTATCATCATTTTTTACATCTAAAATAAAATTAATGATCTGCTGTATAAACTGTTCCTAGGAGCACAAGTGTGATGCTAATGTTACAGCGCTGAGTCTAAATTATTAGTAACCTGTGTATTTGTATGTGAATATATGGACTGGTCAATATATGCATGTGTCCCTAGAATATTTGTGTATCCCTAGAATTAGAAGTTTAGGTTGTTTTTAAGAAGGTAGAGAAGTATAAATTGTAAACACACAAAGTACATGAAATAAAACCTTTCAGGTGTTGAAGTTTGAGCCCGCATCTTGATCATTGGTAGATTCAAAATCATTTTAAAAAAGAAGCCTATCTCTTTGTTTCAAAGTTTTATTTTCTAGAGCTCAGTCTTGAGAATTAGTGAGAGTTTTAATTGTATCCCAAAACTATAAGCACATTCTACATGTGGTCATTGTGCTAAACAGAACTCTTTTTTTTCCCTTTGTTGTAGGTTATTTAGTTTTACAAAGCAGAATGGTTCTGCCAAAGTGCACGTAAGTGAAGAGATTGGTCCGTGACCTTTCAGGAATTTAAAACCAAGCCTGCAGACAAAGTGCTCAGTGTTCGGAGGAGCGGCATTAATATGGATGTCAACAAGCTGCACTGTGTGTACGGGGGTTCTCCGAGTTCACACGCCTGACATCCCCTTCCCAATCTTGGGACTCCAATTTCCATTGCATTTGAATTTCTCAGAGTCATTGTCTCTCGTCACGGAAGTGGAACTACCTCTCAACGCTGCCAGCAGATGGCGGTATAGTTCCTGCTGGGCAGGGTGCACCTGTTCGTGCAGTTAATAATAATAAGAATAATAATTGCTTACACTTATATGGCGCTTTTCTGGGCACTTCACTCAAAGCGCTTTACAGGTAATGGGAACTCCCCTCCACCACCACCAATGTGCAGCATCCACCTGGATGATGCGATGGCAGCCATAGTGCGCCAGAACACTCACCACACATCAGCTATCAGTGGGGAGGAGAGCAGAGTAATTAAGCCAGTTTATAGAGGGGGATTGTTAGGAGGCCATGATTGATAAAGGCCGATGGGAAATTTGGCCAGGACGCCGGGGTACACCCTGGTTCTATTGGCGTGGGAGTGCTGAGGTGCTGGTGTCGTTTGAGAGTAGTTTTTTCGCCAGAGTGTTAATGTGCCGTTGCCGTCGTGAACCGGTGCAGTAAATGGCGCAGACTGGTTGTTCCTGTCAGGACTCCTCCATGCCAGCATTCCTGCAAGGTGGTCTTCCTGCTTCAGTGGCGTTACTGTGGGATTGCATGACATCAGGGTTACGTCTCTAAGCATCTAAACACAGCTTTGTCCATGAAGGTAAAATGGATTGAAGCAGTGCACGCTAAGTGTGGACTTTGTCGGAACTTTTTGAATTGATTATTGATTATAATTGATTATTACTTGATTATTTTGTAGCCAAGGCTGCAGTAAGTGCTGAGAACAGAGGTGCATTGTGATGTATACAGCTACTTCTTGATGGCAGAAAAGTTTGATTCCAAAACTCTCATTTTACTTTTGTCGGATTTCGCTCTTGAGCAATATACGGGTTTGCTGTGATGGTATCTTACTGGCAGCATGGTGCCGCAGTGGTTAATATTGCTGCCTTGCAGAGCTGGGGCCCTGGGGTGCTCTCTGCGTGGAGTTTGTATGTTCTCCGGGTGGTCATGTAGCTTTCCTCGAGCTGCTCCAGTTTCCTCCCACAGTCTGAAGACATACTGGAATGTTAGCTGCCTCCTGGAAAAACTGGCCCTGGTGTGGAGTGTGTGCCCTGAGATGGACTGGTGTCCCATCCAGGATGTACCCCACCTTGTGCCCATTGCCTACTGGGATAGGCCCTAGCTTTCCCGAGCCCCTCTACTGGAAGCAGCAGTTAGAAAATGGATGGATGGTAGTAGGTTTCGATCCTGTTTTTTTCCCTACATAGCTCACATGAACACATTCTGTAATACAATGCATTCACTGTATTCCGCAGCAAAGTAAAAAAAAAAAAATCACTCTTGGATTAAATTCCCGGTGGTGTGACGCGGTCAGATTTTTACAAGTCGAGCAGTAGTGTAGCCTGGGCAGTGCCTATCTGCACACAGCTGTGCTGCCGTGTCCATTGCGTGACACATCGGCCCGAATCCTTCCTTCCGGTTTCCTTGCTGGGGCCGTAGGACGTCTTTAGCTGCTCCTCCATGATGGTCTCGGTCTTGGATTCTGCAGGCGTGCAGTTCCTGGCCCAAGGAAGAAGATCTGTGTGAAATCTTAAGGTCTGTCTGCTGCCTACAGGATAGGCACCGCGTGGTTGCAGACCGTCGCAGTATGGCCTCTCCTGTGCATCCTTTGATATTCCTGTGTCTTCTTGCTTCCTCTCTTTACCGGAGCCGGTTGACTTGAACGATCCATTGCACCTGGGACTTTGAAAGCTGCGCTTGCCAACTTGATGATGTCATTAAACATTTTGTTTCTGGATTTTTGATTTTGTTTGCATAGTTGCAAAACGTGCATGGAAAGATCGGGTTTCGTCTCCGGCTGCAGCATTGTACAGGTTGTCTAGTTTTTGTTCTCAGGCTTGAAGGGTTGCGTTTGAATCTCTTCAATGCCCACATCTGAGCGACAGAATCGTGCTTTCCCACCCTCATTCACGTGGCGCATGTTCTCTCTCACCGGTCAGTGAGAGGGGGTTGGTTTTGCTGAGCAGCCCGCTGCTGGATGGGGCTCAGCTTTGGCAGTCTCGGCCTCAGGCCTCGTCATTGTGGCAGAATGAAAATAGGTCATTTCTAGTCTCTGAGAACATTGAAGACTGGCCGAAACTGGTGATGTGGTAAGGTCATCATGACTCAAGCCAGTGACTGAAGGGAAAATGATCTGTCCTTAGGGAGAGGTGTGCGAAACCGCTTGATTAATCCTTTTGTCTCAGGCCCCACGCACTATTATATAGTGCCTAAGACAACAGTCTAAATTTTCCCTGTGTTTTTTTTTCCCTTTTGTTTTGTAGCTTCCGATCAAAGCAGGACAGCAGAACACCCACACCAAAGTCAGCACAGAGCACAATAAGGAATGTCTTATCAACATCTCCAAATACAAGTTTTCCCTCGTCATCAGCGGCCTCACTAACATCTTGAAAAATGTGAACAATATGGTAAGTAGCTCCAGAATGGGTCCACGTTTTCATTGTAAGCAAAATAACGAGCCCTTTTGGGCTATGTGTTTATCTCATATTTCCGATTGCTGGTCACTTTGATCATTTTTCAGAAAGTTACTTCCATGTTTGTTTTTATCACGTGTGTGTGTGTGTGTGTGTGTGTGTCTTTACTTTGATAAATGATAGTGGGACACAGATGAGAATGCAATGTTCAAGAGGACCGTTTCCATGTTCAGAGATGGTGCTGAGCATCATATTAGGAGGATGTGCTTTTTCCTTTATTTATAAAAAAGTGAAGCTGTCGGCTTCTGGCCTGTTGCTCACATAACTGTTCTGAAAAACTGCTTTCTTTATAAGCTGTGCGATCCTAGCTCTGCTTCAAATGTTCGGGCTCTGACGGCCTGTGTTTTCGGCGTGGGTCTTGATGGGATGATGTTTTCTGGAAAGGTATCGTGCTGGAAGAGAAGCTGGGGGCCCCGAGTGGAGAAGGGCTGCCTCATGCTAATGTCTTGCTCTCCTCCGTCGTGCTGAGGGCGAAGCCAAGGAGCTCCTGCATGCTCCAGCATGCCTTTCCTCTCGGACAGAGGGTCACCTCTGCTTAGCTGTGCATGCTCAAGATGTTGGCCAAATCCATAATATGTGGAAACTTAGAATGAAGGGGGTGATATGTGTTATATTAATGGGAGTGCCACATGAGATTTAAGAAATTCTTTCACAACACTGGCTGGTAGGTCTTCAACTGTGTATAGGTATAAATTTATTGAATGCTGGTGTATATTGTCTGGGGTCTTTCTGCAGTGATTATTTACAGCTCCTAATAGCCTGATCCTCAAACTCTTATTGGGTGATACGGAGAATGAATGTTGTGAGTGATTCTTCCATCAGAACCTGGGGATCGTACTGTCGTATTTATTATTGTCAGGTCGCCTTCCCACTTGCAGCTCTGGAGCAGAATCCACCATTTTTCAGAGGCCATTCGCTTTGCCTGACTTGGGCACTTTGGATGTAAATTCCACTTGTGAATTTGAATGCTTTTTTTCCTCCACTACAAGCAGCACAGCTAATCTTCCCAAAAGGCAAGAATAACAAAACTTTGCATCGCAATTTAGCACGCAAGGTGCATTTGTCCTCCTGTGCTTTTTTTATGTAAGTCTCCACCCCTTGCTTTTGATCTCCCATTACTGAGCTTGTAGACAAGTCTTCCACGCTGTGTTCAAAATCTTAAGCTTAGCTCAAGCCCCCTTCAGCTTGACTTAGTGGGCAAAGTCCAGAAAATGAAGGTGTTGATTTGTGAAGTGCAGAACTTTGTGGCGGTACGGTTCTTGTTGCCTGCCGGCTCATCACTTTGTAGAGGGACTTGAGGTGATTATTAGCCAGTCTTCAGCCTCAACCCTTTTTAATAAGAGGCAGAAGTGGTGTAAAGGGCAGCATGTGATGTCCCTGTCCACCCAGTGTGAGACAGAGCTGGGCTGCCTGTGGCCACATGGCAGCCCTGTTGCAGGTTAAAAGCAGGAGATAAACTTATAAGAAGAGGAGGGAAAAACACAAACAAGACAAGGCCATTTGACCTGTCTGGCATGTGGACTCATCCAGCCTATTTCTGAGGCACCACGGTCATAATGGAAATTTAATGGAAGGAGTTAAATACCATCGGAGTATGCAAGTCGTACAGTTGTTGAGAGCTGTAAAAGGTAGTGTTGCTCTAAGTTCCGATACTAAACAGATTTCTGGAAATGGGGTGGTGTGAAGGATTCTTGCAAGGCCTGAAACAGATTCTTCATACTGTGCGTTTCCAGCATCGCTGACGGGGATGTCCGGTTCCCAGACAGCAGTTCAAGAGCTAAGCTCCTGCAGCCAGGAGCACAGCAGACATCTGGGTCAGCCGTAGTCAAGCTTTGACACTGTTGCTGGTACACGAGCCGGCCACCATGGAACGAGATGGCCCCCTCCAAAAACCAAAGACATTGCTCCATTCATTTCTATGCTTGGGATCGGCTCGTCCTTTGCGCTGGGTCAATAAGCGTGCCTGCATGCAGTTGGAGTTGGCCCCGCCTGATGTTAAACTCACGACATAAGCAAGTGGGCCGACTCCAGGAGAAACTGCCGCGCTTATAGAAGAGAGCCAGTCCGACTGTCCTGTGTCAACTTTTCACAGACTGTAAAAAAAAAACAAACTGGACGACAACGCAGTTATTACCAAGGGTGTTGACTGCAGACCACCCTGTCAAACTCACTCCCTGTATATTGCTCACAGATGTTTGGTGTTTCCTCCACAAACCATTAAAAAACAAAGTTGGGCACTTTGCTATATATGTAAAGGGTTTGGGGAGCTGTACAATGAGATCTTCCACTTTTATGCTTCTGTTTTAGGCTTTGCTAAACTTTGCTAAAGATATCCCCATTAGACTAAGGCGTTTTGGTATCATTTTGATATCGTATACATTTCACATTTCAGTTACTTGCTGTGCTTAATAGATGTCCTTTAACATACAAAACCTCTCTGAGGATGTGCGTTTCTGCATTTGCTACTGGGTAGAGTAGAGACCAGTGTGATAAGCTCTCAAACAAGAACAAGAAACAAGAAGAGCACATGTACTCTTCACGGAATATTTTTATCTCTCTTCTGCCGAAACTACAGGTACCTTGTTTATATGGATATAAACACAAAAATATTTTTCATCAAACTGATAGCCAAAACCACCAAATATTGCTTGCTAATGGAATAATAAAAATTACTCAATTGCACTGAGCAGGTCCGTATTATTAATAAGAAGTGCTCATTATTATATTTGAACATCACTTATAACTGAAACAGTGACAGAATTATTACCAGGACGGCTAGTCTTTTCTGTTGCATGTAAACTGACATTTTATTGAACAGACAAGGTATGACGAAGAGATCTAGAAAAAGATTTGGAGGAAGGCATAGTGTGTCGCAGCAGGTGTAGGCTGTAGTAGTTCAGCATGCGTAGGCTGCAAAGGAACAAATAATAGGTTTAAGAGAAGAAAGAAAACACAACGTTTCAGCTGTGGAGCCTTCTTCATAGATGCATTTTGTTCAGTTTATCAACAAGGTGTCCACTATGAATATCAAAGGCTCATAGCATGTGTTAAAAGCAATACAAGCCCCATGCCAGGTGGCAGTGAGAGACAGTCTTGTCCTGATTCTGTCCCATTCCTCTCTTAGAGCCTGCACAAGTGCATTTGTGCCTGTCTGTTGGTCTCAAGGATTCGATGCCTCAGTTCATCCCAGATCATCCCACAGATATTCAGTGGGTCTTAATTCTGGTGAGAACGGGAGCCGGTAAGATCTCATCACTTGTTCAAGAAAGCACCAGGTTGCCATCAATCACTGCGTTCTGCAGTAGCTTGGCAGTCTGGCCCAGACTGTCACTCTTGGACCCCCTTTTCATTGGGCCTTTTCTTCACAACAGTTGATGGAATCTTTTGGCATGTCTACTCCATTCTCTCTCCATTAAAATGGTCTACACAAAACCTTAACTAAATTTCCATTGTCTGTCCTGGCTCTCCTTGAACTATGGGATGCCTTTGACATTGTGCAGTCCTCATAAATAATTTAGACACTGATGATGACATCATTTGGTTTTCACTTATGTAGCTGGCTCCTGTCTTTCTGAATATTGACCTACTATACTTTGTAACTACAGAGTGTACAAATGGGCTATGACCCCTCTGTGGTGACTTGCGGTGTTCAGCAAGGCTCAGGTTATGGGCCCTTTTCCCTTCCACGTCACCATTTTACCACATGGTGATTATCTTCCGTTGCCATGGTTTCACAACTGTTTCATACTGTATGCTGTTTAGTGCATAATACAGTCTGGGTGCAACAATATTTTTCGTAGTTCAGTAGTGACGAGACAGAGGTGATGGGATTCCTTTAGCATAGTCATTGATGCCCTTGAGATCAGATCAGCTACCCATGTGAAAAGTCCACAAATTTGACTATTGTGTTTTTGTTCACCTGTGTGATATTGCATGTTACTAACCTATTCTGTCCAGTCTGCTGCTGGCTTTTATTTTCTCTAGCTTGGATCTCTGTAACATACTGTTAACAGGTGCCACTAAGTGTGCTCTTAACAGACTTGAGTTTTGTCAAAGCTCAGTATTTTTAAATCTGTATTAAGTTACATTTGAATATCACTTCTGTTCTTGCCTCCCTCCATTTGCTCCCAGTGACATATAGGACTGACTTCAAAATCCTCCTCCAGACCACAAATCGCTAAACCACCAGACTCCTTCCTTCCTCAAAGACAAGCTGGACCCCACAGGAGGACTCGAGAATGCAGGCACTGCTGTTCTAGCCCTGGCATGCTTTTGACAGAAGCACTTTCCAGCAAGAATGTGCATACATACGGGAACAAAAAAATGTGCCCAATTTTCAGATGTCCTTTCTGTTGTAAAAAATGTAGGCTTGTCTGTGTGTGAAGCTCTGTCTGGCTTGTATGCTTTCCACAGGCTGCAACACAAGTGCCATTCATGGAAAAGTGGAAGAAAACCTCTTTTTGACTTGACAGCCAACAATGAAGGACATTGTCAGTCAAGGAGCAGATTAGGCCAGCAATTTGATACAAGAAGGACTCTGCTCTTTTGAGGCCTTTGTATGTACGACGTATGGTAGTCCTCCACAGCCAAACTTTCCACTGCTTAGATGCCTTGAGATACAAAGGGAAAACTATCAGGCGCCCATATAGACTTGTCCTGAATTCATATCCATATTATATCTGAAACTCCTGGACATGACTGGCATATGATGGCAGAGAATCAGTTGTCTAGATTGCTTGCTAGATTTCTACAGACAAAAAAGACCCTGGACAGTTCAGTTCTTTGTGGATTAGGAATTTGCTAGACAGCATTTCTGCTGTGCAGAACCTGGATCTCCTCTGTAAATCGTATCCCGTTTTAAAAGACAAGTTTCCTTTATTTGCTAAATGCATTTGCTATGATGGCAAATCGCCATTATTAATGTAAGTATACATTCTGTGCGTATTCCCAGGGCTGGCTCCAGTTTTTAACAGTAAATATAATTCACAGGACACAAGCCATCTAAAATATAAAAAAAGCTATGTCATGTGGTTTATTAACGCAGTAAACAGATTTCTAATGAAACAATCTGTAGCAGCTAAAATTTGGCAGAGAGTTTAGACTGTATCCGTTGCAGTGAAGAAGCAATAAAACAACTTCAGTTTTCTGATACGAGAGGTAAGTTCAGAATGCGCTCTTGCCAAAACAAATGGTCAGAAACGGAGCATGGAAACAGGCCAAAAATCAGTCTAGTTAACTCAAGGAACAAAATTAAACCTTAACACAGGGGGTGCAGCAGACCTTAAAAGCCAGTGGATCTGGCACATTGACCAACATGGGTGCGGTTTTGTCGCAGCTGAGAGGAGCTGCAGGTTAGACACCCCTGTCCCTGAGCTTGTGTCTCTTCGCTCTTGAGTTCCCACATGTGCATATTGCCCAGCTAATCCACTTACTACAGCCCAGGCAGAGTGCCCCTTGTTTGCACAGGGCAGAAGTGGACCTCTGTGGTATTCCGTTCTCCCCCAAAGCTGAGAAGACTAGACTGAGGGTGGATAAGATTTTATTTTACCCAGGCTGCCCTCTGGGATACAAAGGGGCAAACTGTTATATGGACACATTCACCCGGTTCATATCCATATCATATCAGACAATCCTGGATGTGTTTTCCACTGCTTAGATGCCTTGAGATACAAAGGGCAAACTATCAGGCTCCCATATAGACTTGTGCTGGATTCATATCCATATTATATCTGAAACTCCTGGACACGACTGGCATACAATTGTAGAGAATCAGTTCTCTGGATTATGTGCTACCTTACTACACCCCCAAAAGACCCTGGGCAGTTCAGTTAATTGAGCGTTTGGAATTGCAGGACGCATTGGGTCGTCTTCGTCTTTGGTGCCACTCATGGCAGCTGTGGTTTTGTTGAGGGCTCCACTGATTTAACCTGTTCTCTGATTTCTTCCCAGCGGATATTTGGAGAAGCTGCAGAGAAGAATCTCTACCTCTCACAGCTCATTATACTGGACACACTGGAGAAATGCCTGGCAGGGGTAAGGAACTTGCTTTGCAGGACAGTTTGGTTTTTTCCATGCCTACATATTTTTTTTTCCACTTTTCTAAGTTTCTTTTAATTTAAAAAAATGTGTCATGTGTTATTATGGAGGAGTGGTTAGTCCTCTGCTTGTAACTGGAAGGTTGTGGGTTAAAAATCCCAGGTGGATCATTGCTGTTAGAGCTCTGAGTGAGGTACTTCACTTACCTTACTTCTGTGTGAGGCCCAGCTGTATAAATTAGTGCAATTTTTCGCTTCTTTGAATAAAAGTCCCTCCCAAATTACAAAAAAGCTTGGCAATACGCAGGAACCTGAATTGTAGCACTCAAGAGTAGACGAGACCATTAGGATGAAAAGGATGTTTAAAATTAGAGTACAATATTAAAATGAGAATGTTTTGTTGCATTTAGGTGATAAAACATTGTCAGTGTTTATCGAAATAGAACCATATGCTACGACCATGAGATCTTCCTATATAGTTCACTTCTTCTCAAGATAAGCCTTTGCTTCAGTGCAGGTGACTGCTATCATTAGCCAAGATGATCTCTGATGAGGTATGTGCTCATTTCTAAATTGTGCTGCTCACACACTTAGACACAATCCCCCTGTGTTTCATGATCCTAACCCAGAGATTATACTGCACAACCACAAATGAGCAAATACAAGCCAAATTTGAGCATATCCAAGAAGAGAAACATTAGTTTTTAAACATGTAAAACATGTTTCACATTCCTTTTTCCAGTTACTATGCATTTTAGGAATAGATACCTGTGTGCTTTAGTTAGTGAATGCTGATGTTTTTGAGATTTCATTTGACATGTTCTAGCCTGTAAAATAAAAGGTACAACCTGCAGATGGACAGATATTGAACTCACTTTAAACTGAACTGTCTTTATCTCACAGTCACTTCATAGCTGAGCAGCAGCCTTTTGAATCCTATGCTGGCTGTACTGTCTCTGTGCTGGACTTTGTGTTTGGAGAGGATTGTGTTAATGCTGTTCAAAATTCACAGTTTTATTTTTTTAGTCCCCCTCTAAACCAAATGCAACAGCTACCGACTACAGAAGATGACTTTAGCAGGTGTTTCCTTGACTTGAGTTAGCATTTTCACAGCCTCCAATGGGATTGCTTTGGGTTTCCTGTATAGATTTTTCATTAATGCATGCCCTCAGATGGAGTGCAGCTGCTTATGACTTTAACAAATCTTCTACATTCTGCAACGTCTTACTTGCTTATTTCTGTTTTTTTGCCCATTTTGGTTTAGTTTTTCAGCCACTGCAGTGGCTTGCTGGTTTTCTTGTTCACTCCGATTCCTTGTTTGATGCCAGTGGAAAGCGGAGAACTAAGTCACTGGTTAACCGTAACGATACAGGGGCTTTTCTTTGACGCTACACGCAAGTCTCTTTCAGATCATATCGGACACGCAGCACCTTCAGATGCAGGGGCTATTGGAAATTTCAATCATTTATTCTAGTTTTAGTTTTTTTGAGAGGCACATATGTTGTCGTTTTTCTGGCATCGTGCTCGGCTAAGAGATGGAGCTGTTAGCCAGTTGTGTGAGGCACATGTTTTGACGGAAGTTATAGTGGAGATTGATCCCAAATGGCCAAACATTTCTTAGGCTCCTAAAATTCATTTAATTAACGTAAGAGTTGGAAAGGCTTAATTAAGCATTAATACCTACCACAGGGGGATTTGCCACAGATGAACAACAGGATTTCAGCTCCACTGACCTTGAGCTAAAGTCTTCATTTCTTTCGCTTTTGTTTAGTCATTCATTCCTCAGCCTGATAAAGTCCTTCATTCCTTGCAGCCTCTGTCAGCCATGACACAAATCCGTCCGAAAGGGGCAGCCTTTGTGTTTTCCGCTGAACCGGCTCGTACTGCAGGCGTGAAAGGCACGCCTTTTGCCCTTAAAAACTGGGCGGCTGTCACGTTTTTGCTGATACTTGGCGTCCCGGCCAAGCTCGCAGTAAATGCCTTTGCCGTAACGTGCGGCCGTCTCTGCCTCCCCCCCCATAGCAACCCAAGGACTGCATGCGGCTGGATGAGACCATGCTGGTGAAGCAGCTGCTGCCGGAGATCTGCCATTTCATCCACACGTACCGCGAGGGGAACCAGCACGCCGCCGAGCTGCGCAGCTCTGCTTCCGGGGTGCTCTTCTCGCTCAGCTGCAATAACTTCAACGCCGTCTTCAGCCGCATCTCCACGAGGTAACGGGGTCCGTGGGCAGATGGGTGTGGGTGGGGGTGCGGGGCCTCATCCCATCTCCGCCGTTCCACCTTCTGAAATCCCTCATCGGGCACTGCTGCGAGGTGTCCCAGTCCCCGCCGACTGAGTCGCAGAGAAACACGGGTGGGAATATTCCTGCTGGAATATTCCTGATGTGCACGGTGGGACTATGGAGGTGATGGGATGCATTTTGTACCCCAGCTATGACGAAACCTCACATACACTTAAAACCTATTGCCAGCAGCCATATCGGCCTGCAACTCGCAACTGGCAAACCACTGAAGCTCAGCAGGTGTGAGCCTGGCCAGTAACTGGCTGGGAGACCTCCTGGGAGAAGTTAAGGTTGCTGCTGGAAGAGGTGTTAGTGGGACCAGGAGGGGGCGCTCACGCTGCAGTCTGTGTGGGTCCTAATGCCCCAGTATAGTGTCGGGGACACTATACTGTAGGAGGGTTTCGTCCTTCAGATGAGATGTAATACCCAGGTCCTGACTCTCTGTGGTCATTAAAAAACCCCAGGTTGTTTCTTGACAAATTTCACCCTGGTCATTGCCAGTCATGGTCTCCTTGTAATCTGGCTTCATTACTCTGCTCTCCTCCCCACTGAGAGCTGGTGTGTGGGGAGCATACTGGTGCACTATGGCTGCCGTCGCATCATCCAGGTGGGGCTGGACACTGGCGGTGGTACATTACCTGTAATGTGCTTGCAGTGGAATGTCCAGAAAATCGCTATATAAGTGTAAGGAATTATTATTGAAACTTCACCCTGAGGCAGTGAAGTGAAATTGAGCACCTCCCTTGCTCTCCAGAATCTCCTTCCATGTCACCCTTCTGTCACCCACTGACCCCATTCCTGTCCTGTGCCTTGCAGCTTTCCCTGCTGCTCGATCTTTGAATTATAGATGCCCTTGTTTCCTAGGCTTTTAGCTCCTTCCGGCTGGTTCATCCTTCCATCAGCCTCCTTTCTTTGTCAAGAAGAAAATAGTCTAGACACCTCAGACCATCTGAACTAGAACCAGGGATATCCGTTATTCCTTTAAAGCGTTCAGCACTAGGCTGGCTGGGTGATCATCTCAGCTGGGGAGCTAGAACTAGGCAGATTTCTTCCGTTTTATCAATGGTGCTTCTTTATTTGTTGAGAAAAGCAGTTGACACAGCCTTGGCTCAGGGAGAGAGAACTTTCTTCAGGAAGGTCCTAGTGGTGTGGGCGAAGCTCCTGCAGGAAGGGGGTTATTTGCTCGAGCCTCTGCTCTGCTTCTGTGTCCTCCTGAGGTGTGTGTGTGTGTGGGGGGGGGGGTCAAGCTGCCAGCAGCTAGCATTACTGACCTTCTGACCCCACTCCCCCCCCTCCACTTCCTGCCCCGAGAAGCAGCTGGGAGAGAGACGGAGTGCCGGCATGAGGGATCTGGCTGCAGGCCGTGCGCTCTCCTGCCTAATCCCCGCGCACGGCTCCGCTAGTTACTTCCATAAAGGGCCGCTTTGTGCGCGGGGTTGTGGGGCGGGTATGGGGGGGGGGGTAGACTTTCTCATTGCGCCCTCTTCCGCGCGGCCCAGGCCGGAGAGAGAGAGGAGTCTTGGTTGTGGAGTGGTTTGTGTGCGCTTTTTTTGGGGCGGCGGTGTGGAGATCACATCTGATATAGTCATTAACTGTTCAGGTTTATGAATTATTCGCCAGCAGAAGTCAGTTTTTTCTGCGCACACAGCACAGTTTTGGTTTGAAAAGTGTGTTTGAGTAGGTATTGGTTTATATACTGTATATAAACGCACTAATGATTGAAAAAGCAGAGAGGGTGGAAGTGGGTATTACTGATTAATACATGAAGAGCAGCTGGTACAGTAAGCAGCACAGTCTCTAAAAGTGGCAACACAGCTGAACCAGGTTGAACTGAAGAATGCTAAACTTGGTTTACAATTAATCATGGGTCTGTGATGGACACATCTGAACTTTTGTTCTTAAAGCAATACCACATAAATGAGTGCCAACAAAATGTCTGCTGATGTCTACGAGGAGAGAGAATGTCATACAAGAGTCAGCATCCGCTGAACTGGTCCACGTGAAGCAGTTTAGAAGTGTCAGTCACAGAAGGGGCTTCTGTCTGCCTTGACCTGATCTGACCCTCTTGTGAGCACTGGATTGCATAGCGGTCTTTTTTGAGCTCTTGCTCTCAGCTACTGAACAATGTTCAAGGTGTGCTAAAAAAAGCCTTGTTCATCACCTGTGTCCCATTGTCGTATGTTTAAGACCCAGCTTGAGGTCACTAACAGAGATGCAGTCACACTGGAAGTCTCACTTTTGGAGGTGTGCAGATTTGACTCCCTTCTCTTCTCGGGTGCAGGTTGCAGGAGCTCACAGTGTGCTCTGAAGACAACGTGGACGTGCACGACATTGAGCTCATACAGTATATCAATGTGGACTGCTCCAAACTCAAAAGGCTGCTCCAAGGTATGGCAAACCCTGCTCAGAATCTGATTTGTACTTGAATTGATCACAGCTGGGGCTTGAGAGGTGAAGGAGCTGGCACCTGGGTTGGGGGGTGGTGTTAACGTGATGCGCAGTTCTGCAGAGCTCTTTGTATCATGCAGGGTTGAAAAGTGGGATCGCACAACTCCCAAGGGAGGTGCTCATGTTTCCCCATTGTCCTTCAGTACTGCGGTTAGCCTGACCCCCAGACTCCTCTACCTAACAGGAAAACTGTTGGGCTTATTCTAGTCTTTGACTGGATTTAGTCCCACTTCCAAAATGAACTAAACCCAGGATCCCTCAAGTCAGTTATTTCACATTATCATTTCATATTGAGATCTCATCGTGCTCGTCAGTGTGGGCACCTTAAACAAATTTGATCACAGCAATTAACAATTATTCTGAACATCATGGACGTACCCACAGCAGGTAGGGAAAAATTACAGAAGGACTCAGATCAATTAAAAAGGTTAAGAATTAAATTTTCTGCAGTGGAATCTGTTCATGCTAGATTTGTTTTTTCCAACTTTTAGTGTGCAGTTCTATGGGTTGTGGGTCACCCGATGGACAGAAAACGCACTGCTTCAGTGTAAAAGCTAATAGCTGTGCGATTTATTAACTTTGATTTTTTTTCCCTTCCCCCAGAAACAGTGTTCAAATTCAAAGCCTTGAAAAAACCTGCACAGCTGAGTGTCATCAACAGCCTGGAAAAGGTCGGTGTCTTCTGTCTGTCCATCCCGATAGCTAAGCCTGGGGCAGCGCACTGGAGTTGGGGATCCTTTCCACTTGAGTCTTCGCTGCCACCTGGTGGTGGTGATTCATGCTTTCATCTGATCTGCTGCAGAAAGACAGGAAAACCTTCTTAACGGGGTCTCAGTTCCTGTCAAAAAGCAATGAAAAGGGTTTTTTGTACTGAAAACAGCAAACCTTTTATACATTCATCACTCGTTTCAAAACCACCTCCATCAAACTTCTTTATGGGTTGTTTAATCGAATATGTTGTTAATGTCCCGACGGTGGCAGAATATAATTCGATATTCTGCAGGGGCATATGTTTTTGTTCTTGTTTGCATAAACATTACACTTTTATAAATTTTTAATCACTAGTTAATTTTCATACTCCCCATCTGGTTTGGAGCAGCTGGTTGTATGTTTTGCATGTCTTCAGCTACAAACCCAGGGACCCCACACGGGGGGGAATAAGGAAGTGCCCTGACCCGCCCCCTTCCAGCCAGGCGTCCAGTACTGATTGGAAGAAAGGGGGCCGCTGGGGTCGCCGAGCGCCGGGAGAACCCTGGCCGACCAGTCCCACCCTCCTCTCAGCGGTGCTCGAACCCGCGCTCGTAGGGCTCAGCCTCGGCAAGCGCCTTAACGGCTTAATCGGTTTGGGAGTCCACCACGCTGCTTGCTTTTATAGGGCTGGAGCGTTATTACAGAGCTGCTTGTGTCCAAGAAGGGGCAAGTCAGACCCCTTTGCTCCTCTGAGCTGATGTGGATTTGAGCCAAGTCTGTGCTTTTCCTATTTCTAAGTGCCATCCTCCCCTGATCCAGTGTCTGTGTCTTGGTCACCATCAGGCCTTCTGGAACTGGGTGGAGAATTACCCCGATGAGTTCACCATGCTTTACCAGCGACCACAGACCGACATGGCGGGTGGGTATTGGCTCGTTTATCACCTGTGTGCGCAGAAGGGACAGTTACAGTGAGTAGTGCGCTCAGAGCACCGAAGCATTAGAATTGTACAGTGTGCATTCTTTATCTGCTTATCCATTGAATTCTGTACATCTCCTTTTGTTTTTGTCTTAGACGGGGAGCTGACACTAACAGGAAAAAAGTTGTTTTTTTTACAGTGTCAGTGATGAGTCGGAGATTCAGGCAATAGTCCCATCTCCCCTATTGATTAGGGGATGTTATGTGCTGTCCGTGCGTCATTGGATCCTTTCGCTAGAGTCTGCAGCTTTGCTGGGGTTTTTTTGCATGACCTTTGCCCTCTGCCCTGCGCAGACTGTGCGGAGAAGCTGTTCGACCTGGTGGACAGCTTTGCGGAGAGCGCCAAGCGGAAGGCGGCGGTGTGGCCGCTGCAGATCATCCTCCTCGTCCTCTGTCCCGAGATCACGCAGGACATCTCCAAGGACGTGGTGGAAGAAAACAGAGTCAACAAGGTGGGGGTGGGAGGAGAGAGAGAGAGCGGGTTTTTCGGTCAGGTCTGTTCATCACCCAGCCTGTCTGGAATGAAGATTTGAAAGTGACGATTTTAACATCACGACTTATTCAGATACTCTGTTCTTTATGATTTGGAAAGGGATATCATAAGGGAAGTGCTAGTGCTTTTATGATGAATATTGGTTTACTGGTACTCTTTACTGTTGATTTGCCTAATGCAAAATTATTACACGTGTTGTCTTTTGCTGATGTGCAATCCTAATAGTACGTGCTAGAGTCATAGCGAGCTAGAAGAAAGATCATGTTGGTAGCCTTTTGCTCCTTTTGGAGTAATACGCAATGACCCGTGTCTGACCTTATTGCAGAAACTGTTCCTGGATAACCTACGCAAGGCACTGACGGGCCATGGGGGCAGCAAGCAGCTGACTGAGAGCGCTGCCATCGCCTGTGTCAAACTCTGCAAGGCCTCTACCTACATCAACTGGGAGGATCACTCCGTCATCTTCCTCCTGGTCCAGTCCATGGTGGTAGACCTCAAGGTAAACCTACATCCTGGCCTGGGCATGCTTATGCAGCTGTTCCACAAGTTTCTGAATCGGTGAACCCCATGTGTTCTTCCTGATTTCTGAACTTCCCGAGCCTCCTCCGTGACTCAGCACCTAGAGCACGAGTCGGCAGTTCGTTGCATTCGCCCACAAACCCCTTCTGTTCAGCCCTGCAGTGACTTAGCCTTCGTTTTCTCGTTTTATTTTAACTCGTCACAAAAGATTTAGCAAAAAAAAACCAACCTTCTTTGAGATACGTCCCGTGTAGCCAAAACATCTTTTCAGTTAAGAGCGACATGAGAGCCTGTCTCAAGGTTACCCACAGCAGACTGCCTTGCAGCTTGACAATTAATGCCGGCAGCTCTGCAGATTCAAAGCCCACCAGCTGCTCCAGCCCCAGCTGTGAGGAATTTGTTTACAGCGCAGCGAGGCGGAAGCATGCCGCACCTGTTTTGAAGCGTGCCCTCGAGAACAAGGGGTCGTGAGGCAGTGCAGACCGACGCCAAGCAGAAGCGAAGAGCGGGGTGTCTCTCCCTTGACCCCAGTCTCAGGCCGGGCCTCTGTTCAGAAACTGCGTCGGAGCACCGTGAACGTCTCTCCACACTCCGTGCGTTCGGCTCTAGTGCGGCATCAATTCGGAATATGAAGAACCGTCGCGTCATACTACTTTAAAGCTGAACTCGGGGTTGCGCCAGCTTGCGTTCCACGATCCATAAATGCGATTTATGTCCCATCACCGTTATTTAACGCAATATGAAGGTGAAGCTGTGGATGAATTACCCCCGCCCCCTGGCGTTGGCTCAGAAGATGTGAATGCCCGCCTTCACTCCTTGCGCCCTCTTCCCACCAGGCCCTGCTCTTCAACCCTGGCAAGCCGTTCTCCCGGGGCGCGGGAAGCCAGAGCGCCGACATTGACCTCATGATCGACTGCTTTGTCTCCTGTTTCCGCATAAACCCCCACAACAACCAGCACTTTAAGGTCGGTCTCGCCCCGCGGTGGAAGAGAAGCTCTGATCCTTGTCATTACAGTGTAGTGCTAGACACGGCAGTCTAGGCGTTGGCAGTGGCAAATAATCCTTCTAGTAATACAAGTGTATGTACTGTATGTACAGTGCTGAGCAAATGTCTTTTCTATTTTTTGGGGGGGTCAAACGTTTTCCTTCCTAATACAGAAATGTAGTTCTAAGGCAGTTTTCTATTCGCTTTAGCGATTTTGCTGTTGAAACTATTTAATCTTGATACGGCTGTATGTTGAAGTACAAAAAGTCGCCTTTTATCTTTAAGGATGTGTAGGGAGGAACAAATGATGTTAGTGCTAATGAAAACCTGACGTTTGAGTCGTTGGCGAATGTGGTAAATTGACTAGTGACTAACTTGATTCCTGAGCATTTGGTGGTTAAAGTTTTCATACTTTTGAAGAGAGTAGGGGTACTAACTCTGGAGTAATTTCTGTTGAATTCTTAACTTGGTGAAGCAGTTCTTCTCTGCTTGAAGTGCTCTGGAGTGCTGGCTCAGAATAGCTGCCACTCATCACCCAGGTGGGGTGGATGATGTCAGTCCCCTCCTATGTCTGAAGCACTGCGAGATCCTTTGGAATTAAAAGGACTGAAAAGGCGCCATGAATTAATTAGTATCATTGTTAATATTCCTCACAGATTGTTTGCTGCATTGTTGTGGTCAGGGATTTGAAGCTTCCGATCAATGTGAATTAAAGATACTAAATAACAGGTTTGGTTCAAGCTAGACTGTATGAGTAGTAGTCAAGGTTGTTACAGTAGAAGACACTAGCAGTGCATTTACATACATTATTGATAACATCCGTGTAGCTACTGGTTGTCAAAAACATTTGCTCAGTAGTGTATGTTTGCATAAACATATGCAAACAAAAATAAGATCTACCAAAGTGGAGTGCCACACACAGTATAAAACTGACGACATCATAAGTGACTTCACTTGTTATTTCGAAAAATGTGCTTTGTGTTGCCTTTGGGAAAGAAGTTTGAAAGATGTTGCTCTGTGCCAGAACTGTGTGTGCCTGTGTTCTGCGGTTTTCGCTAATGAGCTCTCCCTCTGTGCTGTTTGTCTGCCTGTTCTCTCTCAGGTCTGCCTTGCCTCCACCTCTCCGCCCACCTTTCACTTTGTCCTGGTGAACTCCCTGCACAGAATCATTACCAATGTGAGTTTTGCGCCACGGGCATGTCAGTATTTGTCTGAAGTAAGAGGAATGCAAACATGCTAGCTTTTGTTATAAATGTGCCCTTAGCTACGGAAGATCTCTCCATTTTAAAGCCACTTTTTAGGTGCAACATTTCCATGCCGGTGGTATATGCTGGTACTCCACTGCTGAGGCAGTCTGGATATTTATACAGTGGTACTCATGTTGGCTCCCTTTTGTTCGGTCACGGAGCTGCCTCTCCGGCTCACGTGTGAGTGAGCACTGTCCTTCCAGTTTGCGGTGTTTGACCATGAATGACCTGCTAGCCTAGGCTGCTTCCTGGCAATGAATAGCCCAGGCATCAGCTAGCTGCCTCCATTGTTCCTTATTGTCTGGGCAGGGAGGCACACGGAGAGGCCAAGCTTGGCTTCCCCGAGCTCTGCTGGTGATTGATTGGAGTGCCAGCAGGCAGGGTGAGCCCCAGTGACCCATTTTCCTTCACTTGAGTTATCAAGTGAAGATCTTTGGGTTCCCACTTCACTGCTGCAATGTGTCCTGTTTACTGCAAAGTATAGAAAGATTGACTGGTACAGAGATAGTAAGCCATGAGAGGAACTTGAATCGTGCTTTGGGGGACATAAACCCGGGTCAGATACTGTAAATGTGATCTAGGTGCATCTAAATTGAAAATATCTAGAATGTGATAATCCTAACCATATAGTGTCAAGCCCTAACTGCAATCTGTCTCCTAGCCTGCATCATCCTGGCCCCGTTATAAGAATTTTTTTAAAGAAAAGAACTGTCTTGTGTTGTTGTTCAGACTTGGATGAGTGTTTTTGCTGGTTCAGCCACTTGAGCCCTGTAAACGAGCAACTTGGAATTGGTAAATGCAGCCCATCCCTGGGTTCTCTGGCTGCACGCCTCACCCATAGTGCAGCCCACCTGCTTGTCAGAGTAAAATGAACAAATTGCTTCCAGTCTGTTTTATGTTTACCTGGCCGTCGTGCTGTTTGCTGTGTGCTCCAGTCGCCCCTGGACTGGTGGCCGAAGATCGATGCGGTGTACTGCTACTCCGGGGAGCTGCGCACCATGTTTTTGGAGACGCTGAACCGGGTGATGCAGGTCTGCAGCAGCCACGCGCCTCTGCGCTTGACGACGGTGAGGCGGTCCCGCCATACCCTTCCTCCTGCCCTCCCCCCTCCCCCCTCCCCCCTCCCCTCCTCCCTCTCTGCCTCACACACACGCGGTCGCCCCGAAGACCCAGCCAGCTGCAAACAGCAGGGAAACGCTTTGTTCCAGGGCAGGGGCATCCTGGCAGAGGTGTGCCATCATGACATAACACATGGGCTCGGGGCTACTCATCCTCTGGCCCTTCCAGTCTTCCTCATGTGCAGAATGTTGCAGCATCAGTAATAATTGATAATTAGCAGGGTCATTCTCGCAGTTAATCCGGTCGTGTAGCAGCACAGCAGTGGAGCGGGTTGGAAGGACTACAGGTTCAGGAGATCTGGGATGCCTAGAGAAGCACTTGGGTGCTTCTGTGTGCCATTATCCAGAACAACCCTTTTCTTAAAAAATAAAAATATCTTAGCTGACATTTTCACCTGTGAGTCTATGAGGTTTATCTTTCACTTTGAAATCGGTTCGCTCACCCGGCAGAGCATGTCTTTGCTCTGGTGTTCCTCTGCTCCTGTCCTCTGGCTGGCGGGCCGGTTCATCTCAGCGTCACGGGCTCTGCAGTGTACGTGGCCTCTGCTCACACCTGCCGCGGAGACGGGGAACGTGGTCCTGGACCTCGAACGTACATCGCTGCTGCTCCCAACTTTATCCGGAGCTCCTCTCCCTCTGCTTTCTAGCTCGATCCTTCCAGGCAGACGGCTGTGGGGGTGAATTCACAGTCGAAGTGTCACTTTCTTGAAGACAAGTCTCTTCACCTCTCAAAGCCTCACCCAGTCCAACCGATTCGACATTGTAGGGGCTTTTAACCCCCCCACCCCAATCCCCAAAGGCGTGTTCACCTGTGTAGCTAAAATCATTGTCTTCTAATTTCTTCCTCCTTTCCGTGTCATTCCGTGAGCCATTCGTGACCGTATGGCGTATGACCTGTATGGTTAAACAGCAAGGTTTTCTCGATCGGCTGCTCCGACATTGACCGGTGGTGCTTTGTCTTCTGCTTTTTTTTTATTTTATTTTTTGTTCTTCGTTGGCTGCTGTCGCTCAAACGGTCAGATGCCTGCCAGTCACTGTTTTGCATGGCAGTGGGCCTCTGTTGCTGTAAGTATGACTCATTGTAACTGCCACAGAAAAGAGAGAAGCAGCCTTCGATCTTTTCTGAGCCCAGTTGCACTCCTCTTCACACCATGATGTTACAATGTCCTGGCTGTGTAGCATGCTTGCTGTCTTTTTCCGTCTTCGGCGGACGGCTCGATTTATCATCACTCCGTGTAGAGGTCCTCCAGCTCCTTGCCGCCCTGCATACTTATTTTTTAGTGCAGAATCCCTTTTTTTGTGGTTGTGGCTTTTCAATTTTGCAGTTTCTTTTTTTGGATGGGAATGAAGAGGTGAGCCATAGCCCAGGTGGATTCAGCTGTGTTTAGGTCAGGAGGTGTTGGCTGCCCCCTTTTAATTATTTTAACTTTAGTTGGGCTGTGGGGTGTGTTTGCTCAACTTTGACAATCTCTGGCTAATTAAAAAAAGAGGCTCTTGCGCATCAGATTAGCACTGATTCAACTGCATGGACATCCGCGTGTGAGCAGGCTATCTTGCTTTTTTCTCATCCTCCTGACGGCCTCTGTGCTTGATTGGGAAATGTGCTTGATTGGGAAATGAAATCTCTGTTCCCGTCAGTGGTTTACATCAATGTCTATCGCCCTACCTTATTCATGTTGTCATGCTGAACCAAATAGACTTCTTTGGTTGCACGCAGAGCAAAACACACAGTGGGTACAGTAACAAAGCCTTCTGGAAGCCTGGTACCATTCCTTTCAGTCTCACAGGTGTTTGACCAATTTGACCAATGAGCATCGCAATTTGCATGGTTTCCAATCCACAGTGCAGGATGCCAAACAAAGTAACGCCAAATTTTCCCAGGAAGGGGGCAAGTCAATAAGCACACTTCCTCTGTAACCGTGTTGTTTGAAGGTGTGGGCGAATTTCGGGGTCTGACCTGTACCACCACAGTCAAAGAGGAGTGCTGTGATCCTGTGGGGGTATGCGTCGTAACTGGTGGGGCACATGAAATCTCTTTTCATTCCAAGCGAGATCTGTTAAAAGTGTTTATTCCTGGTACAGCTAATTTAGGAATTGCCAAAGAAAAGTCCATTTTGCCCAGCATACTAAAATTAAAAATCCCCCCCCCCCATGCACATTTAATTCTCGCATATTCTGCAACATGGGATTTTTTCAGTTTCTGGGTATCTGTCTTCCTCTGTTGTGTACTTGTCTTTAATCAATTGAGAGAATCGTTTTTTTTAAGCTGCTGGGAAGATGGATTTTTTGATGATTTCTGAATTAAGGGGCTAGGAATGATACCTTTCTGTTTCTCGGCGACCTGTTCTGATTTATTTCTGTGTTTTTGGGTGTGAGATGGTTTCTTCAAGTAGCACCTTGCAGGGTCCTGCCTTGTCTGTTTCATGGCCATCATCCCCATGAAGCCATGAAACTGTTTTGTTTGGGAAGTTTCCCGCGAGTTCATGACCCCTTTCCTTCCTCTGGCACTCTCGTGCTCTTGCTGTCTGCTGTCAGTCCCTGAATTGTGAAACACCAGATCTCTCGGTTGTCCAGGAAGCAGATGACCTTGACCTGCAACTTTTTTTTTCTCTCCCTTCTGTTCTCGTTCTCTCCTTCCCTCCTAGCCGAGGGTTAATTAAAAAAAAGCTAATCAACGTTGTATGTCTCCTTGTTGATCTGTTGTGTTTCTGACCCCTCCCAGAGTCTGACATTCAAAGAAAAAATGACGAGCCTGAAGTTTAAAGAGAAGACGGCTGACCTGGACACCAGAAGTTATAAGTACCTGCTGCTGGCTGTGGTGAAGCTGATCCATGCTGACCCAAAGCTGATGTTGCACGTAAGTTCACTTCCTGCCCAAATAAAAAAAATATATATTTAGGTAACACAAAGTTGCTCTGAGCATTTGCACCACTAGGGGAGCCCTTTGATAATGATTGAGTCAAGCGTTTTAAGCTTGAACTTGAACTTGAACTTTATTGCCATATGTAACCGGTACTGGTACAATGGAATTCTTACTTACAGAAAGTCTCTCGATTGTAAAACAAGTGTAAAAAACAAAACAAAGCTAAGAGTGAAACGAAGGAGGATTGCATGCATTTTCATATAGCTTGCTGTTACTTACTACGTCCATTACATTTCAAGTTGTCTGCCTCAGAACATTTGAAAATATTTTCTTATTACAGTTCTATTCATTTTCTTTTCGTCTTTAACCATTTCTTTTAAAATGCCTGAATGCTATGATTGTATGCAAGTAATCTCACCCTACACCACAGGCTTACTTTAGGAGTGCTGGCAGAAAGACTTGCTTGCTTGCATTGGAGTTGGGTTTGTTTCTCTCTGCTGCCTTGAGGCCGATTGTCATAGCGGCCTGCAGTTTCCCTGCAGTGTACAAGGGCTGCGGAGAAGAACAGTGACAAACAAGAGGAGACCATTCGAACCTGCAGCCACCTACCCTTGCTGTATCCCCAGCCAAGATAATGCAATCTTCAAATCATAACGTGCTTATTCTCCATTTGCCTCCTTAAAACTGGACCTAACTTAATGTGACCTTAACCCTTATCCTCCTGCATAGTTGATATGTGCAGGCGGTGCAGTTCTGAAGTTTGAACATAGAAGGATCTAACCTTCTGGAAATGCACAGATTTAAATTCAGCCCGGTGGGTCCCTGCAAGCCGTCAGCATTACTGGATGCAGGGAGCCTAGGGGGAATCGGAGTTAAGAGGATTGTTTAATCCTCTCTGGGCTACCTGGGGGCTCATCAGCAATCCCTGTGGGACCACCGATGGCGGGAGGGGAGAAATCAAGTCTCGCTCTGTCATGTCACGGATGGGCTTCTTCCTGTGGCCTGCTCGTGCGTGTGTCCCTCTGGAAGCATCATGGCTGCACTCTCGCTGGTTCCAGAATCCCGGGAAGCAGGGCCAGGAGATCCAGAGCAGCACAGCAGAGCTGATCACGGGGCTGGTGCAGTTGGTGCCCCCGGCCAACATGGCAGAGATCGCCCAGGAGGCTATGGAGGTGAGGCTTCTGCACGTGTGCTGACAGAGGTTAACATTTGCATGCAGTAGCTAAAGTATTAAATGGGGGTTAGGGGGTGTAAGACTTAGTCAAGTTTTTTAGGTGTTGAGCAGAAGGACTAGGAGAAAAAGCCCTCAGGAATCTCTGGGAAATTACTTTTGATTGTAAGAAGTTCAGCTTTTAGGCTTCAGATGGTTTTGTAAAAGTTCAGATGTTGGTAATTGTTCTAGATCCAGCCCTTATATGATTAGTCACTTTTAACAAGCCGATTAACCAGAGAAGGTGACAAAGATGCTGCAGTGATTAGACTGAAAGTGAAGACTTTCCTGCTGTTTTCTTTCAATGTTTCCAGGCATTGTTAGTTTTGCACCAACCAGAAACCATTGAGCTGTGGAACCCTGATGCACCTATAGAAACGTTCTGGGATATCAGGTATGAACGGACACTAATCCCATGATTCCCTTCAATGACCTACAATGTTTTGTACTAATCCGGTTTCTTATCCCACAGCTCACAGGTGCTGTTCTTCATCTGTAAGAAGCTGATCGGCCACCAAATGATCAATAGCACAGAGATCCTGAAGTGGCTGCGGGAGATCCTGATCTGCAGGAACAAGTTTCTTCTCAAGAACAAGGTGGGGAGGAGACCCGGGCACCTGGGGGCGGAACGGGAGATTGTTGTAGAGTGTGGAAGGCTGTGCCGCAGCCACAAGAACATCAGCAAGGTCACAAACCAGAAGAAGCAGTTTGATCCATCTGGTTTTTAGCAGCTAATTGATCAGGGGATCTCAACCAGTTGTTTCTTGATAGAAGCCAGGGTATGGGGTTATCAGGGTATCGCCTTCAACAGCACAGCTGTGGAGCTTGTAGCACGTTCTCGCACCCCACTGTCTAAAGTCCAGTTCTCAGTTTTAAATGCACTTTAAAAGCAGCATAGACTCCAAAGGTACACCTGCCCCGCCCTGCCTGACCTGTACATATGTTTTTACGAATGCCAGGAGAATGCCACCCTGGGCAGCGGGATTCCCATCTGCAGGCAAGCCCAGACCAAGCTGGAGGTGTGCCTGTACATGTTCCTGTGGAGCCCCGACATCGAGGCCGTGCTGGTGGCCATGTCTTGCTTCCGGCACCTGTGCGAGGAGGCGGACATCCGCTGCGGAGTGGACGAGGTGCCCGTCCAGAGCATCCTGCCCAACTACAACACCTTCATCGAGTTCGCCTCTGTCAGCAACATGATGTCCACAGGTGAGGGCGCGGGGCATGGCGAGGCAGGGCCAAACCGCCACCATTCCTCAGTTTGTCTCGAAAGTCACTGGAAATATTCAGGGAGGGGGGGCTTGCGGCGGCGCCGCCGTTAGCAAGGGCTGGCTCATTTTTTCCCGCTCTCTCTCGGCCGTCTTCGGGGAAACGCCCAACCTCTGCTTCAGAACTGTCAATAATAGAATCTGTATCTGTGGTGGGTAATAATGGAAAAATGAGACAGAGACGCAAAAACACTTGGCCCCCCGAGAAGGGAAACTGAAGAGGAGCAGGGAGACCGAAGCAGTTCTCCACCCTACACAACGGTCTGTACGGCGACAATCCGATGTCTCTGAAGACCGCGAGTCCCCCTGTCGCCCTCGAAAAAATCTCTGCTGAACTGATAGACTTCAGGAGGGCTGACTTTACTGACTCACAGACTTTACTGAAGAATCGAACCGAATGAATAACAGGTAAATGTTTGGGGAGAGAGGAGCCGATACCTGGGGATTCTTGTTCGTGCCATTCTCCTGGGATGTGCCCAATACAATAGACAGATCAATGCGCACAGTACATTGCAAAGCAGTAAATAATGACCAATCACGCACAGCATTGCACAACAGCATGCAACAGGTAGTACAGAACAAAAAACACACAGGGCAATAGATAGTAGGGTAGTGGTAGCCAAGTGAAAAGTGCTGAGTGCAGAGATGTATTGAATTTTGAGGCATTGCGCAGTTAACTGTTAATGATGCACACTGCCTTGGGGAAGAAGCTATTGTTAAGTCTAGTGGTCCGTGCTGGAATGGTGCCACTCTGCTTGCCGGGGGGGGGGGGACAGTCTGTCGTCCGGATGGTTAGGATCCTGAATGAAGGGTCGGGCTTTACCGTGTTTCAAGGTGGAATCTGTCTTTCCAGGTCGTGCAGCACTACAGAAGAGAGTCATGGCCTTGTTGAGGAGGATAGAGCACCCAACTGCAGGAAACAAAGAGGTCTGTATGCCCTGCGGGCTCCCTGCCTTGCCCTACACGCCCTGCAGGGCCGGGCCTTACGAACCCTGTCGGGATGTGGGGGAAGATGAGAGGAGGCTTCACGTGCTCCGTTCCTGAGGTTCAGCATAGTATAGATCAGCCACCTTGCTGCATACCATATGAAGGCTTTGAAGCAAGGTTGTGATATATTGAAGAGAAAAACACAACAAAAACTCTATTATCTTTTAACTGCATCTGTGTTGGAGATCTGTGTGGGCAGTGACAAAAAGTATGGATGGAAGTGCTTTTGGTTAGAAAGTGTGTATCATATGCAAAAATGTAAGTAAAGAAAGTGTAAACTTTCTGTCGGATTCACCTCACTTACTTCTCCTTGGCCAACAGTAGGGCACAGTAGTAGTCTGCACTCTGTAACCCTTATCTGGTATTAAAATGATTCATGTTTGAGTAATGAATTCACCTGCGACAGTGCCTCGGTCTCGAGAGCACTGTATATGGTGCCGTTGTCAGGCTGCATGTGTTTTGCGTGCTGCAGTAATGAACGTGAACAGCTCACGTCTGACCCGTGCTTTGGCTGCCTGTATTTCAAATCTGTCAGAGAATTTCTTTTTCTCTGCAACTACTACGCCCTCATGTGTTTGGGCCTCATTGTGATCCCTTCCTGTGATCGTGAGTCGTGGGGAATCCGTCAGAATCAGCCAGGCTGAAACTCAGAACATTGTAATGCCCTGCTGACTGCTAGGTGCTAGTCCACATGAGGATTTCTATATGAATTTGTTATTCATCGTCTCCATTTCTGTTGAGGATTTCCACTGGGGCCTGTAAGTTAATTCAGGCAGTTCAGGCCTGTTGCTTTCTTCTGCACTGTGCGACCAACTCGTATTCTGTTTCGGGATTTATGACACAGCACTGAGGCCCTCTTTCTCGAGAGCCGTATGCCAGTTTGTTAGGCTGCTCTGTGTTGCTTTTCTGAGGCTAACCTGACTCTTGTGCCCCCCAGGCTTGGGAAGACACGTATGCAAAATGGGACCAAGCTACTAAGTTAATTCTTAATTATCCAAAAACTAAAATTGAGGATGGACAGGTAAGCATGGGCCGCAGAAGGTGTTTATATTCCAAGGTTTACTGTTTTTCCAGTGTTTCCTTCTGATTGTAACCTTTTTTCCCTTCCCTTTGGGTCATTATGCAGGAAACTTAAAAAAAACAATCAAATCCAAATGAATAAATAACGTGAGCTGGTAAATGCACAAAGCGGTCGTCCTATTCTGTATGGAAATAGCCTGAACCCAAAATAAAAATTGTGGGGGGGGGGCGTTTGACTAATGTGGTCCTGATGCCATTGACAAAAGCAGACACATGAGAAGGACACTGCATTTAAAACCCACGATGTCCTGAATCATTTTTCTCCATTCAGGGTCTTAAAGGCTCTATTTTATGCTGTCAGTATGACATTTACCTCTTCTGCCTTCTGCTTCCTTTTTGTAACAAACCGAAATCTTTCTTTGCTGCATAATTATTTTAAAAGCAGCTATGTTTTTGGAAGAGCTGCCACTGAGCCTGCCTAGCTCTCATGTGTCTGTGTCACTATGTGCGTACCCACCAAGGGCATGGGCTTGTTCTCTGTGGGGTGCAGTGGGAATGAGTGAACTTGTGTGCCAACTTCACGGCCATGGTGTGGTTTGAGGAGACCGCCCTACTGTAGGCAGTCAAAATGACTCCAGCCTGAGCCACAGCAGCATCCTCACTCCTCAATAAGACTCAGTACAGTCGTGCTCCAGCGTATGTAGGGCCTTGTGATATGTGATCCCTGCCCTGAGAAACCTTATGATATTTCCCCTGTAGAACCTAAAGGCAACTTTAAGTTTGCAAAGAGCTTGAAAACAGTCCTCCGACCTGTCCTGCAGGTGTTGTAATGCATGCTAGACGATTTCTCTCTGCGTATGCGAGGGGGAAAAAAAAAAATTGCAGTGCTTCAGTAAGCTTTCATGTGGGGGTTGTTTTATTAACACGTCATATTTCTAATGTTTTCATTCCCATTTCCTCTTTTTTGTAACTTTCATCATCATCAATCTAATGACAATGCATTCTTTTTTTTTAACGAAGGTCAAGTAAAACTCAAATTGTGTCCACATTTAGGTGACAGAAAGTCTCCATAAGACAATTGTTAAGCGGCGAATGTCACATGTAAGTGGGGGTGGCTCTATAGACCTGTCTGACACGGACTCCTTGCAGGAATGGATCAACATGACGGGGTTCCTGTGTGCTCTGGGTGGGGTGTGCCTGCAGCATCGCAGCACCCCCGGACTGGCCACTTACAGCCCACCCATGGGCCCCCTCAATGAGCGCAAGGGCTCCATGATCTCCATGGGCTCCAGCGAGGGAAATGTAGAGACACCCCTCAGCAAGTTCCTGGACCGCTTGCTCTCGCTCATGGTGTGCAACCACGAGAAAGTGGGCCTGCAGATCAGAACAAATATCAAGGACCTGGTGGGCCTGGAGCTGAGCCCCGCACTGTACCCCATGCTCTTCAACAAGCTCAAGAACAGCATCAGCCGCTTCTTCGACGCACAGGGGCCTGTGAGTTTCCTGGTCTTCTGTTCCAGTTCCTTCCGGACCTCAGCTCTTTGGTAGAATGAACCGAGTCTGGCTGTAAGATTATTCCCCAGTCCCTTCAACAGTAACTTGCCACTGATTAAGGTTCTACTTGGCATTTTTTTTATAACATAGGGCAGCCATTTCATTACGTTTATTAACTTTATTATGCGTTCCAAGAACGTGTTGAAAAGACAATGCCTGTGGTGGTTTAAAATCCACCTTTATTTTGTAATATGTTTTTCTATGGCCATCACAGTGCATTGCGTATGCTAACTGCCGTCTCCCGATCCTCTCCCAGGTTCCGATCAATGACACTAACACGCAGTTCGTGGAGCAGACCATTGCGATCATGAAGAACCTGCTGGACAATCACACCGAGGGCAGCTCTGAGCACCTGGGCCAGGCCAGCATTGAGACCATGATGCTTAACCTGGTCAGGTACGCACAGAGCTCCCCGCACCAGCAGTCTGGGGGTTCAGCGTTTCAGAATATTGCCGCCTTCATTTTCTTTATAACATTTGAAATAAATTCAACTTGTCCTTTTATAGCTCATGTAATTGCTTGTGTTTTTATCTAAGCGATCACCTTTTGCTTTGATCCTGAATTTTGCACCAGTATCCATTTCTGGGTGTAATGGTGTATTGATTTTCTTTTAACTCTAGCACTGAGGATGGCCACTACATGATTGAAGTGTGTGAGTGTTATGTGCATTTCTGTGCACTTAAGTGTGAATGGTTTCCAAAAATGTAAAATAGATTTTGCCTGGTTGAATATCAAGTGGCTTCAGCTTCATCATTGTCAGGACCTGCATACCAGTACAATTTATAGATGTATTTAGTTCAATTGGTTTTTAAAGATGCAGTTGTTCACAGAAATTCTTAAACCTAACAAATGCCATTTCTTAATTAGCCATCTTTGTCCATGCAGTAATACTGACTTGGTAGTGTGCTAGGTAGCTTTCTGGTAGCCAGACATGTGACTATCCTATGACTTCCTTTTCGCAAGTTTGGAAGTGAATTGGTCCTGCAGTAATGTGCAGCAGTGGAGGTCAGGATGCATGGCCTTTTGTTCTGCAGCTGTTTCAGAATGAGATCCATGGGTGCTCCTCATTGGCTGACCTCTGTTTGTGCCCACAGGTATGTCCGAATTCTGGGCAACATGGTGCACGCCATCCAGATCAAGACCAAGCTGTGCCAGCTGGTGGAAGTGATGATGGAGCGCCGCGACGATCTCTCCTTCTGCCAGGAGATGAAGTTTCGGTAGGGCCTGTCTTCTGAGTGAGTGGGCTCGCTCACCTGCCCATTTCTGGCTTTAACCTCACTCCTCTGGCCACTTGATACTCATTCTAAGTGCTATAAGGCAACAGTGTGTTCAGGTCACCTTTCCTCTCCTTTCATTTAAAGATTGATGCTTTGCTCGCGTGGATTTCAGCAAGCACACCTGAATGAAGGCGGTCCTGAAACATGCTAATTATCTGTTTGTACCGATTATAGATTTGAAGGGTGGGCTTTGTTGTAAGAACTGAAACAATAATTTAAACACACGCATATATTAGAAAATTAAAAACAATTAGCCTGTGATGAGGAAATTGGCTGAAGAGACAACGTTTCCCTGGATTGGATTGAGAACCACTCCTCTTGGCCCAGATTGCAGAGCACATCCATCCTTCCACAGGGTTGCAGCGGCGCGGGAGTCTATCCCAGCAAGCAGTGGTCACTAGGCGGGATACATCTTGGGTGGGATGTCAATCCAACTCGGACACGCACAGACACAAACATACACCCGCTCACGCGGGACACTGCTGGGGTCTGCGGGATTGGTGTTCCCTGGGGTGATGGACAAGGGCATGCCTGCAGGTCTCTAATGCTGTGTCCCCCTCTCAGGAACAAGATGGTGGAGTACCTGACGGACTGGGTGATGGGGATCTCCAACCAGGCAGCTGATGAAGACGTGAAGTGCTTGACTAGGTGCTGTCACAGTCCCTGGCCTGGTGTTCCTTCTCCTCCTCCTCCTTTCCCTTGGGGAAATAATTACACAGAGGCCGTTAACCAACCATTGCCGGGTGTGGTATCAATGAGCAGTCCTTCTTTCCGACTGCAGGCCGATGTGTTTTTTTCCCCCCACATTTTTCCTGCCTTTTTTTGTCCATCCCTTCGTTTTTGCTAAGTGCTGTATCCTTCGAGGGTCATGCTGTCTCATACTTTCATGGTAAGCAGAGGGTGAAATAGAGGACTACACCATGGACAGGAAGTCAGTCTGCCGTGGGGACTGTTTTTTATGTATTGAAAAAGAAAGGCAGCTGGATTTCTGAAGTCTGTGATGCTGTCAGAGTGGTTCTGATTGTAGATCATGAGAGGACCTAGGTGATCTTGAAAATGTAGTTGTACTGGAGTCGATGTCACGCAGTGGTGTGTGCATATGCTTATGCAGGTTCTGCTATACTGATAGCCCCTGTCGTGACTTTTGTTTTTTCTTTTTTTTTTTCCTGCAGAGACCTGGACCAGGCCAGCATGGAAGCTGTAGTGTCCCTGCTGGCTGGTTTACCCCTCCAGCCAGAAGAGGGCGATGGTGTGGAGCTGATGGAGGCGAAGTCACAGCTTTTCTTGAAGTAAGGACACCGGGCCCAAGAGTCCTCACTGGCCTTAATGGCCATCTCCATGCTTTGGAAAATATTGCAGCTTTTCAGGATACACAAAACATACAAATAAGAGTTGCGACTATAATTGGTACAATATTGCAAAACAATCATCACAAGTGCAATTGAAGAACACAAAATCCGACCAAGACAAATAAGAGTTAACGTTTGAAAAACTATTTCTGCTTTCTTGCATCTTTTTCAAATATCGATGTATTCATAGAGGAAGTATAGGCATTTTGCAGACTTTCATTTTGAGTCTCTGTCAAGTCACAAAACGGTGTTAAGGTTAAGGGGCTCCAGAACTTCCTTGTTTGAGACTTGTCCTAGATCAGTAAAAAAAAGCCCTCAGGCACTTCAGCTCCTGAGTTTTGCACATATCAAAGTTACTGCTTTTTGCTGAGCAACCTATGTCTCCTGCATTAAAGCTGAAAACAAAAAATAACACTGGTAATTTTGTCTAAATGCATAATTAAAGGATGAGCTATGTGGCTGGGAGCTAAGGTTGAACACAATTGTAAGGGCTGTGAGGATCAGAGTACATAAATGCCCAACTACAGGGTTTGGAGCCTGAGAAAAGTTGACCCCAGCACTTCTGAAATATGATGATGCCGTTTTATCCTTTCTGTTTCGTGCATTTCCCATGGCTTTGTGTCGGCAGCCATGTCGTTCTTTGCGGGGGCCGCCATGCCGCTGCGTTTACTCTGTTTTTACCGTGGTATTCCGCACCGACCCTCCGATCCCTCTCGGCGCTGCACAGGTACTTCACTCTGTTCATGAACCTGCTGAACGACTGCAGCGAGGTGGACGATGATGGCCAGCAGACGGCGGGGCGGAAGCGGGGGATGTCCCGCCGCCTGGCGTCCCTGCGCCACTGCACGGTCCTCGCCATGTCCAACCTGCTCAACGCCAACGTGGACAGCGGCCTCATGCACTCCATAGGTGAGCTGGGCAGCTGCGCCCTCCCCGCTCATGCCTGCCGAGAGCGAAGCTGCACACAGAACCCACTCCAGATCTGTTGGCCTGATGTCGTGTGCAAGCTGATTTTGATTGCTGCTTGTCAGAAGTAGTTGGTTGTTAAAGATTCAAAGCTACTTGTAGCTTAAATGCGATCAGTGATAGTGTCATGCAGTGATTAAGCCCACACTACTTCAGAGCTGTGATCTAGTAGTGAGCTACTTTAACTGTTAAGGAACAAGTAATAGGTTTATTCCATGCTGAAAAAAAGAAGAAAGAGAACACAACGTTTCGGCCGTGGAGCCTTCTTCAGGTGTGAGAGAGACAGGGCAGTAGGCAAAGGTAAAGTAGCGGGAGAACAAAGGTTGGGAGGGAGGAGGAGTGAGAGGCGGGAGCAGGGGACAGAAAGAGAGGCCAATCAAGAGGTGTGAAGTCAGAATGGGTGCAGAGAGGTGTGAAATGAAACTTCCAATGAATGGAGAAAATTTAAAAGAACAGTAATCTGTCGTTAAGGGAAGTTACTTCCTTTCCCTTAACGACAGATTACTGTTCTTTTAAATTTTCTCCATTCATTGGAAGTTTCATTTCACACCTCTCTGCACCCATTCTGACTTCACACCTCTTGATTGGCCTCTCTTTCTGTCCCCTGCTCCCGCCTCTCACTCCTCCTCCCTCCCAACCTTTGTTCTCCCGCTACTTTACCTTTGCCTACTGCCCTGTCTCTCTCACACCTGAAGAAGGCTCCACGGCCGAAACGGTGTGTTCTCTTTCTTCTTTTTTTCAGCATGGAATAAACCTATTACTTGTTCCTTTGCAGCCTACGCATGCTGACGCAGCTACCCACCTGAACTACTTTAACTGTTGGCTTGTTGCATAAGAGGTGTCTGTTGCAAGGGTGCCTTTTCTCCTTTATCTCTCATACCCTGCCCTTGTCCCCTCCTCTGCCTCTCCGCCCTTCTCCTGCCAGGGCTCGGCTATCACAAGGACCTCCAGACGCGAGCCACCTTCATGGAGGTGCTGACGAAGATCCTGCAGCAGGGCACGGAGTTCGACACGCTGGCCGAGACGGTCCTGGCCGACCGTTTCGAGAGGCTGGTGGAGCTCGTGACCATGATGGGCGACCAGGGGGAGCTGCCCATCGCCATGGCGCTGGCCAACGTGGTGCCCTGCTCGCAGTGGGTGGGTGGCGGCCGACGTAACCGGGCAGCACGTGCTAGACACATGTCAGGGCAGAGTGAATCCGAGTTCTTACACACAGTGCATGTGAGCAGGCGTCGTCCTCAATGGTGTGCGTAACTGGTGTGTGCCCCCTCGCAGGACGAGCTGGCCCGAGTGCTGGTAACCCTGTTCGACTCGCGGCACCTCCTCTACCAGCTGCTGTGGAATATGTTCTCCAAGGAGGTGGAGCTGGCCGACTCCATGCAGACGCTCTTCAGGGGGAACAGCCTGGCCAGTAAAATCATGACCTTCTGTTTCAAGGTGCAAGTCTGACCTCGTCGTCGCATTGTTTCACGAGCGAGACCCATGTTGGCTGGAGGGAAAATAGAACAGCAAGAATTTCGTCCTGCCGCTCATATTTAGGCTCACTCAGCTACTGAACTACCATACGAGCAAGACGGGCTGAATTGCCCCCTCTCGTTTGCGTCTTGATTGTATCAGTTAAAAAAAGTGACAATTTTCTGCCTTAAGTTACTTCCTCTGTAAAGCAGCAGGAAATTTGTTTCCTGGTTCTGCATTAACATTCTTATTCCTTCAGCTCCTAAGTAGATGCATTGCTAATAAACGGTGTTATAAGAGCAACTGTTGTGGTACTTGGTTTAGATGAGTGATGCTTTATGAGCTCTGTTAAAAAGCTCAGTATCAGCTGTTTTTGGCAGTATTAGCGGTTAAACACCATGTTTAACACGTACTGTGACCTGAGTCACCAGCAGAGTGTCCTGTACATTTTTTTTATTCTCATCCAGGGTTACAGTGGTCTGCTTATGCTTTGCAAACCCCAAAAAAAACATGAAGGAAACAAAAAAACTGAAAAGAATCATGATGATAATAAGCATCCGGTTTGGCTTGAATGATATCCCAGAGTGTAGTTGAATGGTGCTCTTTGTCTGTTCCGTCTTTCAGGTCTATGGTGCTACCTACCTGCAGAAGCTACTGGAGCCCCTCCTGAGAGGTGTGATCACGACCCCAGAGTGGCAGCAGATCAGCTTCGAGGTCGACCCTACCAGGTTGCGTTTCAAAAACAACAGCGTGCTTACCGCCTCGTGCAAGCCCTGCCCGTTAAACCCCCTAGAAACGATCCCAGAGCTGTTCTTCTGCTATTCTTGCACATGGATCTTAGAATCCAGGATTTTGTAGATCATTAGGGAGCAGAGTGTTTTTGAGGAAAGCCCTGTATGTTTTGAAAAGGGAGTGTCAAGCAATGTTTTAGGCTTCAAATTCCTCATCGGGCCTTTGTGAATTCAGGTCTCGGTGCAGACACTCATGTTTTGTGTTTTGAGCGAAGCACTGTATGCAAATTGCTGCAGTCTACCTCTATAAATGGTTATTAACTCAGCGTTGGAGCAGAGAATTTCCTCAGTCGGGCTGAGAGCTCTTAATCTGCTTAATAGTACTGTGATGAGCTCCTAGGCTTGAGTATGGACCTAAAGAAATGTGAGGTCTTTCCTCACGGTTTTGCCTGACCATCTTTGCAAGATGTTTTCAATGTTAGTAAATTCAAGTAAAGGTAGGTTAATACAGTCCAAAAACAGCACTCGCTAACACGTGCACGGCTGTGTCATTGGGGAAGCTCCAAATATTGTCAGCTAGCGTTTGTTTTTTCTTCCAGACTGGAACAGACAGAATGTTTGGACGAAAACCAGCAGAACTTGCGGCAGATGACCGACCGCTTCTTCCTCGCCATCATCAACTCGTCCTCCGAGTTCCCTCCGCAGCTGCGCAGCGTGTGCCACTGCCTGTACCAGGTAGGCCCTGCGGGCTGCCAGCACACACTGCGCCCGGCCGCCGGGGCCCTCATCTCTTCCTGCTGGCACACGCTCTCTGCTCACTCCTCTGTTTGAACTAACACTACGTAACACGGTCAGCGATTTCCCCTCTCGACACCCCAGGGACGTTTTTGTGAGGGTGATCTCGGAGGCTTAGTCGTTATATGCCAGAGGTGTAAAATGCTAGGTAACTGAAATGTGTACGTTTGCGTATTTCAGAAAAATGGATGCATACTGTGTTTCTCAGGCCGCATTGGGGCTGGATCTGGGATTAGCCGCCACCAGTGTGGTATCTGGGATGGGTTCCAGACAGTACCGGCAGAATGCCGATTGCTGCAGATGAGTGGAACCACACGTCTTAAAGCGTGCTTAGCCCTCTCCCATTCGCTGCGCAGTGTCCCGACAGACAGGGCTGCACAACTGAAGCAGGTCGTCTTCCCGTCTCCAGCCACTAGGTGGGGAAGTGGAGGGGGGAGAATTGAGAGGTGGTGGTGGTCTTTGGAGGTGGGGGGGAGGCCTGTCAGCTGATTCAGATTCAAATCCAGCTCGAGGAGGTTAACTCGTCCCTGGGCGCGCAATGCACTCTCCTCTTTTTCCACTGAACTTTCCTCGGGAGCCCAACTGGAATGGAATGGCCCTGCTGTGTTACTTTTACCTTTGGTTTTTTTCTGGGGACCTGTTCGTTGCAAACTGCAGACTCGCCATGCACAGCCCTCCAGCCCAGCTAAGCTTCACAGTCACAGGGGAGCTCTGCTCTCGGTCTCTGTGCTCCTCCGTGGAGCTGTCTTGTCTCTTCATGGTCCGGCTGCTTCTTTTTCTTTTGTTTTTGACTTGTGTGTGAAAAATTGCTTTACCACCGTATTATATGTTCTGAATATTTAACTCTGTTTACCGGTTATACTTCGCCTCTAGGGCTTTGGCAGTGGCAAATAGGGATATTTGTGCCTTGAAAATGAGAATTAATTAAAAATAAAATCCTAAACATAATCAAGTGTCTTTCTCGGCCGCGAAAACTAAGATCTTGTGCACCCGTTTGGAAAACGGATCATGCGAGAGGCACAGTATGTAGAGTACATTGTGAGCTGTAAAGTAAAAACTTTGCAAGGGGATTGTTTGGTAAATTTGTGCTTTTCAATATTCACAAACTGAACGCGCCATGAAGGAGATTATTCATAAAATTCTCTGTACATCTCTAAGAAAACAAGCACCAGCATTCGTTGCTCTTGGCAGAACCAATACCTTGCCACAAGAAAAATCCCATTTTACAGAACTTTAAAAAGCCGACTCAAAACCAAACAGCAGGCGAGCTAGACAGGCAAAAGTGGCCCTCTCCTTTATAAACATTATTAGGTTTTCATCATCCCCTTTTACCTGTAACGTCTGGTTTAAACCTTAAAGAGATGTTAATCTGAAGCCGATCTCCGATTCCTGTCCTGTAATTTTCCACGTTGCTCACGTGGAAAGAGGGGCGCTGATATACTACTCTGTGTTGTAGTGGTTTGCACAGGCAACCTTACAACACCTGCAGCATGTAGGCAAATTATGTAAATGGTCCACTTAATTCGTGAAAACGAAAGAGCTGTTCTTTTCTTAAACTCCTTCATCGTGTTTGTGTGACATACTGTGTTGTAGCTTTGTACAAGTGACCACTGTTGTGTTACCTCCTGTGTCTAGCTGGTGCTGTGACATCTTTGTACCCATCTCTGTTCTGTAGGCAACTTGCCACTCTCTACTGAATAAAGCCACAGTTAAAGAAAAAAAGGAAAGCAAAAAATCAGTAAGTTCAGAGAACTTTTTCTTAGCAATTTTCTTTTTGAAGCAAAAACCTTTTTTTGTTGCTGTATTTTATTAATTTTTCTGCCCCTCCCCCCCAATAAACATCTTCACACCTCAGCCTGTACACATCTTCACCTAAAATCATTCTACTAATTCTGACTCCAGGGTAGCTTTCTTTTCAATTAACACTCGGTATGATTAAAAACCAGTGGCATCTTTTAAATCAGTGTTCCCTTTCAGGCATTTTGCGTTTCTTCTCTTCAGAAGTGCAGAAGTGGTGAGGGGAGGTGGGCAGTTGGGTGTTTTCCTAGTCTGCCTGGGGACTCTGCTGTCTCATAACGGGGCTTCGTCACTCGATGGGTCTTTTTCAAGACAGAGGCTTCTCTTCCCGAGTTTGCAGGAACCGTGTCGACTTCGTCTAGGCTGGGGTCTGTCCTCTTTCGCCGCCTCTCGCAGGCTGACAGGACCAGACAGGGCCTTCACTCTGTGACCTGCATCTTTTCTCTTGCCTTTTTTTCCCACCTTTCCTAGCGAAGGGAAAAAAAACATGCAGCAAACATGACTTTTGGTTCACGGATAAACCCGTTTAATATCAAACGGAAACGTTGTGTCGTTTGACAAGTCAATTTTTTTCCTTTTTCAAAAGACTTAATCCTCTTTTCTTTGGCCCACATGGAGGGTGAGACTTCAACTAAGACAATTGCCCCAGTGACATCTTCACATCTCCAGCTAGTCATGTACCTTGAGGCCGTTTATTGGATGCTTTCCATGTTGCTGTTGAGATTAAATCCGCCATTTTGCTGTGGATTTGGGATGCTGGGGTTGGCGAGGGCGCCAGAGGTTTTGAGATAGTCTTGGTCTGCTGTTCTGTGAGATCTGTCAGATTATTCCGATGATGCTGAGCCTGCCGGCAGGGTGATCTCAAGTGGTCATCTTCCTGGCAACACTGAAGAGCTAATGCTGAGACCCAGATTGGCTTAATGTAATCGGACAGCTTTGGAAAGGAACGGTGATGGGGGTTGGGGGGGGCATTGATCGGGTGTCAGAACTTACGGACAAAAACAATACTATTTATCAAGGTAAAGAAATATAAGTAGTTGTCCTCTATTTATGCTGTGAATACAGTTTTCGCACAGATTTCCTGGTCCCCTTTCCCTGTCATTCCTCTTTTATTATGATGTAGAAAAATGAGGTGCTCTACTGGAATAGCAGCCAAATGTTTTGTGATGTGTTGTGAGAAGGTGGCACCTCTGTGGCCTCAGGGCAGGTGAAATCACCTCTTGGCCATTGCAGTGTATTCCAATGTCGCAGAAACTTCCAAAACATGTAATGGGGTAGAGGGGCTTTACTTTATTTTTACATCAGTTGCTTTGAATGTGCACAGGCTTTTTAGAGAGCTGTTCAGAATCGGCACAGAGCTGTCACTGCATTCATTTCACACCTCAGTGGGACTTTGGTTCCACGGTTTGCTTGAAATGGATAAGGAAGTGGCCTGTAGAGGCTTTCTGCAATAAAGCAAGCTTTGGAAGTAAATTACAGATGACAGTACTGTAGTGGATCGTAATGAGCAGTGCTTCAGTGTCTTACAGTTGGCTACAGTTGTGCGCTGACTCAGTTGTTTCTCGATGTCCCGGTCCTACGTCTACATGACTATTAATGAGAAAAATCTTGTTCTGGCCTTTGTATTCCGATGAATTTGTACTTCTAAGGATTGACGCTTCTGCTTAAGTACGTTAGTTTAAATTACAAGTCAAAACATTAATCAAGGCACCACTGTACGGAGTGACTTTGAGCCATCGTTAAGGCTGTCTTTGGAGTTCTGTGTAATTTGCAAGTGTCCAGTAGCCATTGGGTTGGTCAGAAGGTCAGACACCTGCGTAAGGACTTGCTTGGTTAACTGCTCTTTTCTTTTTACTGGGGACCAAAGTTCAGCCTTCAGTATCCTCCTGTGCATAATGTGCTGCCTCAGATCTCATCAGATATGCAGATGAGCTGTATTTTTAGAATTTTTAACAGAAGGACAGTGAGGCTTGGTAAAATTAGCTCAAGACCTGTTGCTTCTCTCTCTCTCTCTCTCTTTCTAAAGAATCAGGCAAGAACCTCTGTTATGCTGGCTTCTCATCATCTACTCACATTTTAGAGGTGTCCTTTTATTTTAGGATGTTCGACATTGCACGTTGTTTTATTCTTTAAATATATTCAGAATCCAGGGTGGAAAAAACGGGGTCCAGACCTTTTTATTTTTAAAGAAACAGATAAAGCCTCTCTCTCAGAAGATCCTTTCAGTCTTCCATGGGCTGGCCCAGATTTGTCAGCCATGCTGGGATCCTGGTTAATGCCAGCTGTCCTCAGATGGCCCTCACTAACCCCTCTCTGTCTCTGGCTCTTGTTCCCTCTCCTCTTGCTTCCTCCTCCAGGTGGTCAGTCAGCGGTTCCCTCAGAATAGCATTGGGGCAGTAGGCAGTGCCATGTTCCTGCGCTTCATCAACCCCGCCATCGTCTCCCCTTATGAAGCCGGGATCCTGGACAAGAAGCCACCCCCCAGGATAGAGAGGGGCTTAAAATTAATGTCCAAGGTACGAGGCCACTGCTGTCCAATCCCTATCTGTGCCTCCCAAAGAAATTGCGGAGATTCTGGAAATCAGAGGTAGCCCAACACTGGATTGTCTGAACCGATGCATTGGAGGTTGTTTTGGTCAAAGGTTTGTGCTTTGTGCTGGAATTTAGAGGCATCTTTCAATTCGCTTTTAATTAAGACCCGAAGACCACCGCTGTCGTCCCTGCGTTTCCACTCCGTTGCCTTAATTGGTTAATAAAATTCTGAGCTGGGGTGAACACCGCCTTCCTGGGCTGGGAGCTGCCTTACAGCGGCGTGATGGCACCTTGAAATTACGGTTTTAGGATTAACAGTTTGTTTCGGTGACGCTTCTGTTTCCTTTCAGATCCTCCAGAGCATCGCGAACCACGTTCTGTTTACAAAAGAAGAGCACATGAGGCCTTTTAACGATTTTGTGAAAAGCAATTTTGAAGCCGCAAGGAGGTATGGAGTAGTCTTCCGCTTTCTGTTTTTGCAGTGCGTGTAATGTTTAGACGAAGTGGGGTCTTTCCAGCTTCCTGCTCGCATCTGTTAGGCTGCTGAACTCTAAGGCTTTCCCCATGTCCCTTAGAAAAGGAGATACTTGGTTTTATGGACATATCTTCTCACATCCTTCCCCCTTTTCACCAGCTTCCTTATAATTAATTCACCTGTGTTATGACATTAATCTTAGTGGGTCATGGGAAATGTATTTAATGTGCTGGATTGCTGACTTTGTTTTTTATAGGGTACGATCTGTTTTTATGCAACATGTATACGAGGGATGTTTTTTGTGTATGTTTAAAGGATGTGTTTTTTTAATGTACCCAGCAAAACAAATGAAGTTCCTTGTGGGAAAAGAAAGTTCTTTAAGCCTACGTCTTCAGTTCTCTTGAAACGTTTGGCTGAGCATCTTGTCTCACAGGGCTGGGCTTCCTAGTGCCAGTTCTGGTTCTTGTCCTGGAGGCCCACATACCTCCTGGTTTTCACTTCATTAATTGAAGCCGCAATTGAACCAACAAGTTTCTCAACTGGAATATTCGCACATATTTTCTTTCCACACAAAAGTTGTTGGGATTTTATTTTACTTTTGAAACATGATAGTTAAAAGGCACCCTCCCACATTTCTAAAATACTTCAGATTAATTCTGGTATTAAGTCAGTGAAGGGTTCTGTTCTTTACCTCATTGCTTGGCTTGAACACAACCCAGCTGCAGTGTGGTCTTCCAGGATTAGAATTGGAAACCCCTTTACTTTAGGTGTTTTCAAGAGGTGGGAGAGTGAGAGTCTTTTTAAAATACGAATAGTGTTGTTTGCACATCCATACCAATTATACATTATTAAGATGTAAAATCATGTAAACTTGAAACATATGAGCACTTTACCACAGTGTTCTACTGTTGCAATCTTTAGTAGTGATATGGGCCAAACTGGCATTAAATCACTTCCCCTTTTCATTGCTTTTAAGAATTCATGTTTGCTCAGCTATGAGAAAACATTTTTTTTTGGGGTACATTTCAGATTGAAGGATTAGATTAAAAGAGGTTTTAACAGATGCTGGACTGAATTAACCAGGCATGGTATTAAATGCATTTGCAAATACCATTCAAGTGGTGTTACAATTTTATTCACTTTGGTCCCTGGGGGGTTCGCTTTCTTATTCCAAAGCAGAAGATCTTTTGTGTTTGTGTGGAATGCACAGCAGCTGGTAAAGGTGTGATAAGCTTCAGTATTTATTTTATATTTGACCTTTCATTTAAAAAGAACCATGCCAAACCTGCTTTAAAGAGATCATACAGGTAAAAAACAACAACAGCAAAAGCAAATATCTGAAATATGAAATAACCAACCAGTCAAACAGGTCAATCCATAACCGCCAAGGTTTAAAATGAATTTTTTTGTTTGCGAGTTTGAAAACGTGGCGCAGTGCCTTGTTCCTTCTGAAGATTTTCTCCACCCCTGATGTGAAACGGGGTGTCTGTTTCAGGTGTGTAGTACATTAACATTGCATGGAGAGTTACAGAGGGGGCTTAGGAGGCCTCACCTTGATAAACCCATCTGAGCAGTGTTTGCAAGGCAGTCGAACCCAGGTATGTGCCCTGTCCCACCTGGGTGCTCACCCTGCTCTCCCCCCCGCACTCAGGTTTTTCCTGGACATCGCGTCTGACTGTCCCGCCAGCGACTCGGTCAACCACAGCCTGTCCTTCATCAGCGACGGGAACGTGCTGGCCCTCCACCGCCTGCTGTGGAACAACCAGGAGAAGATCGGGCAGTACCTCTCCAGCAACAGGTGCGCAGCCTTGGGCTTTGCAGGCAGGGTTACCCAAGTGCATGTAGGCCGTTGTGTTGGGGCTCAAGGACTGGCCGTGTGTTGGCTGCTTCAGCGACAGTGGGGCAGGGTGGGACAGGGCGGGGAGACATCTCTTTCTCTCCTGCTGAGGTCGTGCTGGGGTGGCTGTAGAGGGAAATAGCAAATGCCCTGGGCAGGGGCTGAAGATGATTAAATACAAGATTGCATATGCGTTACTATCCCTTCCCTCGTTTTTATTTCGGTTTTCTTTTCTTGAAGAGTGAGCTTGTGGAGATTCTCATTTCTGCTCCGCCTCCTGAACTTTGACCTTCTGTTGCTAGGGACCACAAAGCAGTAGGACGACGGCCCTTTGACAAGATGGCCACCCTCCTGGCTTACCTGGGTCCCCCAGAGCACAAGCCCGTCGCGGACACCCACTGGTCCAGCCTCAACCTGACCAGCTCCAAGTTTGAGGAGTTCATGACCAGGTGAATCCTCCTGCGGGTGGGGACGGGTTCGACACCAGGCCCACTTTCTGCCAGCCAGGGTGCTGGTCCAAATTTGGTTGAGAGAGTGACTTCATGAGTGTTTTCAGGTGCAAAACTAATTTTAACTGTCAGCCCGCAACTATTCCATCCAAAATAAATTATATAACCAACAGAAGTTCATTGATTTTACCTAATAATTAAATTAAATTAGACAGATGCATAACCCCACTTGGGCAAGGAGGGTTGGGCGATACTGTTGTTTATCATCTTATTTCTCCTTCGCTGTCTATAGATCATTCCCTTATAAACGTACTGAGCAGGTTTATGTGAAGGGCATGGTGACAGGTGATGGAGTATTTCATGGTTGTGCGTGTTCAGTGCTTGTGCTTTTTTTTTTTTGCTGACTTTGGATTTTGCTTTCTGTTGCTCCAGTGTTGCTCCTAAGCAACAGCAACCCTCTGAACTGGTGCAGTGTGCTACAGCCCTGTTCGAGCTCGGGGTTTATTCCCCTGGCTGACAGAGGGCTGGTGTGTTTCAGTGACATTGTAAGCAGTGCTTGAAGTGAGAATGAAGTATGAGGTGCCAGGTATTATAGTGTTCAGTAGTACTGATTATAACCAGAATCTCAAACAATTTAAGTTGTTAAATAACGGACTTGATAGAACATTTTTGTGAACCATTAAAAAATGCCAGGACTGATGCTGATACAGAAAACCCCCAAAAAGCCCGGTTTCAAGCACTGGTCGTAACAATCTGACCGCAGTTGCCACATCTTTCTTCTCCTGTTAAGTCTTTTTTTTATGTTAGACTGACTCTGTGCTGTTTTTGCAGGCACCAGGTGCACGAGAAGGAGGAGTTCAAAGCTCTGAAGACGCTGAATATCTTTTACCAGGCGGGCACTTCCAAAACTGGCAACCCAGTGTTTTACTACATCACGCGCAGGTAGGCCTGAGGGTTACAGCTGGGCACCCGCTGGCGTTTCCTGCTGCTGGGGTTCACTGGAAAGGGTTCCATGCATGGGAGGCCTGTGGCTCTTGCAGTACGATGTGCAAAACTCTGGTTCATTGTCTGTGCGGCCTGCAGAAGGCGCAGAGGTTCTGTTTTTTGGACAGTTCCAGATTTGTGTGAATGCATTTAAAAAAAAAATCTATATCAGGTGGTACTCTTTAATGAAAAAAAAACTGGGAGACGTTGTGTATGGTTGAGAATGAAAAGCTGTTTGGATCGGAATTGGCCTTTATTCAAGAAAAAAGGAACTGCGAAGCCCAAGCAGAGCGGAGCCAACTAAGGTCTCTTACAAAACATTTATTTACTGGCTACCAAAAAAAAAAAGGTTTTGCCGTCTGTTTTCATTGTCTTTGTTGTTGGAAAAAATCTTCAATGCTAGCACAAGCGTTTTTACTTCTGCTCTTGGGAAAGGTACAAAAAAGGCCATCATATTCCAAGTTTCAGAATGAAAGTGGGCTGATTTTGTCAACAACATGTTAAAAAAACATTACTACACTAGGAAGGCTACAACAATATCAGTGTCAAGGTGAACAAGAGCATCTACTGAAGTAAGATCAACCATGTTTAGGAGCATTATTGAAGGACTGAGTAAACAATTCAGTTGTAATTAATCTTGCATATATACACATTTAATTATACTGCACTGAGAGCCATTTTTAACAATTTCATGTGTGCAACACAACCAAATGATTTACTTTCAATAACTGAAATTGTTTTTAAATCAAAATTAAAAAGAATGGTTGGTTTTAACGTAAAATCTGGTTCTGGTCCAGTTTTGCTTTAGAGCAAAGATGTGAATAAGTTCCATACAATTTAGAGACAAAACCACTTCTTCGCTCCTTCCAGTATACAAATTGAAAATATGGACTGTTGCATCTATAAGACCCTAAGTTACGAATGACAAATCCAAGAACCTGGAAGGGAAGCAAAAAAACTGTAAAGCTTTATAAAAAAAATCAAGGACCCATAGTTTTCTAAAAGGCAGTTCAGTTTGCTGAAACTCCTGAATCTGTATCACAGCTGCAGGTGCAGTTCATGTAGGCTTCTGTCTGCATTTGGTTAATGGGGGTAGTATTAAGTGCGTGTTCTTTCTAGCTTTGTGTGTATTGTGTGTGTGGTACATTTTATAGCGTTACATTGATGTGACATTGTTATGGTACTATATTATTTGGTTCTCTGTTGTCCAGGAATATCTTGTAGTAAGTAGAGTAACCGGTGAGGCTGGGGATATAGACTGTGCATTTTCTTTTAAATCCAGCTGTTATGAATAGTCTGGATTGCCTTGACCCTGTTCTAGAGTTCACCTCTGCCTCAATCGTGTATATCTCGATCAACAGAATATGTAGGAGGAAGGAAATAGAAAACAGATTTTATGATGTTTTTAGATGTTGGTTATATTCTATTAGCAGCGATAGTCCTAGTATAGAACAGTAAATTGCAATGAGAGCGAATATAAAGTCCTCAAACGGTAGGAATATGGACTTGAGCAGTGCTAAGACATGTTGGTTGGGACTGACCACCTGGCCAGTCTAGCTTTCTTTTTTTGTTGTGGGCATCAGGGCTGGCCTGAGAAGAGGCTTCGCTGCTACGACACTGCCTCGCCACACTCAGGCAGTAAGAGTTGTCCTCTGCCACCTAACTGCATTTTATAGTGATGTGGAAATATGGACAGATCAGTTATTCAGTCACCAATCATCCAGCTTCCATCCAGAGGCGAATAATAATGATGCTTAAAAAAATAAATGAGCTGTTTGCTAAAGGATCTTCACAATTAGGAGGGACCAAATTCACTCAACAGTGGCCATAATGCACCTGCAGCCCCCCCCCATCTTCCTGCAGATCATTTGAGAAGTAATCTCACTTGGAGAGGTGAGCAATTGCTTAACCACTGCAATTAAGGGGGTAGGGGGATTTTGAGAGGTGGTTTAGTGCAAATCTGAAAATAGAATTAAGCTGTTTTAGGAGACTGCTGTTATTTACCCCTGCGCCTCTGAACGTAAGCTAAAATGAAAACATTCCTTGTCACAGGGCCAGTGCCAGATCTGTAATGTGAGCAGGAGGGTCTGTGATCTGCGCTTGCTGCTGTTCAGGTGTAGAATACTATTAGGCAAGTCACGATTAAGCTTTTTGGAAAACAGAACTGCATTGCTCCCTTTCCTTGAAGAGCCATACAAAATCATTCAGACAGCTCAATCATGTCTTGAACAAGAAAGAATTACGCAGCTTGCACTTGTCCTGAAAAGTATCACAATTATTTTTATTAAGTTCATTTCCACAGAGCAGCGTCTCACTTAGTAATGATTTATTTATTCGGTGAACCAGAGGCTTCGGTTATTGTCTTATGGGAGTGCTTCACTACACATCTTAAGAAAAGGGCAAGCGTCAATCCATTCTTCTTGTTACTGATACTATATTCCAAATTGTTTCAGAATTAAACCACATAGTTTGCATTGCATACCAGAAGGATAGTAGACTAGTCGAACAACAGTAATAAAAATACTGACAATGGAAGTGATTATTTGTGTGAATACCACAAATATAAATATGTTAATACCGGGATCACATGCAGCCAGGTAGTTTACAGTTTGTTTTTCTTCCTAGTCCTCGTCATTTGTTCCTCTGTATAATCTGAAGTTTCACAGGTTTAATGCTTAACCCATTGAAATAACTGTAGCACTGAAATACTGTAGTTGACGTCCTGGCGAGTCGTTCATCGGGAAATTGTCGTCCTCTGCCAGGAGTAACCTGTGGTGCCCGTTTCCTCAAACTGTCACACTCGCGATGTAAGCTTTTTTTGTTTAGTTTTTTTTAATGTTTGTCTTGATATAAATCATAGAATACAGCGTCCTTGAAGGCTCAAGCATAATAAAGAAGGAACATTCATTTAGTGTGGGTTGTGTTTTTATAAATATATGCCCACGGTACTCTTACATTAGTCCTGCTACATTCTGCAGAGGGGCAATGAGCTGCTGAGAAGCGATTTGATGACTTTACAGAGGAAACGTATGGTATGTGCAATGACAATAACAGTCGGGATTTAAAAAAACACCCCCACCCCCCTTCTCCTTGCACCAAAAGGAAATTGTTTCTTGTATGCGGTGTTTGTTCGGGACATCTGGGAAGTAAGAAATGGGTTTTAGGTCAGAGTCCAGGCCGCTCTCGCAAGTAACAAGTTGAGCATGGCTGTTTCTGGGGCACAGGCGGTGGGGCCCCTGTTTGTGCTCCGCACGACGGCGTTGGTTTTCTTGGCGCTGCCGGTGCCGGGAGTGGTGCTGGTCCGAGCGTTGGTGCCGGCGGCCGGGCCGCGCGTGGCGGCAGCCCAAGGGTGGCCTCCGTCCCTGAAGACAGCCGGGTCGGCCGCCGAGAGGTTGGACGCGGTCATGTCGGAGGGCGGGCGGAACAGCGCCGATTTGGGCCGGTAGCCGGACGTGACGGCTTGCGCCGTGGGCCACCCGGATTCTTCGGCGTCGGGGGCCGGGGAGTGGGACTGCGCGGGCCACCAGGGCCCCGAGGTGGGGGGGTGGCGGGGGCGTGCCTCGCCGCAGACGTGGTGCGTGTAGCAGGGGCAGCCCAGGACCAGGGCGGGCGTCTGTCTCATCCACACCAGGAGGCCCGTGACGTTCTCCTCCTCCTCGCAGGCCCAGGGGTTGTCGTAGAGGGTGATGAGCCGCAGGCCGCCCAGCTGGCTGAAGGCGCGCTCGCTGACGGAGGAGAAGCGGTTGTCGTGCAGGTAGAAGCGGGCCAGCCGGGACAGGCGGTCCAGCGACCCGGGCAGGATCTGCACGAGGAAGTTGTGGGAGAGGTCCACGGTCTCCAGGTTGGAGGGCATGTTGGTGGGCACAGTCCAGAACTTGTTGTGGCTCAGGTTGAGCGAGTGCAGGTTGGGCAGCGTGTTGTTGATGAACACCACCCGCTCCAGCTCGTTGCCCGACAGGTCCAGCACCTTCAGGTTCCACTGGTAGGCCGTGTCGTTCTTCTCCAGCAGGCGCAGGCGGTTGCCCGAGGCGCGGATCTCCCACAGCGCCCTGGGCAGGCGGGCCGGGAAGCTGGTCAGCTGGTTGTGGGACACGTCCAGGAGGCGGAGGTGGGCGAAGTGGCTGAGCAGCCCGTCCAGGTTGTGCAGGCTGTTGCGGGACAGGTTCAGCTCCCGGATGTTGTGCTGCAGTCTGTCCGGCAGCAGGCTCAGGTTGCGCCCGGAGCAGTCCACCACCCTGTGACCCCTGGCACACAGACATGTGGGTGGGCAGATGGCCAGGACCCGCATCCCGAGCAGTAGGACCAACACACATGCAAGAGAGGTGACAGGATACATCATTGCTTTCCTGGAACAGATAGAAGAGAATAAATCAACTGTGGCCAAAATATGCATGAAATTGGAAAGCAGGAGAACTATTGTCAAGAGCTTTTGTCTAGCACAGTAATGCAGACATGATGATTTGCCTTTAAGACTCTTAATTGCATTAATTGCAACTCCCCTTTTCAGAAAATGTGGCTTATTCTTGAATTATTCAATTATTATTCTTGAATTTACGAATGGATTTGCTTGCAGGCAGAGAGTTTTTGGTTTTGGAATTACATTCTTGTCCACGTTAATGAATCTCATCTAAAATGCCCTTTTGCTCCTTTCAAACAGAAAGTTGCATTTGTGGGTATTTAAGAAGTAGGAGTGTGTAATAGTGAACAGTGCTGGGTGTTCAGGTCCCCAGTCCAGTTTCTGTGGCTGGTAAAAACCATGCTTCACTCGCTAGACTAAGACTTGAAGGCATGCCAGGTAAGCTGTGTTCTGGTGCTGCAGTGAGCTTCACTGGAGATGTTTAATATGTGTGTTCCAGGCGTTTGCATCACAGCAATAAGCTTTAGAGCTGTCTCCCCCCTTTTAGATGCAATTAAAAAATGATGCATACATATAGGTGTTTATTTTACTAGGAGAAAATGAAAAAGCATTTAGGTTTGAAGATCTATATCGATGGGATATATGTATTTGACAAAGACGAAGCTGAGTGCTTTCCATCTGTTTTGAATGAAATCTCGGGCTCGGGGCGAATCAGAAAATAATATCTGGTTAAAGAGCCATGTGTCGGAGAGCCGGATTCAGTCCGTACGGTTGAGCCTCTCACCAGTAAGAATCTGCAGTTGCCGACACCGAAGAGAAAAAATAGGGTTTCAGTCAGTCTGCGTTCCTCAAAAAATTGCAGCGGTAATTTCGGTAAAAAGTCGCATTTTCAATCCCGAGTTTGTGGTCCAGCAGTAGAAAGCGACCGTGCTGCAGTCTTACCCAGCTAAGATGGCTGGATTTTAGCCACGGGAGTGTGTGGGTCTGAGCATGTGTGTCGTAAATCACTCACCTTGTCTTCTTCATCACTTCACAATCATCTCTCTCCCCCTCTCTCCCCCTGGAGCAGTGGAGTATCAGATGTTCGTAGTGGGAGGACGGGGTGGTGTCGCTATTTTGTTCTTATTTTCCCTGTATCTCCTCCTCCTCCCCCCGGCCCGTCAGGCAGAGCTGTCCCTTTTAATGCGCGGTTATTTTTCGGTATTCCCTGCAGAACTGCGCCCCTCTCCCGGCTCGTCCTTTCCTGGCATGGCAGTGCAGTGTGTCCCTAGCAAGCAGAGCTTGTGCTGCTGCTGCTGCTGCTGCAGGCTCCCGATGTGCACTGCGAGGGAAGAGCGCTTTCTGGGAGGGAGAGGGAGGGAGAGAGGCAGAGATGCAGCACAGAGCCAGGCCCCGTCTCTGCTCATGTGATGGGAGTAGGTGTGTGTGGGGGGGGTTGGGGGGTTGCTGACTCGGATCTTTTTGTGAATCTGGATCGCACACTCGACAAAACCTTCACGAGCGCCGCACATGAGCACGCACTCGCACACACTGCCCCTCAGACATGTTTGGAAGCACACCCCCCTCGACATGCTCGCACACGGATTCGGAGTCGCGGCAGTCGGGGAAAAAGAATGGATAGGGAGCAGCCGGGATCACTATGACAGACGATACAGCGCTGTTTGTCAGCGATCCAGAGTTCAGCAGCATCTTCACTTATGGTGTAATTTCACCCAAATTACGACATCCACTGAATTAGCTCCTTTGTCTTCTGTGAGTTCAGGAAATGACTAAATGTAACGTGGGACTTGAAAAATGCTAAAATAATTCCAAGTAATTATTTTCTTTGGCATGGTATGTAGCTTTATTGAAGCACTGAGTTCACTGGATCTTTATATGCGTACGTCTCTACATTGGGTGCATGCAAACAGCTGAGCATGACTTTGTCGTACTGTGCAGTGGCAAAGCAAGCCATCCTCAAGGTGCTTTATGGATGATGGATGAAAAGCCCAACATTGAACAGAAAATGGCAAATTGTAATTATTCTAGATACAACACAAAAAAATAAGACAAATTAATTTTTTAGCATTACTTTTTATGAAGGCAGTGATTGTCAATGAGACGTCTGTAGTGGGTACTTGTTGCCATGTGACACAGCTGGTAAATGGATTTGCATCTTTCGTTACTTCAGTTACACATTAACACAAGTCACTTACACAGAAGACCAGAAACAATGCTTTTACTCGACCTTTGGTTGATTCTCATGTATTGTGGTTCACACACATTTTACAGGGTGTTTTCTTTACACAGAAGTGGTCTGATCTGAAGTGTTCTAAATTTCAAGGAAGTGGGCTACAGTGATGCCTCTTGGTATTTCTGTGAACTAGGCCATGCCTCCCTCCTTTGATTCATGTCCCCAAGCTGCTATTATTTATAAAAAAGGCAGTAGCAAGGAGAGGAAGATGACTTGTATGCTTTCCTCCGAAATGAGGACTTGTCAGAGCTGTCTTCAGTATTCTCCACTGTGTGTCTCAGAATGTCTACAATCGAGCTGGCATCCGCTGGAGGAGACATTCAGCTGTCCCTGCAGCAACTGAGGATCCCCTGGCCAGCCCTTTCCCGTTTTCCTAGGGAGTTTCCTGGATGTCCCCTGCTGCTAAGAATCGGCTGTAGCCCAGTGCTGATCTCACAACGTCTGGATTAAGGGATCCACCCAAACCTGCAGCATTCCTTTAATTGAACTACTCTACTTAGCTCATTTTTTATGAAATAAGAGATTTTTGAATTTGTTCCCACATTTTGTTTACCACATCCCCATAATCCATTTGCAATTTTGCAGCCGTTGTATTGGAATTCAGATAGACCTTCTTTAAAAGGACAGGCTTTGCTACAGTATATGTTTTTCTGCGTCCAGAAGCGAGTTTAAAAAAAAAAAGAAACATGGTGATGGCAGATAATTTATAGAAGCTGTGGCCTCAATTGGGACAAAGGAGGGGGTAATGTTCTGAAGAGCTCTCCTCTTTTTTTCCATTCCCTGAAAACGGGAAGCCTCTGTGTCTTTCTCTTTCTGTGAAAGTTTAAAACCCTGATGGGCAGAGCTTGTGAGGAATTTCTAACCTGTTCCAAAGAAACACTCTCGTCAGGAGTTAGTAGTGAACAAAAGATCCAGCTCCAGAATGAGTCTTTTCAGCAGGGCAGGGGCTTGTTGATTTTGCTGTCCTCTCAAAAGAAGCCATTGTGGAAGGGACCCGCCAGTGAGCTGGGTGCGTCCCAGCAGCATGACTCTCCCTGATTACTAATAGAGGTCAGGTCTGATCGGAGCTCGTGTGTGCGCGCGCATCTCTCCCTCTCTCTCTGCCACAGCTGCAGTCAAGGCAGCGGGGCCCGGCTACACACACACATACACACACACTGCGCTCGATGGCTGGAGGCTGGCCAGCGCCGTCCTGTCATTCAGAAACCAATCCAGGGCTCCGGGGACTTCGTTTCAATACAGTAGAGAGACGGGGGCGGGGGGTGGAGCAGTTTCTTTTCCATAACTGCTCTCCTCCCCTGTCCCACCCCTGACTCGGTTCCCCCTCCATGCTGGCTGTGTGCACACCATTTCTTCCTGGGGAAAATTCTTCTCTGCCTCCCTTTCCCTCAGAAAAGCCGTTTTAGAAAGATCAAGCTCATCATCATTCAGCAACTTGGGGACGTGGGTTAGAAAAATGTTGCATTCGACTTTCATGCCAGGTCGTTCCTGGTAGCTGGTAGCTTAGCAAGTGCATTTGTTGGGGGGTCACCGGTCACCACGTCCACAATTCTTGCACGACGCAGCACCATGTTTTTAATTCAACCCCTTGCTGCTGTGATGAGGCGCATCAGTTGAGCCCTTATCTTAATTACAAACGCTATAATTCTTTTCAGTAACCATTTACTAGTCCATTGATTGTAAGCAGTAATCCAGGCGAAGTCCTCCCAGGACTGGTCTGTATTAATCTTGCACAAACTGAGCTGCTAGTGGGTTTGTGAAATCAGATCTGACTGCTCTGTTCATTGGATTGAATAAAAATCCACTTCCCTGCAGTATTTCAGCTCATTAACCACAGGTTAGGCAGAAAGGCCACATCCCAAGTCGACAGATTTTTTTAAAGGCTTATACCAAATTTACAGGAGTCTCATTCAGATTGAAGGCATGTCCATCTATGGGGTTGTATTTTTCCCCGCTCTAATTGCAGAGATTTCAGGAAGGCAGCCCACACAGTGGGTGAGATACCATGGGATTTAACGAGCATAACGGTCAAAAAAGAAGCAGTAAACCAGGCACTTCTCCTAATGCCGTTGATGATTTCACAGCTAAGGGCTGCAGCAGTTGCAACACTTCTGCAGAGACTGACGTAGACTTGTTGTGGTCTGTTTCTGCCTCTACTTCAACCGTTTTCCTTCTGTTCTTTGTTACGGTCATTGTTGCTGAAAGAATAATGACCACGTCGCTCCTGGGACGTGGGGCTTGTGAGTCTTCACAAGCGGATCAGCACCGACCCCGACCCGTCTGACAGCGGGGGGCAGCCGACGCCTTTTGCCGAAATTAAAAAATAATTTTCAAATCGATAAATTCGCTCTTTATTGTTTTACTTCATTCTTAAAATAAAATTCTGCAGAGCTCATTGATCACAGCTGCCTACTAGAATTTTTTTTTCCCCCACTGGTAAATGCTAAGACCTGTGTTTTCTCTTTTTGACGGTTTTTGCCTTTTGCCCGGTTCTAGTGGTAATGGCTGCTGGGCATATTATTATTTTTTTTAAAGAATGCCTTATTAAAATAGTTTTTTTGCAGCGCATTCTTAAAGAGGAGCCGATTTTACTATGAAATATCCAGTAGAGCTTTGGTGTTGTGCTGCATTTCTGGAACACAAACACATTGCCCCTTGTAAGGATCGCATGTGGGTTGTGTCATGACTGCAGGCAGGCCTGGTAGACACTTATGAGCTTGTCTATTTGAAAACGTTTTGAGTCCCAGCTTATATGAACTGAAACCATTTTTAATACCTTACAGAGTTAACTAAACTATATGTATTTTTAGCGTAAAGCACAAATGACTAGCCTGTGCTGTAACTCCCTTTTGAAAGCGAGTGTGGAAATGTTAAAGCAGAAACTGTTGACATTTCGCTGTGGGTTTGTGGTTTCCTATTTTTTTTTGTTTCTTGGTTACTGGTATTCTTTTTTAAAAAACAATACCGGTGCATTACTTCAGAACTTTTCTCAAGTTCCTGGACTGTAGAAAGCCATAGTTCTACTATTCTCTCCTGGCCTGTAGACCCGCGGAGGTGCCCTGGGTTTCTGTTTGACACAAAAAGGGTTTTATTCAAGACTGCGCTGTTTGGATCGTCACTTATTCATGTTTTATCACCGTGCAGAACACCGTGCTCCCCAGAGAGCACCAAATCTCTCGGATGTCTCTGTGGCTTTTTTTTTTGTGCTTTGTGGACAAGCGTGCAGTCGATCAGTTTTAATAGAGCTGTTTTCCGCCCTTCAGCCTTCTGGCGAGACCTTGTTTGCAGGCTCCCCAGGCGGCGGCTGGCATCTCTGCCCGGGAAGGCTGCCTGTCATTTTACCGAATCAATCTGGGGCTCAATTGAGCTTCCTTCTGCAGTCCTGCGCCTCCACACAGGTCAGTCACTTGTCAGTGGCTTGCAAACGAGCAGGCTCTTTGGTTGCAGCTCATCTATTTCCTCGCTGTCTCATACGAGCAGTACTCGTGGAAAATTAAAACTGGCGAATGAGTGAACTCGGTTTCCATCAGAGCAATACCAGAAATGTCAGACCTTTTATTTAACGCTTTTTCCAGATTTGCATTTTTTTTTCCAGTGCATCTCCTAAGTGCCATCACTGTTCGAAAAGCAAGAAGGTACTGTAAAAAGTGTCACCACTTGTTTGGAAACACCTATGTAAAATCTTTCCTCATTTCCATATATATGGAAATGGCCCCATATAATTGTGCAGTTTTCTGATTACAGGTGTGGGGTATAATGTAAATCAAGCACAATTGGAGGGCTTGGCCTCTTTTGCTTGTAACGAGAAGGTGAAGTGGTTATGTTAAAGACATTTTGACTGTTGTATTAAAACTGGAAGCTCTGTTCCAGCCACAGAAGGTTACTGCAACATACATGCAAAATGCTTTGCTTATCTGCTTAGAAAGAAGCAGTGTGGGCTCCATATCTTTGACTCTCATCAGTTGGCTTCCTTTGTATGGGGAGTTTGGTTTTAACAGTGCTGGTGGGAAGTGTTCATTCAGAACGGCAAGACTTTCAGATTCAAAGAGCTTTATTGGCATTACTGAATTGCCGTGTTGCCAAAGCAATAATTAGTAGACATTTACACCGATAACATATTTCAAGTGCTCACTTTCTGTTCACATCACGTTGGGTCACGCCCAGTTGCTCTCTGCCTAAGTGGAAAGGGGAGGGATGGGGATTGACTGGTAGTTCATTAGGGGTGGAGGAGGTGGGAGTTCGTCCTCAGTAGGGCTTGAGCCCAGGTCAATATCCGATAAAGGGGGAGCGGGCTGAATCTCATGCTTTTCTGGAGGGCTGGCTTGGTTATCCGGTGGGGGCAGAGGGAGTGGGGTTTCATCCTCAGTAGGGCTTGGGCCCAGGTCAATTTCTGATAAGGGAAGAGCGGACTGGACCATATGGTTTTCTGCAGCAGCAGGAGCAGGAGGAGGAGGAGGAGGCGATGCTGGGCTCTTCACGTTGGTCTTGCCTCCCACAGCTTCTGGCGAAGTCCTGCTCTTGGCATTTCCCTGGCTAGTAGCTCTACTACTGGAGCTACCCTGAGTTTTGTCCTTCTCCCAGCCATGCCCATTCTGGGGCTTGGAACTGGGTTCCGGGCTCCTGCCGAAAGTGCTTCCCTGCATGACGTCTTCCATTGGGAGGTTCTCGTCGGTCTCCTGCAGGAGGGAGAGGCGTTTGGAGAGTCGCTGTGGCAGGAAGCTGCGCAGGGAGACCCGTTTGGAGGACCTGTTGCTCGGCCTCTCTTCCTCGTCGCCGCTGGGCAGCTGGGGCACGATCTGTCCGTCCAGGAAGGGGGACGGGCCGGCCCAATTGGGATCCTCTGCCCTCCTCTGCTGCCTTCTCCACTTCTGCAGCAGAATGATTGCTATGGCAGCTAGCATCAAGATTAGCGCCCCGCCAATAAGGACAGCCACAAGTGTTCCTGCACCTTTCTCTTTCTGGCTGTCTGCATTGCGTCCTGATGTAGCCTTTTCCGTCATTTTTTTCATTTTGGTGTTGACCTCTGGTCGTCTTGTGCTGCCTGTGGAAGCAGGATATGTGAAAGGAGCAGATGTGTGGGTCTCCTGTGTTGTCTCCTCAGTGATCCGATGCTTTGGCGTTGGAGAAGGAGGAGTTATCTTCAAGGTTGTCCGTTCAGGTTTGAACGACGTTTGGGTAGAATTACTAGTTATGCGCTCTTCCAGCATGGGGGTCTGTCTCTGAGGGGGTGAGGTTCCTTCTTGTGTTGGAGTCGAAGCAGATGGAGTGTTGGAGCGTGGCTTTGAAGCGTTTCCTTCTGTCCCCGTTGGAGAGGAAAGTTCGGCTGGCTTTGTAGTACGTGAGAATGGGGTTGATGGTATGGGCCTGGCTGAACTAGAAGTTGTCGTAGTTTCCTGTCGCAGGCTTGACTGGGAGGGTTTGATGGTTGTTTGGTTCCAGGGAGGAACCATTCCTTCAGCTGTGGACGTGAGTGCAGTGCTGCTCTCGGGAGCTGCGGCTGCGGCCGTGGACGTCTTTCCCGGTGAGACCGAGGGGCTAAAGACGGCGGAGGAAAACGAAGTCCGGCCCGGTGTTGGAGGAGCGGGATTTTCTTTTGGGCCCTCGCTCTGCTCGGCAGTGCCGTTGCTGGGTGGTGACCTGCCGTCACCAGGGGTGGCGCGCGCTGCACTTCGGGTCATCCTGGACCCGATTTTGTTCTGCATTTTGGTCGTGCCCTCTGCTTCTGCTGCGTGCTTGGTGCTGGGGTGCGTGTCATTGGGTGCTGTCGCTCTCCGGGCAAAAGTAGGGGGATTGGGAACTGTTTGTCCTTTGGTATTCGCCACGCTTTTCCTGGGAGTTCCCTCGAGGGTGGCCAGCGCGGTGATGGAACTCCTTGGTTTCCTGTGCAGGGTGGTGGGCCATGCCATTGCGTCGCCGGGCGCTGTCGGGCTGGTCGCTGTTGGCCCTCCAGTTGTCGGCAGCCCAGTTACGGTCCGGGTGTCCTCTGCAGTCTTGCTTTGCGCTCCCCTGCTGGGACTGGCCTCTCTCTCCCTCGGACTGGTGACCCTTCCCAGATGAGCGTGGCCCCGCCCTGCGGAGCTGCCCGCCCCGGGGACCGCAGGGGCGCGGGGGGGCGTGACGCGCGCGCTGGCGGCATCTCGCGGCCTCGTCGCTTCCGGAGCGGGGAGGCGCGCGGAGCCGGTGGTGGTGCCGCCGCCGTCGCCCCCAGCGAGCCGCGCGCACAGCCCCGCGAGCAGGACGAGGCAGGCGGCGTTTGACATGCTGGATGGGAGGTTGGTTGTTCTCAGTCGATTTTTTTATTTGAATCGGGGATTCTGAAAAGGAGCAAGAGAAAGAGAAAATTAGAGTTCAAAGCAATGGCTTCACGCCGACACAGTTTTGCGACTGATATTATCCCATCCCTGCAAAGGTCTGGTAATGAGTTTAGGTTTACTGGGGCTTAAACTGACATTAATTTAAGCGCTTTACAAGGTTATTGACTCGGAGATATCCATTAATAAAGCATTTACGTACGCAAAGAGACTTTTGTTGAAAACCCCATAACCGTTGTGGGGTATCCGTTCCCGCTGATCTATTAACACTCTGATAATGTCTGATAGTTATAAAGTACAGTAGATTCGCACTGTATGTGGTTGTAAGGTTCTAGACATAGCAAGTATAATCAGAACACCCTCCCTCAGATCCCCCTGTTCCCCACCCTCAACAAGTCAAATCAATCCTAAGTGTATTAGTATGTGTATATATGTAGTTTAAATATTATGAAAACGGTAATACAACAAATACAGTACTGTACAGTATACAAAGTAGATCAAATAAAATGTAATAATAAAATCATATAAGATCAGGCGCTTTTCTTGTCCTGCCTCTCCCCTCCGTACTTGTTTGGTTTACGAGCCGTATTTTCAGGGTGGAGCAGATGGAGAAAGCACCCGGCGTGCTGTAAGCTCTGTCTGTAAACTCGTAGCTCAGGTGTGCTGCACCAGGTTTGCATTTGTGGAATTTCCCGTCTTGTGATTTTTCCTTTATTTTTTTCCGGCTTCAAATAAGGAGCAAGGTGACAAAGATCTGTATAGAAAGCACTATGCTAAAAAAAAAATGCTGGTGGAGATAACAAATTTTTTTATTTATTATATTAAAAAAATTGCATATTAGTACTTAATGTATTTTCTTTTGATTTAAACTTGTGTTCTTTATGGACAGTATAATTATTTTTGTCTCGCCTGCCCCAGCCCTATTTTTCCAATTAAAATAAGTATTTACATAGACCGATTTTCTAAAACACGAGGTATCACAGGAACACAGCTGTCGCGTGATGGCAGAAATGACTACTTGTATGTGAGTTTTGCCATCTCTAAACCTAATGCTGCAAAAAAAAATAATTTTGCTTACTCCTGATCTCATCAGCCTCCGAAGATTTTCCTTCTTTAAGCAGTATTGTATCTTTGATGTGTAGTTTAGAAACCTGGATGTTACTTTGCATTTTTCACAACGCACCTTAACGAACATTTTGCAAGATGTCTGCAAGGCCTCAGAAGCTCTCCAGAGCGAAGCATGATACCGGGGTTGAGTCACTGCTATGTGTCATTATTAATAGCTGCCTGTTCTGGGGCTGAAAGCTGGATGTGATGCTTCTGTTTCCACATCTTACGCCATCAAGCTTTGAGAGCTTCTGAGGAAGTTCCTTTGAACTGTTGAGCATTGATCATCGTTCCTGCTTTCTTGGTCTGTTAAATGTGCTCCATGGCTTTCCGCCTGTGTTTTGGCACTGATTGTAGCTGACTGAGGCTGCACACCTTCTCTGCAGGTAGCCCCGGACATGATTTCCAGGCCCCTTAGCAATGCAAAGACTCCACACTTTGCAGGAACCGTTGTGTTGTACGCAGGCAGTCTGCACTGAAATATCTGACGGGCCCACCAGAACTTTTCACAACTGAACTTTCCGATTTTTTTAGGTTGGGGGGTAAGGATTTCCAGCGGCCCGTCTTTAAATCTGGAACGCCAATCTGGCATTTAAACAGCGAACGCGCGCGCGAGAGAGAGAGAAATCTAGCGGCCTGAATGTTGCTGTGTGACCATTTCACCTGCTGGCTTTCTCGCACAACGCATCTAGAAGAGGAAAACGCACAGCGGCTCGTGGGCGACTCTAGGGCCTACCGCTGGCGTTGTCGTGTCAGGAGAGTCTCGCTCTTCAAAGCCGGCAGACGAGACGCTCAGACAGTCTTCCTGGCCATTGGGAACAAATGTGTTGTACTTACCACAGCCGCCACATTGCCATCCTCGCTGGGCCTCAGGTCCTCCTGTTGTCGGGGAACAGCCTGGGCGCACGAACCCTGGGGACAGGCTAGTGGAACTCGTGCCCCATGCCGTGTCCACACCGAGCCACAGAGGTCCAGACAGAGATGGGGGAGGTTTGTTCTCGCGGCTTTAAAGCGCAGACGAAATACGGAACTCGCAGTGCCCTCTGCTTCAGGAAGTGCAAGCTGTGAAACCAAGCTGACTAACGCCGCAGCTTCACGCCGTTTAGAGTTAAGTGTTTATTCGTTAAATGCCAGCTCAGAGACATTTTCCAAGAAGCTTCAAAGAGCCTCATTTCTCTCTGCAAAGGATCAAGATAGTGAATAATTCTGAAGAGAAAAAACTAAGGTTTAACTATTAAGTAAAAAAAAATCAAGTTTGCATGACTAATTTCAAAAGAGTGATTTTATATTGCCAATAATTTCCACTTTGAGGTTTTTTGTGTGTTTTAAGGATGTCGAAATCGCTTGACACAATTCTGAAACTCTTTAAATTATCAATGTATATGTTATAATAACCCCTTTCCCCGGACAGTGGCATATTCTGTCAGTGTGTGCATTGAATATTTAAAATATTCCTCCTTTAAATGCCGTTTGAACAGACAACTATTTTTTAAACTATCTGATACAAGAAAACAATACTTGTTAATAACATGCTTACAGCAAAATGTGATTAACTTCCTGTATCTTTTCACTTTACATAATGGCTCTGTAGACAATGACTGCAAATTGGAAAGCCATCTTTTTAAAATCCAGATTGCTGAGCTCTCTCTGAAAGGCTTTTCAGGAGATGATATGGATCAAGATAATTGGCGTGTCGTAGCGATGAGTGAATTCCATTCTTTTTCTAATAGTTGATTGATTTTTGCACGCATCTGTTGGCTTTTCAGTTTTGACTTCTGTATATTCATAATTCCCTGAGCGTGAAAAGAAACTTGTCAGTCGTATTTATGGATGCACGCTTTCGGAAGAACAGAGAAAGGAGGGCTGTGGGAATCTGCGTTAACAGAGGAACTTACAGGAGCTCTGTTTCTAACACATGAGCAATGTATGAGGGCTTCGTTGCTGGGAAATCCCTGGAATGTGAACTCTGTCAGTGGTCACGCACTGTCATTTCTTCCAGAATCCTTCCCTTGGTTTCAGTTTAGGAATATTCGATATTTTATATACACTCACCCTCTAACACCACACTCCGAGATGAGCTTCGTGCCAAATGCCTGTTTCTTTGATACCTTTCGAAAGAGGGATCTAATTTGTGAATGGGCAAGGACATCTTTTTTTATTGCCCATTTTTGTTTGTTTTATTTCAATAATTTCAATCCCTGTACGTAACACTGCACATTTGTAGTAAACCAAAAGAATTGGTGTTGCCTAGTATTACAGTATGAAATGTTAATATTGCAGCCTATATTACAGCCTTCAGTAGGTTGGGATGCATTGTATTCTGATTCTGTGTGTTCATCACCCAATTCAAATAACATTTATAGCTGCTATGAAGCACTACATATTGTAAACATTCTTCTTATAGCTGATATCATTAAAATGTGCACAATGCTTTTTGAAGCCAAATATACCAGAGCCATAGATAATTGTAGTACCTTGTTGGGCCACCAAGAGGCACTGTTTGCTAAGCAATCACACAAACTATTTGAAGAAGGTTTAATGTAGTTAAATTCATCAGTCCTTTTACGTTTTTGAATTTTGATGCCTTTTTGTAAGTGTCCCTCTGGAACACACCGGTGTTTGGAGCATCTCACTGTACGGCGATAAATGAGTGAAAAACACTTAAAAGCCAGGTTGAGCCGTGTTATAATGTAGTTCCGGTGGGTAGCTGCGTTGGCATGCATAGGCTGCAAAGGAACAAGTAATGGGTTTATTCCATGCTGAAAAGAGAAGAAAGAAAACACAACGTTTCGGCTGTGGAGCCTTCTTCGGGTGTAAGAAAGATAGGGCAGTCGGCAAAGATAATACAGTATGGGGAAACAAAGCCAGGAGAGAGGAGGAGGCGGGAGCAGGGGAGAGGCAGAGAGGCCAATCAAGTGGTACGAGGTCGAGAGAGCTGGGAAACGAATAGAGAGAATTCGGGGAAAACAAGTCTGTCGTTGAGAGAAGGGGGAAGGTGTTTCATTTCTGATATCTTTCTGGGCATGTACTGCAAGAGATATAGTAAATGAGGTTGCTGGAGGCTCTGCATAAGATTTAACATCTGTCGTACGGTCTTCAGGAACGTGTTGTGAGGGGTGCCTTGATAAAGAAACATTCGGCACCAGATTGTGAACAGCACCTCCACAATTTCAGAGTTGCACTATTGTCTTGCATACAGCAAGACCACAGCCTGGCCATCCATACGTCCACTGATGCCGTGTCAGATCTCTGCAGTTTCAGGTCGCACTGCAAAGTCCGGCTTTTGCAAGAATTCTGAACATTTCCAATGCATCTTTTCAAGAGCTGATGGACAAAAAAATACGACTTAACACCAAGGTCACCTTTCCATGAGTTGAAAGTGGGAGGGTCAAATCTGATGAGTTTGGAATGTTAATTCAGGTACTGCAGATAATTCTTTCATCTTTGCGTGAATGCTGTGCTGTGGTACGCGTTTACCACGGCTGAAACGATATAAATATTCAGCAGCACCTCGCTTTGTCGCCCGCATCGCGCTGTGCAGCTTGCCTGGCGGTCTATTTTTACGGCTTCGCACAAGCCGAGCTGTTGTCCGACCTCAGGTGCACGCAGATCGTACAGACAAAAGAGTCGAGCTTTTATCGCACGATCGGATAAAAATATTCGCCGCATCTTGTAGACCTCCCGACTGCAAGTGGCATCGGCTGGGTGGCTTCTCTTTTGCTTGCTCGAGACCCCACAAGGGCAGCTTCCGGGAAGGTCTGCTTTGCTGCGAAATGAGCAACTTCCTGAGGAGGTACGCTTGGAAAGAGTCTTTTCAGGCTTTGTCCCGCGACCTGGACCCCTCGTGAACCCGGGAAGCCGGTTCAGTGGGGCTGCAGTGGGGCTACAGTGGGGGTGATCGAAAAGAGCAGGATTGCAGGCCTTGGTATTCGACCAAGGTGCTTCTTGTCCATTGCGGACAAGGCGGACTAACTTCTTCTCGAAATCAAAGGGGATTCAGCCCTACAGGTTGTCCACAATGGGAAAACTCTGGCCTTGGTACTATTTTGGGGGGGTGTTTCATGGAGCACTGGAGAAACGGTCAGTTTTACCTCTTGCTGTTTCGTCACAGGGGTCTATAGCCCTGGGTTTAGAGCGAGGACCAATGGATTGGTCTCTGTGCTCTAGCTAGATTTAACATGGTGTCCACTGAGTGACCTCTTCCAGCTGCCGGGCCATGCTGGTAGACTGTGGCTGGTGTTTGTCCTGGACATGTCCATGAAATCGGCCCTTGGCCGGTACCATCTGTAGTGGGCCATGACTCTTAATGCAAACAACTAAGAAGAAACCACAGACCATCTTTTGCATTGTATTGTTTAGAGTTTTATTTCATTTTAAACCTTGCTAATTTAAGACAAGCGAAGAAGCAACGTAAATTCACAACAATAATATGTGTCAATTCAGCATTAGAGAGACAAGAGATGGAGAGCGATGTTAGAATGCAGTTTGCAGTAATATTTATTGCAGACCTCATTTGACAAGCTTACATGAAGACAAATTACCCTTTCACGAATCAAAAATAATCAGCTATTTTAAATCAGTTGTCCCATTCACAATGTAAAGTGTAGTACCAGCTTTTCATTTTCCTTGTTAGATATTAAAGCAGTTAAAAAGTTTTTACAACAAATCTTAAGTTATCCTGGTTACTTGTACTATAATGCTGCTGTGGGAGATACAATTGTGTCCTTTAGTATAACATTTAGTTGGCATTATTTACAAAGCGTTCCTAAACCACAATCTTTCCACTTTCCACTTTCCCTCAGCACGATAAGTTCTGTTCTGGAGTCAGTGATCTAGGTTCTGAGTTTGGGTTTAATGGTGGCCAGTTGTTATTCCCCTAATTGAACTCCTACTGCGTCTACAGCTGCTTCATGTGCAGGAGTGGTGCGTCGCTTTCTGAGGTTCATTTACCAGAGGTTCCCAGCTGAAGGGCTCGAGATGATCATGAAATGGCATAAAGAACAGAAGAAGCAGGCGCTTGAATTGCACGATTGTGTCACACACGCAGAATGTGCACTCACACTTTCCCTGTACTGAGAGGAGTGTTCTGGGGTCAGGAGTCTGTGTCCACTGATCCGTGGAGTGAGAGTCCAGGAGCACTCTTGAACTGCATCTAAAGGTTTTGGGAAAAGCTGTTTCAAAGAGCATTGAAATTATTCTAACAAAATACGGACTAAGCTATGGGGTCTCTTTGAGGGATAGGGTAAAGAGATTGCAGTGTGAAGGCCGATTTACACACGCACGACCGGCGACAGGCGGGCTGCTGGCCGTAAAGGCGCGATGGGAATGGCGTCCTGTGTATCCGAGCGGGAGTACCCACGCTCCCGAGCGGAGAGAGAGAACAAGGGGGGTTTGGTTCTCGTACCTTCTCCTGCCGCCCGGCTGGTCTCGCGCGGGTCGTGTTTGTGCAAATCCACCGCTAGGCTGCCTTACGCCACCAGGATGATGTCCCCTATTTCCTCAGCGGTGGAGGGGCTGGGCTCCTCGGGGGGGGGCGCCGCGCTGTTGCTCTCGGGGTCGCCGGCGGCCGCGGTGCTCCCGGGGTCCTGCGTGCCATTGGCAGGGCCCCCCTCTGCCTGCTCCATCTCCGCGGGCGCGGCCTGGGGCTGGAGCTCTGCCATCATCACGCTGGTCTCGGAGAGCCCTGCCTCCTTGCCCGGCTCGCTGGCGTCGCCCCCGCCGCCGCCGCCCTGGGGCCGGTAGCTCTGGCCGGCCACCAGGTCGACGTTGGTGCGGGTGGGCCGGCTGCGCCCGGACCTCCGCTTCAGGAAGCACAGCTTGCAGGACAGCACAGCGGTGGACAGCAGCAGCATGACGAAAGCCAGAATGACGGCGCTCACTGTAAGCAGATCAAGGACTTGTCCTTCTGTAAATACACACTGCAGGTAAAAGGCCTCCGACTGGCACCCTGGTTTGCGTGATGGGGTGGCGGTACTGCAGATGCTCGTTTTGGATTGTGTAGAAGAATTTTGAGAAGGCGAAGTGGCGGAGTTGTCTATAAGGGAGCTTGTATTGAAATGAACAGAATTCGTTTCTGGTGAAGGTGATGGATTTGGGATTGTGCTATTATTTTGCGCGATGACTTGCATTACCAGTCCCAGGATCGCAGTGATCACCAGAAGATGGTTCCTCTTGAGGCCTTCCATACCTGCTGTGAGAACGAGTGGAGAAAAGACATGGCATTTTTAGATTTTCTGAAGTTTTTTTAGACGAAGCCCCAGGTGAAAGGGGAATTCGCCAACCCTGCACAAGCCACAAAAGAAATTCAGAATAGGTTTTTGATTTCTAGGTTGTAGAATTCAAACATCCAAGTTGCAAAAGGTATTTAATTCTGGACAAGTGTTACAGCACACAATTAGAAAATGGAAAGCGATGAACTTCAAGAAGCAAACCGTGAAAAAGGTTAGTGTATTTGACAGCATCATTTTAATATTTCGAGACAGTATGTGGAAGCAGAAAAAAATGGCAAACGTTGTTGTGTATGTACGTAAAAGTGTAAATTTTTAAATCCATGTCTGTTATGTTGAAGCTGAGCAATGCGTTAGCAAGACTTAGATTTAGAATGTGGTTAACTCTTCTCAGTATTCTCATTATTATACATAGCTGATTTTGAGGCATCTGAATTAGTCTAGAGAAGAAGCACTTAGTAACTTCCGTAGCTCGCAGAGGTGTACATTTCTGGCAGTCTTAAAAAGCTATTTTAGTGAAAGAGAAAGCAACCAGGGGACCTGATTTTAAAACTTGTAATCCTCAGAGGCTTTGATCAAGTCACGCCAATGGAGCTACTTAGCCTTGTTGGCAAAGCACATAACATGGCTTCTTTTACAAAACACCTGAATGAAATTATAGGATCGGTTAGCTCCAATTAGTTATGGCAGTCAGATGACCTCATCTTGTTTACAGACTTCAAGTAATAAGCTTTGAGTATTGGGTTGGGATTATGTTTGTCTATCCCTGTATCTGAATATACATCCATCCTAGCATATACAGTATGGTGCATATGCTTCAATATAAATGCCAGTCTCTTGAGGGTTTTTTTTTTAAGAATATTTGAGCATAATCAAATTCCGTAGGCTTCTAATCAGGATTTCACGATGCACATCTGGCCACTGTTAAAGAAAAATCCATTTAAAACAAGATAAGCTAGTGATTTTACAGATGTCCTACAGTATGTCCTCAAGCTTTTCATATATGTGTTTTTTCTTTTTGTCCTTGTTCATTTATAGTTTCTGGTGGTTTGGCCCTTAAAATTAGCAAGGGAAAGACACCTGACCCTAAATAAAGATGCGACACTTGTGAGTCAGACTGGACTTGCACAACGTAGCACAGAGGGAAACTTATTTTATATGTAGTTATTAATACAGTCCTTTCATGCCCTCTGGCCAACACGGAGTCTTGAAAGCTGTTCGTCGGTAGCTTTTGGTGAAGGCGAATGACTTGTTTCATACCCGATTATGCTGAAGCTGGATTGAAATGAAACCAGAGCTTCCAGTCATAATGGAAACTTGTCTGGGCTATTCATTAAGGCTAAGGCAATTTACTGATCCATGGACATATCAGATCGAGACATAATTTGAATCATTAATTGCTGATCATTTATCATTTATTAGCAGAGAACCTTTTTTCCAGTTGGGGTAGTTTGGTTTGAGGGCAGAAGGCCTGTAAAAAAGCTGTGTGAGACTGTTTCCTGTCCTTTAGAAACCTGTCTGTTCTCTCTGTGTGCTGCATGAGCTGTAGATAGTGCAGGTAGTGACAGATAAGTGGTGCTGTTCTTTCAAGTGGTTGTCAGTTCAAATTATGTACTTTGTTTGAGCTGAAACCGTTTCGGGCTTTGCTGTGAAGAAGAGTCGGTGGCCAGTTTCTGTAAAGATTAAACTTAAAATAATCCGTCTGTAGCAAATCTAATGATTTCTTTTTGCTACATTATGTCTTTCAGATAGTTTAGCTTTTTTCTTTAAATATCTCTAAAATATATTATCTACACTATATCTATACAGTAAACATATAAAAAGATAAGGTACGCCTTTCATTTTATGACTCACTAAGTAGAGTATTATCAATAATTAAGATGATTTAGTTTTATGCCAACCCTGAATTCTGAAAAACCTATTTTAATTTTTTAAAGAAAACTTTTTTTACTCAACATTGTATTCAACATTCTGCACTGTTACTAGGCTGAGTGACCACGATTATTTCTCATGCTTGATAAATGTGCTTCTTTTCAAAGCAGCCAGTTTCCCAGGACTGTTATACAGTGTGAGGATGAACCGTTTGCTTTGTTTACTTCTGTGAAATAAAATCAAGATCCCAATCTGGGGAAAGGAAAAGACATTTGTTCTTGTGCAATAATAGTAGCTTTTCTGTTACCTGAAAACTCAACTTCTGGCAAGTACGTACGTTGCTTATTTTAAAAAAAAGTATTTGACTTTTAAATCAAAGTTTATCTTTGCAATTTCAAACCTACGGGACTGAAATTGAATTTGGCATTATGCAGATGATTCAATTGGACTCTGTGCTGCCTGCACTTTTTTTCCCCCTTCCTTTTAATCTTTTCGATACGGGTAACTGGGTGCTCTTTTAAGTTTAAATGCTAAAAGCATCGTCAGTACCGATGGGCTCTCTGGAGCGCAGGTGAAATAGGCTGTGCGCTTACCTGAGGATGATGGGACTGTGCGAGGGGCCTTGGTCGTCTCCGGGTCGGGCCGGGCTGGGACTGGGAGGACGTCAGGCGAGGTTTGGCAGCTGGAGGGGTGTGAAAGGCAGGGGGTGCTTGCCGATGGACTAGGGGCTGTGAGTAACCAGTGCGTCAGAACTGCTAGCCACTTGGGGGACTGCTGCGGCTGAGCAAACCACAGGCACTGTGACACACTTCCGCCCTCTGCTTCTGCTTGTGATATTTTTGGGGATGTTTAAATTCCTTTGTCTCACAGATGTTCTTCACATGCTGCATGTGCGAGAGAATAAAAAGTTGCTTTCTTTTTTTTTTTCCCCAAAGAAAAAAAACCGGTTGTCACAGCCAAAGGTGGTGATTAATTAGTGCTATCCCAGCATAAAATTCCCCTCCTGCCCGCTCAATGCCTGATTTACCCAGTGTAATGCTTTTTTTCCTCAATCAGTGCAGAGACAGGGACTCGTAGCGAAATCTGAGCAGAACTGCAGGTTGTTTGAAAGTTGCAATGGCAGAGGTGTAATTCGGCAGTGTGTTTGTGTAGCACCCAGTGAAAATTGCCAATTACTAAGCGACGAGTTCTGTGTACAGTACATATATTGTGTATTGTGAGTGTTGTGTGACTTTCTGTTGGCTTGCGGTGGGGAGGTTTAAAATGAAAGACGGTTTAAAAAAATGGCAAGGGTGTGCTCTTTAATAAAGACCCATAATAAAAAGGGTCAGTTTGTGGGGAGTAACATTTGTAGACTTGCACGTAGCTAGAGTTGGGTTCTTGTGGTCCCTTCCAGAGCTTTCACTTCCTCTGCTCTCTCTGCTGACCTGTGATAAGTCTTTCAGTCCAGCATACTGTATGGTCGGCAGCTTTAAATAAACAACAGCTGCCCGGGTTCTCTCTTCCTTGCACACTGCATCCCCAGCTGTGCACTGTGGTTCGTTTTTGAAATGCTTCATATACAGTATAAATCCATGTCGTCCATACCATTCCCCCCCTTAACTTTTAATAAGCGTGCTTCCTTCGTTATAAGCAAAACTGCAGTGCCTCGTCAGGACAAAGGACTAGAGAAGTGGGACAAAGTTTGGAGTCGTTAAAACATTCTGCATTTAACCAGATGAACTCCCCCCTCAAAAAGCACACTGTCACTGTTGACTAAATGATCTGTTTTGTGAGATATGCAGATCTTCGTCTCTCTGCATTTAATGGATTTTTGATCCAATTCTTTTTAAATCGCAAACTCAAAAGTAAAATGGTGCATATAGGAAATATAGAGATGATGTGGTGAAACTATGACTCTAAAGTTGTAGCCTGTGTTCAGGGGCATGGGTATGTGGTCAGAATGGTGAGTGCAAATGCAGCTCGCAGTGACAGTTTCTTGACTTTGCTGCCTTGCCTCTCCAGGTTTAAGACCGGTCAGATCAACGGGGACCTCCTCATCTACCACGTGCTGCTGACCCTGAAGCCCTACTACGCCAAGCCCTACGAGATAGTGGTGGATCTCACCCACGCCGGTCCCAGTAACCGGTTCAAAACCGACTTCCTGTCCAAGTGGTTCGTGGTCTTCCCGGGCTTCGCGTACGAGAATGTGGCGGCCGTGTACATCTACAACTGCAACTCCTGGGTGCGGGAGTACACCAAGTACCACGAGCGCCTCCTCACCGGGCTCAAGGGCAGCAAGAAGCTCCTTTTCATCGACTCGCCCGGGCGGCTGGCGGAGCACGTGGAGCCCGACCAGCAGAAGCTTCCCGCTGCCACGCTGGCCCTGGAGGAGGACCTGAAGGTGTTTCACAACGCCCTCAAACTGGCGCACAAGGACACCAAGGTCTCCATAAAGGTATGGCCTAGGGTGCTGGGCTCGACCAGAGGGGAGCTCTGGAGGAGACGCGAGTGGGCAACTCGGTGGGTGGGAGATGGGAGTTGTGGGCAACTCCTTCGCAACCAGCTCTGCGCTCTCTCTCGTCTCACTCCTGTGGCGTCTCTCCCCTCTCGCTCTGATCCTGGTGTTGCTCTCCTGTGCCGCAGGTGGGCTCCACCGCTGTGCAGGTGACCTCGGCAGAGCGCACGCGCGTCCTGGGCCAGTCCGTCTTCCTCAACGACATCTACTACGCCTCGGAGATCGAGGAGATCTGCCTGGTGGACGAGAACCAGTTCACCCTGACCATCGCCAACACGGGCACCCCGCTGACCTTCATGCACCAGGAGTGTGAGGCCATCGTGCAGTCCATCATCCACATCCGCACTCGCTGGGAGCTCTCGCAGCCCGACTCCATCCCCCAGCACACCAAGATCCGGCCCAAAGATGTCCCAGGGACGCTGCTCAACATCGCCCTGCTCAATCTGGGCAGCTCCGACCCCAGCTTGCGGTAATTCTGAGCAGGAATCTATATGCCTTCAGTTTGTAGTGTTCGCTATGATGGGATTTCAACTGGGTACTCTTCATATTGGACTTCTCAGCCAATACTAGGGTTAAACTCAAAAGAACTGATTTGTACGGCTCATGTCACGTAACCTTAAACAAGTAACTTTCAGGTATTTTAGAACTGAGTTTCATGTGAGTATCATTACAAGCGTTTAGTTTGGACCAGTCTTTCCAATCTAGACTTCACTGGCCAGGGCAACCACGTATATTTTTCAACTTGAGATAAATGGTCGGGATCATCGTGTAGTCTGTATGGCCTTGACTATTAAATAATTCAGGTAAAACAAGAAATATAGAAATAGAAAGGGCTGCATTTCATTAAAATTTAACACAAGTCATAAAAGCTTCAGAAAAATGTGAAACAGTGGACGAAGCTGAGAGGTTGAGAAAGGGATCTACTGCAAAGCGAAACCCGTTGTGCTCTCCTCCCTTGCAGTTCTGCAGCCTATAACCTGCTGTGTGCCTTAACCTGCACCTTCAACCTGAAGATCGAGGGTCAGCTGCTGGAGACATCAGGTCTCTGCATCCCGGCCAACAACACGCTCTTCATCGTCTCCATCAGCAAGACGCTGGCCGCCAACGAGCCTCACCTCACGCTGGAGTTCCTGGAGGAGTGCATCTCGGGCTTCAGCAAATCCAGTCAGTGCCCACGCAGTGACGACTGCGTCACGTGAAAAAACATGCCATACACGTATATACTCATGAACGCGTGTCATCATTGGTGCGCACATACTATATCGACAGACATACACAACTGTCCAAATGTTTGCACGTGGCTGAGGACTATAGAGGCAGTTCAAGTTCATGAAAATAATCTCTTTCAGTAAATTTAATACTAAAAAATTCCCTTTTTTCCAGCTCAAAGACTGCTGGGTCTCATTGAAACCCATCTGTCATTTGAAATGACTTGTCATGACTGTGCAAAACTGTACGCTTCAACGTGATCAGAAATTATATTGCAGACCAGAAGAGATGCTCCTTAGAAGAACAGTTGCCTTTTGTTGAACATTGTCTTGCAAAATAATAAGCGTCAAGTTGTTCTGGAAGGTGTAGCCTGCGGTTTTCTTGCGATCATTAGCTGGCCAAGTCGAAATTAAAGAGATCTGACCTCTTTGCTGGTTTATGTTCCTTTTTCTTTTTTTTTACTCTCTCCGATATGGTTTCAGGCATCGAGCTGAAGCACCTGTGTCTGGAGTACATGACGCCCTGGCTGCTGAATCTGGTGCGCTTCTGCAAACACAACGATGACGCCAAGAGGCAGAGAGTCACGGCCATCCTGGACAAGCTCATCACCATGACCATCAACGAAAAGCAGATGTACCCATCCATCCAGGCCAAGATCTGGGGAAGTCTAGGGCAGGTAGGAACAGGTCTCCCCCCTGTACCTTTTAAAAGCATGATCTTGTCCTGCCCTGTCCTTGCCTACTGAGCATTTGCTGTCCCACTGGTTGCCTCTCTTTGAAAGTGGAAAGAGCTGATCTTTAAATTGAAGGGGGATCACCTCAATCCTGCAGGTCCCTTGTCAACCCCTTTTAGGTATGTTCTGTGCCTCTAGATCGAAACAAGCAGACCAGCCAGGGAACAGAAGATTGCTAGAAGAGGTAGTGCTGTTAGTTTTTTTCAGAATAAAGCCTTTGAAGAAGAGGAACAGAAATACACCCTCATCTTTATTTTTGACTTTAAAGTTACCCTGTGTAATAACACTTTTTTAGTGTAGGAAAGTTTTTATTTTTAAAAAATCAGAACTGTAGGAAGTGAAATCAGAGGCTGTTTATAACGTACACAATTGATGAAGTCAGGACTTAACTGTTCTCCTCTCTAGAGACAGCAGCTGCAGTCAGGCATGGTGAGGGTGGAGGGAGTAGAAAGCTGACCTACACAGAGGCTTCTTTATATATTCAATATTTATTCTTTCATTTATATAATACTTTAATACGGGGGTGATCAAGTGTGTATGAATTATGACTAGGGCCTGGCCTTTTTTAACCACTATTTCAGTTCTCCAGCACCAACAGGGCAGTATTACATCTTCTAAACCTATTTATTAAACAGTTGTCCCATTACGATACCTTAATCATCTCAATCAATGAATTACTAAAATGTCCGTGTACAAAGGATGTGTATTTATATCAGTATACACAGTGTAAACTATTGGCACAAATGTAGTTTATTCAGTAGCATCACATATGCTGTCATGAATTAAAATGATCACGGGTAGTCTAGATACTGAGTAACTCAAATAAGAAAATGAATGCAACAGCATTATTTTGCTGTCAAATGTGATCCTTAGGTGGTTTGCTTGTTGACAGAGAAAAATTTTGATATTTTCAAAGTCCACTTCAGTTGTGTTTAAACGTTTCACGCTGCCCTTTGCAACAGTAATGCACAGAATGCAGATAGATTGCATTTACTAGAAGTACCTTTTTGTTCTTGCACAAAGGTACCTTGAACAAACAAAATGTTAAAACTTAAGTGATCTTTTGCATCTGCAGATTTGACAGTAGTCGCAGGTACACTGTCAGATATTATGATCTGGTATTTAACTTAGTTTTTGTGCGAACCAGTGTGCTGTAATTACTCCTATCTCATTTCACTCAATGAAATGCTGTACAGTGTAGTTTAGATGTCCATTTTCAATTAACTAGACTATTTTCTTCCAGCTTGACAGCTTATTGATTACCACTTATCATACCTATTTTCTAAATGTATCAAGAAAAACTGTGATGGCAACTCTACCACTTTGTAGCCTGATAAACAGGCTAGGCCTGGTGAGTGCCAGAATGGGATCGTGGCTTTAAATGGTGTTAGTGTGCTAGTCAGGGTGCTCTTTTAGAATCTGAATTTCAAAATCAATGCCCCATTATTGGGACTATGACGCTGTCCTGTAGGAAACGCCATTCTTTAGACAAGATGTTAAATTGAACTCCCGACACCTGGGTCAGTACAGACCTCAAGGCCCTGTTCATCGGAGAAGGGACATTAACTCTGGTGTCCTGAGTAAATTCCCCTGTAGGCTGGCACAATCTGGTCTCCCTAAAAATCCCCCCTTAATTCAGCTGGTGAAGCGATTTCTCACTTCACCAGCTCCTCTGTGCAGCGTGGCTGCTGGCAATGAAGAGTTTCCCATCCTATATGTAAAAGCACTTTGTAATCTTTGGGTGTGAAAAATGCTGTAGAAATACAAGCAAGCAAATACAGTGTTTTACATCCTTGAAAGCTAAGCTGTACAGCCAGATAGCCAAGATTCTCTGGAGCTCTGAAGCGCCCCCCTGTATCCTCCTCAGATCACAGACCTGCTGGACGTGGTGTTGGACAGCTTCATCAAGACCAGCGCTACAGGCGGCTTGGGCTCCATCAAAGCGGAAGTCATGGCTGACACAGCTGTGGCTCTGGCGTCCGGCAACGTTAAGCTGGTTTCAAGCAAGGTAAATAGGCAGCTTGCCCCCACGATCCCTGAACGGACCCTGACCAGCTCTGAGCCAACAACGAGCAAGACCTCACGCAGTGCCTCCCTCTTCCTCTGCCGTGATAATATTGCCTCCAAAACATTTTACAAATATCAAAGGCAGTATGGTATTCGGCAACACAGTTGTAAAAAATAAGCTTTAAGTCACCATTAACACAAAGATTAAACCTGCTTAGGGTTTTACTGACACCCTATCTTAAAAGCAGAACTCCGGCTTTAATATTTGCATTGTCCACTGGGAAGATGACTTACCAGCTGGCTGTAGTTCTGTTGAGCTTCCTTAAATTCAAATCACTGCCCTTGTTCCTCTAAACTTCTAGTCCTCATCCGCGGTCTGTTCATAGCGTTGCCTGTTCACGCTAACAGACACAGACACGCGTACACAGCGCCCTGTGCTGTGCTGTAGGAACCCCTGACTGCGTTCATCAGAGACAGAAGACAAGCCTATCTGTCCCACATTCTGACGCCACCCGTTTGAACGGGCTGTTAAACACACCTGGTTGCCAGTGTACATCCATATTTAAAGGTCATTCAGCTCCTTCGATGCGCCACGGTTTTTCCCACCCCTCCCCCCCCAGAAATCAGACGCATCTCTGTGTGTAACTGGCATCTGCACCGAAGCGGCTGAGGTAATGGGTAGTGCCAACAAGAGAAAAGCCTCTGTGCACAAGGACGCCCTTTGTCCCAATAAGAGGAATAGGCAGCGATTCATAAACTCTCGGTGGTGATGTCACAGTTCTCCGTTTAAATTCCCCATTTCAGAACCAACTCAGTGCTGCGCGCCAATTTAAAAATCACCCCCGGTCAGGATTATTTTAAAACTGGGCGCTGGCACGGGTTCACATTTCCAGCAGCGTAGCGCACGGCTCCGTTAGAGCTGTTGCTGGTGGTTTGAGAGATGCCGCTCAGGCCTGCAAGGGCGCTGGCTGAAAGTAACACCCGATTGTGTAAACGTCCGCTCTGCCCGGCAGGTGATCGGGAGGATGTGCAAAATCATCGACAAGACCTGCCTGTCGCCGACCCCTACGCTGGAGCAGCACCTGATGTGGGACGACATCGCCATCCTGGCGCGCTACATGCTGATGCTGTCCTTCAATAACTCGCTGGACGTGGCGGCCCACCTGCCCTACCTCTTCCACGTGGTGACGCTGCTCGTGGCCACCGGGCCGCTGTCCCTGCGCGCCTCCACGCACGGCCTGGTCATCAACATCATCCACTCCCTCTGCACCTGCTCCCAGCTCAACTTCAGCGGTGAGGGCCACGCTCCCAGATCGCCAGGGCTGTCCGCACGTCCGCTTCCACAGCTGATGGAAGGGACCGAAGGCCGCGCAGCTGTGCCGTCACAGCTTTTTTTTTTTTGTAGCCAGAAAACCCCTTCTATCCCCAAGCGAGCCAGAATTTTGCACTGTCTGGAAGTTCGGATCATAATATTGTGCCGTTGTGCACACCATGAACGGGTGCTCTGAAAATCAAAGATTGAGTTGATTGATTGTGCAGGCCCCCAAGCTATTGGTTTTGGAGTCAGCTGGAATTCTAGCTCCTGGAAATCAGCTGCCAGGAAGTCTAGAGGGCAAGAAAGACTGCTGTGTGACTCAGCCTTATCAGTTGGTTTATGATACAAGATTGGTTATTGATTGCCTGAAAGGTAGCCTTAATAGTTAAAGACTGTTCTCCACTGCTTACTACATTAGAAGGTTTTTCCTCCGTGTTACAGGAAAACAGTAAATCAGAAGGTCCAACTGACCCAGTATTTTACATATTCAGCAGACTTTTACTCCTTACTAGCAGCTTAGGGACTGTTTTATAAGAAAAGCAGCCTTGTTTTGCTTGAAGTTCAAAAGCACAGATAGAAATGTATTCAAGTGGAGGAACGTTTGTCTTTCCTTTGCTTTGGAAACTCACCCTAATGTCAATGTTCTTATATAGCTCACGGTTGGAGATGCACATAGACCTTATTTCACCAGATACTAGAACGTGAACTTGCTCTGGGGGGAAAGAGCCCCTCGTGAGCGTCCGTGACCGTGTTGTATTTTGTGATTGATCCGTTCCTCTTTCGCCTCCCCGCAGAGGAGACCAAACAGGTCCTGCGTCTCAGCCTGACGGAGTTCTCCCTGCCCAAGTTCTACCTGCTCTTCGGGATCAGCAAGGTCAAGTCGGCCGCCGTCATCGCCTTCCGCTCCAGCTACCGGGACCGCTCCTTCTCCCCGGGCTCGTACGAGCGCGAGACCTTCGCCCTCACCTCCCTGGAGACGGTCACCGAGGCGCTGCTGGAGATCATGGAGGTGAGCGCCGTGGGCAGGACCAGGCCCAGACAGCAAGCCACCCGGAGGCTGACCACAGCCACTCTTCCTACGAGCCCAGCTCGCTGCGCTGTGCAGGCTAGAGTAGGAAATGCAAAGAAACACTTTATAGGAACTAAAGGAAAGATAAAGACTATCCTCCATTGCTTAGTGTATTAGTCTTACTCAGACACGTCACAGGAAAGCAGAAGAGCCAACTGGCCCTATTTCTTACGTGTTCGGCAGAACGCTTTTACTGCTCACTGAAAAGAATAGATATAGAACTGATAAAGAAGCGGTTTCCTTGTAGTCGGGGTTTTCGTAGGAACAATAACAAAAGGAGGCCATTCTCCCTGTCCGGCCCGTCTGGCACTTAGTCATTAAGTGATACGAGAAGGTCACCCGGGCGTTTCTTGAAAAAACCCACGGTATCGGCCTCAGCCGCATGGTTCCACACTTTACACGCTGTGTCAAGAAGTGCCCCCTGTTCTTGGTTTTAAATGCACTTCCATGTAGTATCCAGTTGTGCCCTTTTGTTTTTGTGTTTCACTGTTCATTCTGAAGAAATCTGCTGTGTTGACCTAATTGGTGCCTTTCAGGTTGTTGAGTTCTTTAGCTGTATCACGTCACCTAGCTGTCTCGTCAGTTCAGCACTTAAAAGATTTCACTTTCCTTGCAGGCGTGTATGAGGGATATTCCCACATGCAAGTGGCTGGATCAGTGGACAGAGCTGGCCCAGAAGTACGTGCAGCTCAGATGGAAACTTGTAAACTCTTATTTTCTACTGTGTTTTCTGCTTTAACCCCTGATGACCTGTTTGTGGGGGGACAAAGTAAACTTTTTTGTTGTAATTTTTTGACATTACTTTGCCTGCATGTTTTTCGACATTCATATTGGATAAATGTATATATAAACGAAAAGCCCAAATCAAATGATTGGTACTCAGCTGCAAATGATTAAACATGTTGGTTCCAGTGGGGGCGTGACCTGTTGCTAAGAGCTCTGGTGTGCATGTCTTCTCTTGCCCCTCCCATTGAAATGCGTTACTGAGGGTTCTGGTGTGGGCGTTGTCCTGTTGCTAAAGGCCCTGTTGCGTTTCCATGTGGGAGGGATCTGTTGCTATGGGCAGCGGTGTGGGTGTGTCCTCTGCCTAATGTACCTCCCTCCCTGGGCAGGTTTGCTTTCCAGTACAATCCGTCCCTGCAGCCCCGAGCTCTGGTGGTGTTTGGCTGCATCAGCAAAAGGGTGTCTCATGGCCAGATCAAACAGATCATACGCATCCTCAGCAAGGCAAGTGCTCTCCTCCGTGCCCAGTGCACAGGGTTTCTTTCCACATCTGTCTCCCTGCATCTGTCCGTCTTTATGCCCATTACAGTTCAACCTCGCAAAGTGTAGGAGACACACGATCTGCAGAAAACAGGAACTCGGTGCAGCCCAGAAGTTTGTCCATCAAGCAAATTATTGTCTTGTCATTTTTCCTGTGTCTGTGTACGTAAAATAGCAAAATGCCCAAAGCAAATCGACAGTGATGATTGTCAGCCTCTGTTGACACAGAACAGCTTCAGTAATATGAATCTACAAGGTCTTACCTGCCTGATTGGAATTAATTTTGTCTCTTTAATGAGTAGATTTGTGTCTCCCGTTACTTTAACTTTGGTATTTCTTTTTGCACATTCATATTATGAAAGCTTTTGAAAGTCATCAATGGACCCAAGTGATTGTTGAGTTGTTTTAACATTAAGGATTTTGCCTTATTTCGGATGTTTGCTTGATATAGAAAGCAGAGTTTTTGACTGTTCCAAGTTCCTTAATTTATATCTTACAAATTGATTGTGCACTTCCTATACTATATATAAGTATTTACAGTGAGCGTATGATTACATTTGGAAGAGGTGCTTTTAATGTATTTTCCTCATCAGTGTATGTGCAGTATTTATGAACAGCATGGCTCAAGCCATGGCTACTTGTAAATGGGCGAGATGCACAGTTAGCTATGATTTATTTTGTTTTATGAGGTATTTTAATGATCATAAGAGAAAACAATGATACCCTCCAGAAACCCAGGCAAGTGTAGGGCCTTTGGCATGCTTAGTTTTGTGAGGGTTTGCCGTTTCACTGTGATCCTTCTCCTTTAGCTTCCTTTTGAAAATGCTACTGGAGTGAACTGGCTTCCAGTCAAGTTTACTCTGTCCACTGTACAATTAAAAAGCAAATACCTTCTTCGAAATAACGCTGTGAAGTCCTTAGTCTTGATTTCACAGCCCCTTGTACCTTCCTCTTGAACGGATTGCCCAGATAATACAGGATTGTTTTGGTTCTCGAGTCATTTGGGCTTCCTGTGATTGGTGCTGAAGACACTTGTGGTCAGTGGTTCTGATGTCCACAGGCCTTGGACATCAGTGATTCCTGCAGGAGAGGTCCCGATTCTACAGCCCTCCAGTGTGGCAGAGAGACATTTGCAAAGGATTATTAATGATGGCTTGTGCTTTTTTTCCCCCCCTCAACAGGGTCTAGAGAGCTGTTTAAAGGGCCCAGATAATTACAACAGCCAGGTATTAATAGAGGCCACAGTCATTGCACTGACCAAACTGCAGCCACTTCTGAACAAGGTACGGAGACAGAAGTGCAACCAACCCTTACAGGTCAACTTTACCTCCTTAATTCTTGCTGTACTCTGTGTTGTCCAGTGGGTCTGAGTAGTTCCAGCCTGCTTGTGTGTGTGCTTGGCTGGCTGGCTTGGAGTTCGTGTCCATGTTCCCTGCAGCTTGACTGTTCTTCTCTGCCCCTCACCCCCACTCTCAGTGCTGCTTCCTTCTGCTCCGAAATCACCCGAGACTGCCCAGAATCGGGAGGGAAGTTTGCTGTCGGGGAGGGAGAGCCATCTTGGTGCTTTCGGGGGCAGACACAATCCCACTGTACTTTAAAAACTCGGGATCTGCAAATCAGTAATGTCCGTCCCATGGTAGAAAGAGCCACCTAACATCTAAACCACACGACAAACAATTTGGTCTCTGAGCAGCCAACAAATAAACCGATTTATTAGTGGAAACACCTAGAGCAATGTTTTAAATTTACAGCTTGAAGTGTTGCATTTATTTTTCTCTAGTGCGGCGATTCTGTTTTTGCTAGTAAATCTCCTTATTCATCCCGGTGGTGGTAATAAAAGCCCAGGAGGAAAGCAGCCAGGCTGTTGCTGTCTGGTTCCTGTGTGTCCTCTGTGTGTCAAGTGTGATTCGCACAGTCTGTACAAGTCCAGCAGTGTGCTGCATCGCCCGCTTCTTGATAGAGAGAAATCTGTCCTTGCTGTAGCAGCGACACAAGGCACAGATATCAGTGAACGTAACTTACCCTTAGTAGATTTCCGAGAATCAAGCTGTTGATACTCTGGGGAAAAAAAGTGGGATCAGTGTTTAAATTAACTTTTGTAATTGCCCCAGGTCAAGGCTAATACGTGTTATTGATGATTTACAAATGAGGATGAACAGTAAATATATTTTGGTTTAAAACTGAAACATCTGCTGTTAAAAAAAAATAAAAGCTGAAAAATAGTCTGGGAAACGAACGTTTGGACTCCGATCTTTGTTCTGTGTGCTTCAGGACTCTCCCATGCACAAAGCGCTGTTCTGGGTGGCCATCGCTGTCCTGCAGCTGGATGAGGTCAACCTGTACTCTGCCGGTACTGCTTTGCTGGAGCAGAACCTCCACACGCTGGACAGCCTGAGAGTCTTCAATGACAAGGTACTGAGCGCTGTATGCAAGCGTGCTGCCCTACGCCAGAACAAAAAAAACGGGGGGAAAAAAAGAGAAAAGTTCAAACTGGACTGCCGAAGACTCACAGTTTCTGTTTTTCTTCCAATGATTAAATCCTTAATATTTTCTGGGGGAAACAAGACAAGAATGAATATTTTAAAATTTGGTCAAAGTAGTTGTGCAAAATTACCAAAGAGCTGTTTCCAGAAAAGTGGATTTTTAATTTTTTCCCCCTTAAATCTATTTAATTATATTTCTCCTTTTGACTTAAGTAAAGCCAATGAAATGTGATTTTGTTGATCTGCTAGTCTGGCAGACCAGTGAGTTGTTCCGATGAGAGTTAAAAAACTTGTTTTAAAGGTTCCACTAGCCCTCTGTACCAGGCTGATTCGGGATTGTGACGATGCCTGGACCCACATGGGGTTTGAAGGAGAGCCTATCAGGCCCTCTGACATGCCCACCCATCCAACCACTCCTCCTTTGACAGTGTTGCAGAGAGTTGCTCTTTGAAAAGCCATCCATCAGAGACCTAACTGGTAGAGGCGTTTGTCCAAGTGTGTTGACCTCCGTGATCACGGGTTCGAGCCCAGATCATGTCCCACGCCCCCCCCCGACGGGGATTCCCCGAGCAGCGTGGTGACGCACAATTGGCTGATGTCCACCGTGGGCAAGATGGGACTTTCTCAGTGAAACAGCGATCTCTGCAGTCGCTCTCCTCCAGTCGCAGTCGGTTAGGGATGTGCCCCCAGCTCAGTCTCACGAGCGGGTCGTAGAGCTCACCGTGCTCTCTCAGCGATCACCTTAAGTGCTTGAGCCGTCCGGGACTCCTGAAAGAGCCATCCTTGATCCATGTCGGAATGCTATGCTCTGGCCTTTGAAAAAGAACCATTTTGTGTTGTTTTGTTTTATGGCTGCAGCACAGTCGCTGTTTGTAGGGTGGTGTCATTTTACAGCAAATAGAATGCACATGAATGTTGTCTATACTGAGAAATCTTACACTTGTTACACCTTGTTGGACACGCTGCAAGCGACAGGAAAAATTAAGAATGAAAATAAGAAATCCACTTCTAAGAATGAAAAGGTTTTGCTTGCATCGAATTCCCCATCTCAGCTGCAGTTTATTTTCCAGACAGTTTAATGCTCACAGGGTGGGAATGTGTTAATTTCAGTTCTTTTAATGGTTTTCTTTATGTATTATTGTGTATCTTTTTTTTGTGCTGGCGGCTGGTTGTCAGAACCACAGGGGGGGATTTGATCTGAGTGCACCAGGGTGGCTCCAGACGAGTGTTTTCAAATGAGGAAGCTCTTGGCCAGGGAGGAAACATGGGGACTGATTAAAACCTTGCAGCCTGTGCTGTTCACATGCTTCCATCTGGAACCGGGTTTACACTGGGGGACAGAAAAATGACAACTGGAGACAGACGGTCTATCTCCCTTCCACCCTGACTCAATCCCCAAGAGGACTGGTGCCCATGTGGAAACAGCACCACTTTTCAAGAGCAAGATAATTAGAGCAGACAGTTTCAGAATGGGAGATTTGTTTGCATTTTCTGCGTAGGACACAGTTGTGAAGTTGCAGAATTGCCCCCACTTCCTACATGAGAAACCCACACTTCAGCAGCACTTATAATGGGGACGTTGTATTTTGGCTTTTGCTGTGATAACATTCCGTGTAAGAAGAAAGACCATTGTTAATCAGTTATACCACAATAATTCTGTAATCTTTACCACTTTGTGCTATTTAGAAAATATTCTACAATGGTTAATAAATATGGGTTAATGGATTAAAATGTTTGCATTTTCAATAGGTTATGATGTGGTGATCTTTTCTAATTTCTCTTTACCTTTTAACAACTTACTTTTAGTACTTGTAAGATATTATTAAACCTGTAAAATATTAACAAAAACATTATAAAGCAGCACCTTGTATGCAAAGTGTTAATACAGTAGAATGGTGTAGCAGAAGACGTTATCTGCAGTTGTTCTCTTAAGCTCAGTAAGACAGGAGAGTGAGTTGCACTACTTTGTATCAAACATGTCAGTAAAGGAACCCTAGAATTGCAGACTGTATACGAGCTATTGTAATAGAGCGGTGATTCATCCTGTCTGGTGGCAGGCCCTGGAAAGGTGTGAAAACGCACAGCACCGAGCAGTTTTTCAGGCCCAGCGTCTCTTGCAGACTGGGACGCCCTCTTGTACAGACCATGCTAGCCAGAGTGGAAGTTGTGTCATGAGCACCACGCATATCTGACTATATCTGTCACATGTAGTCATCTTCTTAGTTTATAAAGCCCCCCTCATGATAAAAACACCTCAAAGATGTATACATCTTTTAACAGGTGAAAAGTAGACATAAAAACATAAAAGGCAAAAATAAAAATCACAGACTTAGAAAACACCATCTTGGTTAGACAAGTTTTAAAAGCATTCAAGCACTCAGGTTCCCTGTTTCTTTTGGAGTGGTATAAAGGCCTAAGATCCCTTCACTTACATCTTACCCAGATTATACTCGATATTACAGGACTGAGCAAACTCAATCTGCAATCTGAATATTAAATGAGGGAACTCAAATATTTGATTAATGATTTTTATTTTTAAGCAGTTGTACGGGATAGTGCACACTGTTTTCTAGTTCTGACCACCCTTGACTCCCTCTCTATCCCCAGAGTCCTGAGGAGGTGTTCATGGAGATCAGGAAACCTTTGGAATGGCACTGCAAACAGATGGATCATTTTGTCGGCCTCAACTTTAATTCCAACTTCAACTTTGCGCTAGTTGGACATCTGCTGAAAGGTGGGTGAGAAGATCGCTTTCTTCAGCTGTCTGAGCGGTGTACTGGTCTGATCCTTGTCTTGTCTAAAAATCCCAGGGTGTTTCTCGTCAAAAGACTAGGGGTGTTCACCCTGGTGTCGTGACCAAATGTCATGGCCTTTACCAATCATGGCCTCCAAATTGTCCCAGTTCATGAAGTAGCTTCACCATTGTGCTCTCCTCCTCACTGAGAGCTGGTGTGTGGGGAGCAGACTGGCTCACTTTAGCTGCCGTTGCATCATCCAGGTGGTAGAGGAAGGGAGTCCCCCTGTAAAGTGTGGAGTGTCCAGAAAAGCGCTATATCAGTATGAGGGTTATTATTGTTATTATTATCTCTATTTTTGTGCATCTGCCTGCCTGTCCACATCTGTCAGTTGTTCTCTCTCCACATCTGTCAGTCTCCAGATGTGTTTCATTTCCAGAAAGTTTAATCCTCTCAGGATGTGAATGTCAGTTTTTTTTTTTTCAAAGGCTCCTCTGAAAGACCTGTTAGCCGCTCCAGTCGGTCAGTGGGGTCCTCGCAGGAACAGTGTAGTTTAGTGCTGTTGGTTACCTCCCGTGTGAGTCTGGACCCTCCTCCTCTTTCCTCCGCAGGGTACCGGCACCCCTCCCCCACCACGGTGGCGCGGACAGTGCGCATCCTCCACACCCTCCTGGCCCTGGTGGGCAAGCACCTCAACTGCGACAAGTTCGAGGTCAACACCCAGAGCGTGGCCTACCTGGCAGGTGAGCGCGCCGAGGAGGAGGAGGGCGGCATGCGGGCCATCTCGCTCGACTGGCACTTAGCAGCTAATCGCTCCAAAGTCATCTGGCTGTTTCTTGAAAGAAGCCAGGTCTATCAGCTTCCACAGCGTGGCCGGGATAGCTTGTGCCATGCGCCTGCAGCCCTCTGGGTTAAGAACTGTCTGCTGTTCTCGGTTTTAAATGCACTGCCACATAGTTCGCACTTGTGTCCTCCGGTCCGTGTTCCACTGTTCGTTCTGAGGACGGATTCTGAGTCGTCGACGGGAGAGGAGGACAATTGACGAGAGAGAAGTTCTCTGCTCACATGACTGCCAGTGCAAGTTGTCAGTCCCGAGTCATTTCAAGGCTAGGCTTGCAGCCCCGTATGATACCTCATTTGGCACAGGAGGGTGCTTTGTACTGTACCTGCGTTAATATTCCCTGACTCCGGGGGTGATTGTAACGATATGGGGTTGCTATGGCTAGTGCAGTGATTAAATACTGTGTTAAAAACAGGACAGAATGCTGTGGGTTAGAAATACTCTCGTGTTGGATACAGAGGTCAGTGGGGGTGGCGCTGTGTTTTGCTGTTGTAACGAGACTCTTCCCGCTCCTTGCGCGCAGCACTCTTGACCGTCTCGGAGGAAGTGCGCAGCCGCTGCAGTCTCAAGCACAGGAAGTCCCTGTTGTTGTCTGACGTTACCATGGAGAATGTTCCCATGGACACCTACCCCTTGCATCACAGCGACCCCAGCTGCAGGTCAGCATCTCCTTTTCTCTTCTGTCGGGTTCCGGGTAGCAAGATGGCGAACTTGCCGGAGAGCTACGGTCCCTGTATCTCTCGTACCCTGGTGTTTGTAATAAACAAGTATAACTCGGTAACGAATATCAACATGCGTGCATGTCCTGCCCTTCGGGATTCAGCCGTTCGGTTGCTGGAGCCCCTGAAGTGAAAAACAGCCATGGTGCCCTGTGACAGCATGGAACTAAAAAAAGAACAAAGCTCTTATTTCATCATCTGTCTGCATCTTTTTTTAGCCTCTTAGTAATTGTTTGCTGCTGTGCTTTCATGCCGGTTCATTTTTTCTTTCTTTGGCTGTGCGGTCAGTGTGTTTCATCACTGCACAAGAATGAACACGAGCGTTGCCGTCCTCGGAACGCGGGTGTCCGCTCAGTTACGTCCATCGCACAGCTGGGCGACGTGCACGAGCCCCTCTGCTTGAGTTGCCGGGCTCAATTTCCTGTCGAGAGAGAGAAGGCCGCTGCCCAGGGCTCGCTGTGCAGTGCAGTGTGGGCTGAGGAATGCTGGGTAACCTGCTCGACTGTGATGTTCCAGCAGGGCTTATGGCAGACGAGCTTCTCACTTGTACCTCGCGCCGACCACAGGGCTCTATTTTAAAAATCTCAGCATGCTGGCAATGAAGCAAGACATTCTCTACATGACTGGGTGCAAATTAGCTGTAGCCTCACACCTGATATCTTAGCGGAACTAGAAAAGAGAAACTCATTCGCTTGCAAGCTGCAGTGAGTGCCAAAAGCACGCCTCTGACTCTCTCTCTGGGCTTTTCAGGACGCTGCGAGAGAGCCAGCCCTGGGCTTCCCCCAAAGTCTCAGAGCGGTATCTGGCTGCCAACTACCCCACTGTGGGGCAGATCAGCCCCCGCACGCGCAAGTCCATGAGCCTGGACATGGGTCAGCCCTCACAGGCCAACACCAAGAAGCTGCTGGGTGAGTGACCCAGCGGGCTCCCTGTGTCCTGCCCGCTCTCTTCCTCTTCCTCAGCTGTCACCCCGGCGTTTCCTGCAAAGTCTGAGCTTCCTGAATGTCCAGACGTCTCCCTGCTTATTAGTTTTTGCTTCCCCACGCGTTGAATAAGTGGCAGAAGTGTTTGAGACTCCCACAGGCGCCAGCCTTACGTGTTGACAGCAGCCCTGGTGACAGGCTATGCCACACCCTACCTGCCAGAAGCATTCTGGTTTGATAGTTATTTCTAACAACGTGATAGAAAAATTAAGATAGTTGGAAATAAGAAAATGCAGAGCCCCACATTTTAAAAGGAAATGCTTTCTACTGGGGTTGGGGGTGTTGCAGATATATATATATATTAGATGGAAGGAGTTGCAGTTAAACAACAGTAAGAAGGCATTAAAGAAAGGTACTTAAGAAATCCCCTGCTGACCTTGGTAGGAATTGCTACCTGTGGGGGCTGGTTGGGTTTCGATGGGCAGTTCTGTACGTTCGCTGACCCCATTTTCTGTCCACCAGGGACGCGGAAGAGCTTCGACCACTTGATATCGGACACTAAAGCACCAAAGAGACCAGAGATTGAATCTGGCACCACCACGCCTCCCAAGATGAGGAGAGTAGCAGAAAACGATTATGAAATAGGTGAGCAGCTTCATGAGAATTTGTGAATGAAAGCAGGCCAAGTCAGCCCACTGCGTTTGGTGTTTTGCCAATTGTAGCTTATTGATTCGACTCAGTGGACTGAGCTGCTGACTGAGTGTCTTGCTGGGGTTGAAGACGTTTTTTTTGTGCAGATCGCCTTGATGGAACCCCCCGCAAAACGATTATTACATTTTTCTTGCATGGTTAAATAGCATACATATTTTTTATTTGCAATGCAGCACATATACTGTTTTTACTTGATCATGCGGTTCTTGGAATTCATGCAGCTAAAAAGGACAAGCTGCTGTTACAAAATGCGCTGATTCAGCAAAAGGAGATGACTATATTCCCACTGCATTAATCCGCAGCAAAATGTCCCTGAAACCCTCTGAAAATTGAGCAGGATTAGATGCGTCTCTTCTACCTTGCTTACGCTGGGTTTTTTTCCCCTCTCCTGCGGCAGAGACCCAAAGAATAGCCAACTCCCAGCAGCACCCACACCTGCGGAAGGTCTCGGTGTCGGAGTCCAACGTGCTGCTGGACGAGGAGGTCCTCACTGACCCCAAAATCCAGGCCCTGCTCCTCACTGTCCTAGTAAGCATGTCGTCTCTTTATTGTTCCTCTGTGGATCTCTCCTGTCCCTCTGTTAGGCCTCTTTCCTTTCCTCACAGTTTTTCTCTTCTTCCCTTCCTCTGTTCCCTGATCCCTCTGCTTTCCGACCCTGAAAAACCCGGGAAGGTCACGACGCGCTCATCTGCGTTTGTACAGGCTTGTCTTGTGGCGGGCGGTTAAGAATTCAGGCGATCCCTGCAGGACACAGACTGAATCTAAGGATAAGCAGAAGGCCTGGGCCTGAAGACCTGATCTTTTCTGAACACTTCCTTTCTTTCCTCTTCTAGGCCACACTGGTGAAATACACAACAGACGAGTTTGACCAGAGGATCCTGTACGAGTATTTAGCTGAAGCTAGCGTTGTCTTCCCAAAGGTCTTTCCAGTTGTGTAAGTCCTCCCAGCTTTCGCGCCTTGGGAAAGTGCTTTCTGCTACTTTGCGCCACCGTGCCTGCGGTTTCTGTCTGCACTGCACACTGAGCACTGGTGGTTGAGCAAAGCTGTTTGATTGTGTTAGAGATTAGGGTCCTGTGTTACAGAGCTACAGCTCTGCCCACAGTGAAGCATGAGCCTACGTGCACATTTCAGTCTGCACTGGCTGTGACAGATGCTCTTATGTTCAGAAAAAAAAATCCCCTGCCTCAAAATAAATATAACTTTGAATGTTTCAAAATAGTACAGCTTTTTTATTGAACAGATTGAGATGCTTCGGCGATATTCTGTTGGTTGTACGTTTTCTCCCCTCCATTGCACTGGGGAGTAAGTATTTCATCTGGGGCTGTACTTTGAAATTTTGTTTTGATGGGGCAAGCAGCCCTCTCCTCATCCTGGTCCCAGCTCCTGGCCTTCTGGGACCCCTGAGAGCCCCAGCTGGGCACGTGGGGATCGGGACAAACAAAAGGGCCTTGCCTTTTGAGACGAGAGGTGAGGGTTGTAACTGGAGTATGGTGAGAACCTGGCGGAGTTTTAAATTACATGCTAAATTACATGGAAACAGCGAAAATATATTAAAACCAGACTATGATATTGGGTGGGGAAAAAGCATGAATCCAGTAATTTTAATGGTTATCATCCATGTGTTCAGGTCAGATAGTTACATTCCTTCTTCATCTTTTCCTTATTTCAGCCACAACTTACTGGACTCGAAGATAAATACCCTCTTATCACTGTGCCAGGACCCCAACCTACTGAACCCCATCCATGGCATTGTGCAGAGTGTGGTGTACCATGAAGAGTCACCCCCTCAGTACCAGCCCTCCTATCTGCAGAGTAATAATCCTTTCAGTGCGGCATGTGGCCTCTTTCACACAGACATTTTCACATTCATTTTACCTCTTATCGCGGGACCAGATTCATTTTCTGATCCTGCTAAAAATTGTTCTTGCACCCTGTTACTGTGAGATCCTCAGTGTTGCTCTTGGATTCCTTAGAGCTCTTGTTTCAGTTAGTATGTTTGGCAAGTACGTTTTGTGAACTCAACATTAGGAGCCTAGTTTATGGGACACCTGGGTCTCACACAGTTCAAATGGTCTTTCTTTACGTAAAGACACTCCAGGTGAGATTACATGCTGTTCTCAAAGATCAGCGGCGTTGATGAGCATCACAAGGGGCCTGACTTTGAGGGTCATAAAAAAAGAATTACATTGTGGGCAAATGAAGCATCTTTTTGTCCTGTTTACCGCTGAGCAGGTTTAACAGAGTGTGACGGAGTGAGATGCATTATCAGTGTGCATACGTGAGCTTCTTCTAGTGTCATGATACAGTAGAATCATTAATACATGAAGTCAGATAGCTGTCAGTTAAGCACCATAGCACTGTACTTGCAAAATATTGACATTTTTCTTAACCTAAAATGCAAAAAGGGCTAGGAGGTTGGGAACACTTGAGATCATTAGGAGTAGTGATGCTAGCATTGCCGCCTTGCAGTCAAATCACTTCATTCTTCACGAGAGATATTAATACCCCGGTGGCATAAATAGTCTCTGAATCAGGAAGAGAAGGGCGTGCATGTACTCAAGTGTCTGGCTGGCCATGTACGAATGAGTCATGAGCCGAGCTCTGTGCTCGGGCCTTTGTGCACTGCTGAGTCCTGTTGCCCAACGCATCTCTTCCTCTCTCCTGTCAGGCTTTGGTTTCAATGGCTTGTGGAGGTTCGCCGGACCCTTCTCAAAGGTATGATCGTTCACCCTCGTGCCTGCCTTTCATCTTCGTTGGCAGCACTAAAGAAATTCAGCTGTGCGGAGAGCACGATTTATCGAAACCCCTGCCATCAACACCGTGCTGCCTTGTAGCCCTGTTGTTGGCATGCGGGATACAGTGAATTATGTGTGAGAGCCGCACGAGTCGGGCGACCATTTCAAAACTCTGCTGCAGTCCACCCAGGAGAGGATCTGTTTGCTTACAAAGCTTCTCGGGACAGAGTCCAATCTGTCTGTTAGGGTTCTAAATAGTTTAGAATCCTCTGTTTTCCTGCAGATAGGTATGATGTTGTATTGCAAATGATCACCATCTTACTTTTGTTAGAATCAAAGTGGTTTGTTACCTTCAGTCCTGAAAAGTGTTTGTAATGCTCATCATCCATTTGAGATGTTTTGCTTCTTCCTGTCATTAACAGAGGATTAAGCTGCCCCCCCTTGTCTCTCTGTGCCACACCCAGCAAACCCAGATCCCAGACTATGCCGAGCTGATCGTGAAGTTCCTGGATGCCTTGATCGACACCTACCTGCCGGGTATCGACGAGGAGACGAGCGAGGAGTCTCTGCGGACGCCCACGTCTCCGTACCCTCCGCCGGTGCAGAGCCAGCTCAGCATTACCGCCAACCTCAACCTCTCCAACTCCATGACCTCGCTCGCCACCTCCCAGCATTCCCCAGGTCAGCACACGCGTGCACGTGCATGCACAGACACACGCAGCAGAGGTACTCCAGACAGAGATTGTACACACGCGCACAGGCATTCACACTTTGCTCTTGGAAGGGCGCTGTGGTGTGCCATGGCAGAAACACATTGTAGTGTGGTGAAGCCCAACAGAACCATGGCAAGGGCTTGTCAAAGCACAGAGAACATCATAAGAAAGGTGGGAAATAGGAAAGCAGAACAATGGTCTGGGAAAATTCACGACAGCATGTGCACAATAGATGGGGCAAAATAAGAACTGACAGGTTGGTTCAGTGTGTCAGATGCAGTCAATGGAAGCCTTTATGTTAACTAAAACAAGCCACTCCTGAGAAATTCACAACCAGGTGCTGTGCTGCAGTATGCAGACTGAAACATGTGCTTGTTTCTCATTAGAAATGGCGCTTCTAAAACTGGTGTTTCTGATGGTACTGACAAGTCTTGCAATATTTTAATTTGTTTTGGTCAACCTCTTTCAAAGTCTGAAAGAATTTGTCATCTAGGTTATATGCGTGGTCCTGATATATTTAAGTTTTGAATGATAAATGCAGGACTTTTATCATCATTTTAATTTGCATACTGTGCTTTTTAATGTGGACTGGAAGGTGAGTTGTAGTTAAAAATGTATTCAAGAATGCCTGCCTTTCTGCATCTTCTCATTTTCCACTCAAGGACCAGTATTTTTAAAACCTGCTTTGTTAGCATATTTCTACTAAATATCTGCTTTGGTATTTCTGTTTTATTTCTTTAGTCAAAAACATTTATATAATGTATATAATATGCTCTATCAAAACCTGATTAATTTGTTGATTGTGCTTAAAAGTGTTCTTGCACATAACCTGGTGCTATAACATCCTAAATGCTGGTATTGGATCCTTTAGTGTTCCTGTTTTGGTTAGTAAGTTTAATAAGTTATATTTGTGGATTGTATTGCTTCTACAGAGCAGATGCAATGTTGGCATCACTTTTGTACCAGTAATAAAATGCTGCTTATTTTTCAAAAGGAGGTCAAAATATCCTCCATGTTAATTACAGGTTTCTTGCACTGCAACATGTCCAATTTGCTTGCAATTTCAGATTCAACACCGTCAATTCCCACATAGGGGAAGAAAATATTGTATCACACATGTCTAGAAATCTGTTTTGCCATAAAATGTCCTTTTCCATGTTTTTTTATTTGCGTGTTTTTTTTGTCTTGTCTGCTTTTGTTTTAATCTGCCTGTCTGCTGTCCGCCCTGGGCGATGGTGCTGTTCTTTCTGCTGTGTAGTTTATAGACGATCCCCAACTTTGCCCCAGTTGAGGTCCTCTGAAGTACTGCCCCAGAATATGCCTGGTACAAGTGAAAACTATAGGGCTGTACTGGGCAAATAATGTCCAAGCCTATAGTTTGTGAAGAGTGGTAACTTTTAAGTTGTTTTATTCATGTGTGACTTAGTAGCTTTAGGCTTACAATTCTGTCCTGTAAAGTTCCTTTGTTGAATCTAGTTCAGTCTAAATGTTACAGAATTTTAAGTTATTTTAGAATAGCACTGAAGTATTCACAAGTAACAAAGATTTGGGAAGCTTTGTGCTGTTCTCCGTTAATGCTGTAGGGCTGGAAATCAAAGTAGCCAAATAATTGCTATAAAGAAAGCAAGAAATGCAAACTGATGCATTTTGAAAATTGAATATTAAGTGTATTTTAAAGCAGTGTAACAAACACTTTTTCTAAGTGACCACTGTTTCACAAATCTTAGTGTATCAGCCTAGACAACAGCTGTAAGAACACTAGAGAATAGTGACAGGTAATATAGAAAACACAGTTAAATAATTATTGGGTTTCAAGTCCGAGCTGATTCCCTTCCCTCATTTAACACTAGAAATAGTATTGAACAGCTATAAGTGTGAAAAGGCTGAATAAAGAGACATCTGTGTAAGAACTGGAGAAATATTGATGTAGTATTGGAGTTCAGTATCTTACATTGTGGATGATGTTTTAAGAATCAGTGTTACATCCTGTTTAATGTTCCCTGCAACTGCTTTACACGATGTAGCACAGTTCTGGGACGAGGTGGTCCAGGTTGATATAATAATAATCAGTGTGGGTTCGATGGCTGTTTCAGCTTCAGCAAGGCATTGTTTTTGAGTCGTTTTCTTATTTTTTTCTGTTCGTGTTGATGTGCCATTCTGCGTTTAATCATGTTGCTTTTTGTTTTGTCACCCTCTTTTCTGGTCTCGCCATTGCTCGCTCCCATCTCTCACCCGCGCTCTCTCCGCGAAGCGTCTCTGCCGTGCTCTAAGTCTGCCGTTTTCATGCAGCTCCTCGCCTGCCCCAGGTACTCTTGACCTCTCCGCGCCCCCCCAACGCGCGGCTCGTTTCCTGCCCTGGGCACGTGCTCGGGGCCGATGGGGCCAGAAGCCCCAGGAGAACCAGGAAGCCGATCTCTGATCGTCTCCGTTTTTGGAGGAGGGGGGGGCAGAAATGTGTCTCCACCTGGCCAGTAACACAAATGATTTGTGTTTGTGTGGCTGCGGCCCTCTGAAATTGTTCTGTGAGGCCATATTGTACTCTGATCTCAGCAGGAGGAATCTGACTCCTTTTGCCTCTGATGCACAGTGCTGGTCTCAGGCAGCTCCTCGGTACACAACAAATACGTACAAATAAGTAAATCAGAAACAACTGTTTCCCTGCAGCCTACCAGCAGTGGGCTGCACATTTTAAATGACCTTTTTCTCTTTCCTGGCAGAGACAACTTCACTTTGTTCTGCAGAAATGACGGCCTGCTGCCTGCTTTGCATGCTAGAGGAAAAGAATCCACTTTTTGAGAGAGGTGTAAAAATGTGTCACAGAAACTTTTCGGTTGACTGTGCAAGGTTATTACGGTGTGATAACAGGTGATAGCATTATATGAACATAGCTTTTTTTTTTACAAAGGAAATATTGTAACGCTGTGGTAGTTCTGTGACAGCTCTGTTCAATGAAGGGGCTCATTTTCATAAAACTGCACAATTTCCTCCCCTACCAGCACTGTATTTTGTAATTGATTTCACTTTCCTAAGAAGTCTTAGATTGTCTTAGATTGACAGGACAATCGAATGTTAGGTCAGATGTGGGACTCTTTCACTGTCAGTTGCTGAAGAGTGCTGAAGTGCTTTAGATGTGTGTACAGTGCCACCTATTGAGGATTTGGTGTATTGTATCAAGAGAGGGCCATTCTTCTTGCCAGGACTCTTTGCAGAATAAAAGACAAATATTTAATCAAGGATCAACTTTAGTCCAGGGATGATTTTCTCTCCCTGAGGGCTGTCCCTCTGTCACTTCATTTTTTAACTTACATGCTTAATTGAACCAAGTATTTTATAAAAGGGCAAATTGCATTTTTTATGTTTTAATCATAATTAGCTTGTAGACAAATGCAAATTAAAATCTTAATCTTAATTAAGAAGGCCTGAGTCGAGACCCTTGAGTCCTGGCCAAATTTCCCATTGGCCTTTACCAATCATGGGCTCCTAATAATACCCATCTATAAATTGGTGTGTGGGTGTGTCTTTCCATACCACACCCCCATGTGGGCGTGGCTACTTATGTCACTCCCATGTGGGCATGACCATCAGTCCAGCTGTGAGCGTGTCTCATAGTGCCACTCCTACCTGTCTGTTGAACATCAGTCGATCAACTAGTAACAGCTATTTAGTCAGAAATAGTGGCAAATGGGTTGAGGTGTTTGTGTAAAAATCTGTATGCTGCTGCTGTTGTTGGAAATAGTACCCCTGAATTGTTTGACACTCAGGAGTGAGATAAAAAAGTTAAATAAAGGTCTAAACAAGCAGGCAGATGTATTAGATCTATTAAGACAGTGCTTAGCACTGGAGTTGTAAAGCTCCCCTGGAATGCAAGCTAACAGATAGTGTTCCCCCGGCCCCAGGTTGAGAACTGAAAATCTAAAAGCGCACTGGCAAAGAAAAACCAGGAAAAGGGTGACGAGGGGTGGTGGCGGAGCTCTGGGGTTTGAAGCCTCAGCCGTCCTGCTGCTTGCTTTCACGGTTTGAAAGAGCTGCTCTCTCACGGGTGTGCCTCTCCCCCCCCCCCCCCCGTCTTCTCCCCTCCCGCCGACAGGGATCGACAAAGAGAACGTGGAGCTGTCCCCCACCACGGGCCACGCCAACAGCGGCCGCACGCGGCACGGCTCGGCCAGCCAGGTGCAGAAGCAGAGGAGCGCCGGCAGCTTCAAACGGCCCAGTATTAAGAAGATCGTGTGAAGAAGGAAGTCTGTCCCCCGGGGGAGGAGGAGGGGGGATATCCCAGCCAACCTCGCCAGTCATGATGCTGCACTTTTTCCTTTTTTTTTTTAACCTTTAACCCGTCAAGTCAGCCAGTTTGCCTGACGATCAACATTGAAGAACTGCCTGAATTTGAAAGCCTTTGTTTTTAATTTTTTTTGTTTTTTGTTTCAAAAAAAGCCAGCCAGTGTTTCTGAAGCATTACAGAAGACCTTTTTAATTTTTTTTTGTTTTTGTTGTTGTTTTTGAGGATGTATTAATTTACATAATAAAATATATATTAGACTTTTTTTAAGGAATATTTTAGCTGGAAGAAAGCACTGAAACTCTCAACACTGCAGCAGTCGTCAGAAAACGGAAGCCATTTGCTATAGTTCAAACTTCTTGCTTCGATTTTTTTTTGCCTTTTTTATAGTAGTAGTTTAAAAAAAAAAGACTATTATTTGCACACTTTTCTTTAATCCACAGAACGTGGCTTTTTATCGTGGGTTGAAGGAATCTGCTAGCCAGGGCCTCTTGCACGTTTCCTTGAGTGGAATTTTCCTTGTCGTCGAGTTAGGAGTGTGAAAGGCCGGCCAGCCAGCCCGAAGGACTTGTTTATTTGGGCCGGAAAGTCGGCGAGCTGGGTACTCATTCGGATTGTCTTAGAAACCGTGGGGAGGCGAGAATCGTCAAGCACGGCTCTTTTGACCTCCAGCTGTAAGGATCCGTCTGCGGCGAGGAGCTCCGTACAGATGTTCGCGCGCTGCTCGTGGGCTCCGCGCGGGGCGACGGTGTCGTCTGACTGAAGACCCGTAGTCGGTCGAAGGAAATCCGTCCGCCACCTCCACTGGCCCGGTCTTCTTGCAGAAATGCACACCGCTTCCCCGCTGTGCCCCCGGGGAGGGAATCCGCCGCCAGAACATCAGCACCCGGACCAGGAAACCCAGTGAACCCAGCAGAGTGGAGATCAGACCGGACCACGGATCGCCCAGCTCGGGAACTCGATTTCATCCGCAGTAGTGAAATCCAAAACGTATTTAAGACAAAGTGGGAGGGGGAAAAAGCCCTCTCTCTCCCACACACACACACACATTTTGGGATGTTGTTCAATCCATTGTGTGCCTTCGTCAGGGTTTTCAGATGTTTATAGTTTGTAAAATAAGCGAAGCCTTGCTTTGGAAAGTAAAAACAGGTACTAATTTTAGACTGTACATACGGTAAAGAAAAGCATTGTAAACAGGATCATACGACAATATACAATCAATCATCAGTACCCCGCTGCCTGGTAGTGTTTGCCCTGTATAGCAAAATATCCATTATAAAGAACTTTTTTAACTTTAATTCATAAACAAACTGACTGCGAGACACTAGAAGTACACGCAAACTTGTAAATAGAAAAGCTCCTTTATTTTATTGATGAAAAAAATGACAGTTTGATTTGTTTACAGTCCAGAAGATGACAGTGGATACAGTTGTTATATGCAAAACAAATTTGCCAAAACCGTAATATAGAATTTACAAATATATAAGTAAATACGATATATAGTATTGATTAGCTTGCAGGTATGTTGATTGACCATTCTAATGGCCACAGTAGCTGTAGGAGAGAGCTGTCTGAAATAGCAGCGGGAGTGTTTCTGAACATTGTGACGCGCAGTAGAAGATGCTGTTTAGTTTAGGCACTGTGTGATGCCAAGAGCTTTCCTGAAGCATTAAAACAGCGGAGAACTGACTGTCTTACAGTAGATTAAGCTATTTCCCTTCTAGGTGTGGTCTGTCGTGTGAAAGTGCAGAACTAAACTATTTTGGTGGGTACCCTTGGCATGCAGGTGGCCTTTGTACCAGGGATAACACCAGGAAAAACTGACAGCTTCCCCCCGCGCCTTCTCCGACTGGCGTTGTCAGCCAAGCGCATTAAAACGGCAGACTTGGTGCTCCCGTTAGAATTGATAGAAATGCCGCGCGTGCAGTTCCAGAACGGCGCCACCTGGTGGGCAGTCGCGGGCTTTCCCGCTGCCAGAGAGCCACGCTGGCTCCCAAGTGCCTCTGGGAGGGGCCAGGGTCTCGGCTGCCCTTTCCTTTGCGACTCCCTCGCTTCTGCCAGTTGATTAGACGATGAGCTTTTGGGGGGGGCCCTCCTCCCTGGCCCCTCCAGCCTCCTCTCTTGGTGTACAGCACAAGAGACGAGAGAGAGGGGCCTCAAGCGGTGACGTACTCTTCGCTGCTAATCCTAAAATGAACACCCACTTGCAAAGAGCGTGGAGCTGGATGCACCCTCTTGAACTACCTTGTGCTTTTTGTGCACACAGTCTAGTCGCAATCTCGGATAGCAAAATGAGGTTTTGAGTGTTTTTGCGCTCTGAATTAGGACAGACTTGCCCCCATTGATGTTTTAAGAGCAGAATGTGTGCTTTTGTTTTAAAAATAAAAGCTCCTGATTGCTAGCCTTGCTTGGTTTGGCTGCCAGGGCCTGTTTCAGTGCAGTTGTAAATGCTGCGATCGATTCAGAGCTGCCAGCACATCTGAATGCTCTGTTTTCAGGCATATTACAAACCCCAGACCCTTTCTAGTTATTCTCGGTGCGATTTAAACAAAAAGCGTGGTGCTACTGACATGATACTGACCAAACGCTGCGTTTTGGCTTTTAATATTAGCAAAACCGGAGTGCAGCTCTTCGAACGAACAGCCGCCGAAACAGCCTGGCGCGCGTTGTACACTCGAGGGGAGAGGGGCCCAGGTGCTGCCTGAAGTGGCCGTGACTGCATTTTTTTCAAGAGGACGCCAGTCCTGTGAGGGAGTTTGTTCTGCACCTCTTCACATGAACCAGCTCCAACCTGCCGTTCTTGTTTTTGTGTGTGTCGTCGAGTGCTGTGTTATGCATCCTAACAATATATAATACACAGTCCTAATGAAATTGGTGCACACACGCCTCGTTTCAAATGGTGACCCGTTGTTCTGTCGAAACCTGTAGGTGCTAATTCAAGGAAGGATGGATGGATACCATCGAAAGCGAAAAAGTCATCTTAAATGGGTATATTTTGTTTACAAATGTTTAAATACTTGAATTGACAGTAACAACCTATCTGGAATACAGCCCTTCCTCTCAAAGAGAGCCAATAAAGGGAAAAAATAGCTTTGAAAGTAACATAAAGGTACCAAACCCAATCTGACAAGGTGTTACAGACCTTAATGTTGTATTGTTAAAGGAACCAAAGTACAGGAACTGCAATATAGTGACAGAATAAGCTCCTATATCACTGACTTTAAGAGAGAAAGTTCATTTGAGAGTGAGGGACGGAGGCAGCCTGAGTTTCGTATTATATATATTTACAGATAGTGAATGCTTTTTGATTATCTTGATATTATAGTTAACAAAATACCGACCAAAATAATTAATGCAGTCGCTAGTGGAGGGAGTATGTATATTAAAATAGGTCTGGACAGTGTAAAGGTGATTTAACAAATGTAGCCAAGGTACTTTAAAAGTTTGTTTGCTCCTTGTAGGCCTTTCCAAGGTGTTCCCAAGCTAGAAATCCGTTCGTTCCTGTGTCATACGGCTGAGAAGAAAAGGACCATCTTTGGTTCTGTAATTTGGTTGTGGGAGCCGCCTTCTCCTGAGAACCCACCCCTTATTTGCCGTTTGTCTGCCGATGCCACTTCGACCGGGTGTTTCCGAGAGCGTCGCCCCAAGTCTCTCTAGGTTTTGGACCGCCAGTAACCGAGATGCTGTACAGGAGAGGCCTGAGACGAAACTGATTCAGCTGAGGGGAGGATTCTGGGTGCATCTCTGCTTTATTTGTGTTTCGTGCCAGGGTGCAGAATGCAGTTTTCCCTCCCCAGGCAACTTGCTCTCTCTTGTCACAAGTGTCACCTGGCGCAGCGCGATGCAGACGTTGCGCAGAAAGAAATCTCGCACCTTAGCAGAAGGTGGGAGAAGCTCTGTCTGCACAACTGTATGGGAAGGGAAAAACGACTAGTTGGATCAACTCGCTTATAAGCCTTTAGTCTCCAATGCGGGGTTATTTCAGTTTTCAATAGATGATACCGAATTAGTAAAAATTGTTTATTGAATAGGAACAAACTTAAAAATATTTTCACTCATTTTGGAATTCCCATTTTCTCACCCTTTAATGAGAAATATTTTGCGAATTCCTCCTCAAAAGAATGCTCTGCACCTGTGTGACAATGGTACGCAACTGTAGGGGGAATAGCGATGGACTGGGAACTGGATACTGAAAAGGTTAGCAAGCACAGACGTGACGTTTGTTAGCTGGGAACTCCAGAATATGGCAGACTGAGTGGCGGCTGTTGGTTTGCATTGCAGAGATAAAGGTCCTGCCTCTGACTGGACAGCGAAACAAAGCTCATCCGGAACCGAGACCTTTTAAAAAATACAACCACCATTTTCTGAGGGCACCTAATGATTTTCAAAAAGATTTTAAAAGCTGAGAGTGCACATAGAGCAGATGACCTGGTTTGTGTGAAGGCTGTTTTGTAGTGTGTAGAATTGCACTATTCCTAACTGCAGTCAGACATGTCGTTTGCAAGGAGTAATGACCTAAAATTAGGCACCTCTTCCACGAGGTTATGCAAAACACATTTTCGCCACAAGGAGTCACTGTTGAGCGTTAGCCACACTATTTTTTTTAATGCAGTACGTTTCACCTCTGTAAATATTTTGTGTAAAATTTGACAAAGGTATATTTACTACACTGTAAATACATGTGACGATATATTGTATTATTTTGCTTTTTTGTAAAGCAGTTAGTTGCTGTACATGTATAACATACAAATTTAATTATTCTAGTGTTAGTAATGATACTCTCCACTTTCATTGCATTATGCCATTAAAATAAACATACTGAGAAAAAAATAGAGATGACTACAAATTGCTGTGTATTATAAACTCGCACTGTGTAAGGTAAACTTTACTGTTCCCTTTGGACTTCGCCATGAGCAATGTTACCTTAATGAATAGCCTCATTCCTTTTACTTCTGTGTGGCAAAGACATGCCAGAGGAACTCATCAGACGCTACAGAAACTGCTGTCAGATTTGGATATGTTACTCGTAGCTACCATTGTAGAAATCATTGTTCAAAGTTTTTGCTCGTCCCACCTCTCTCCCTTTCCATTTCCATCCCTGTATGTATGACTTTTTTTGGAAGTAAAAATGTAAATTCAACCTGTTAACATCTGTTGTGCTGGTGTCCTTCTGTTCGGGTGACCCAGGCAGAGAGCCGACAAGTCCTCCGAGATAGCTGAAGAAGAAAAAACGCACGTTTTAAATTATAATTAAGTGAACTTTTTTTTTAAAGCAGTCCAGGCAGATTTTTCTGTATGGATGAGCTGATGGGATTATTTTTGTCCCAGCTTTATTTTTGTGTCCGGCTTGTGCTCTGAATGCTTTTTCCCTGCCAGGTAACTTGCTTTCTCTTGCTCTGAACTTCTTACAAGTGCATTACCCACTGAAGCTAGAGCCTAAATACAAGACACCTCAGGACAGGTGGAAAACCCAGTCTGTGAGGCCTTTTGTGCAAATGGCTAGTTAATGGTTAAACTAGCTGACTAGTTGGGTGTAGCTGATGCCTTTAACTGTAGTACCATGCAGGCACAAAGACTGGAATTGTGCAGTGCCTGTTTTGGTGGAAAGGGAATCATGTTTAAGAAGAAGACATCCTGCTGTTAGAAGTTTATGGATCCAAGAAACTATTTTAGATTACAAATATTTTTGTCATTAGCACCTCTTATATCTACCTGTGAGTTTTATATTTTAAGCTCAGGGACCATGAGGAAAAAACGTTAAGTAAAGAAAGTTAAGGCAGATAGTGGCTGCTACTGTCAGCTTTCCTGTCCTGTGGACTTGAGCTCCTTGATCGATCTCTTCTTGTGCTTTTACTAACTGCAGAGGCACTTGAGGGAAGTACGCTTAATTGCTTAGTCAAACCAGAGATTAGCACCATTCACAATGCAAAACCCTTTCTCTTGCGAAGGCATCCTGACGCACACTGCACAGTTCATCAGACGCAGTCAGCATCACGCTCTTGCATGATGAAAGCATGCCCGCAAAAATTAAATGATCGTTACTGACTTTACATAATCTCACGTTTTGGGATTTCTGCTCCGAACATGAAAAGGAGGTCCATAGACTTTAGGGGGACTTTTCTTGCTTCACAGGCAAATCAAAATAAACTTAAAAAATACAATAACTAATAACATGAGAGTTAACAGATTGTTTAGCCTTTCATCTTGTAGATTCTTCCTCATCCCAGGAAATAAGATTAACTTTGTCCCCCATGGGGAATTTTTTGTATGGATGCATACTAGTTCTGTACATCTGAATACATTACAAAACATTGCATATCACTTGTATTGTACATGCATAACTCATTTTTTAAAAAATAGGGAGCCCTAGATTATACAAATCCAGAGTGTAGTTTGCCCCAGACACTGGAGTTAACAACCTGCCTCTTGCCCTGAGATTTTTAATACAGCAGGATCTGTTTAACTCATCTGAAGGACAGCGCCTCCTATGGTGCAGTGTCGCCCATTGGCTGCCACCTACTGGTCTATCACTACATCACTACAGCAGGTTCTTTTTTGAGATACATTTTCCCGTACTGACCAGTCCCAGCTCGGATGCGATCTGGACAAGACGAGATGGAAACGCTTTTAATTAATTAATTAATTAATTAATTGCTTACACTTATATCGCGCTTTTCTGAACACTCCACTCAAAGCGCTTTACAGGTAATGGGGATCCCCTCCACCACCACCAACGTGCAGCCCCCATCTTGTTTTTTCCACCGTCTCAGTAGAAGACACCGTTTTTAAAAGGGGGTGGCTGCTTTTGTTTCTTAGTATGATAGTGTATAGACTGTATATTGTACTGCCCCGCCAGGCGGGCTGAGAACAGCGCCTGGGGGCGGGACTACAGGACGGTATATAGTAGGGCGGAGGCTGCGAGACAGCCCCTTCCTTTCGTGTGTGTGTTAGAGAAGGTGCAGCGCTGTAACCTCTGTCCTTGTGTGTGTACCTTTTCCGGTTCAAGTTCAAGTTAATAAATGTGTTCAGTCCTATTCCCCGAGTCCCATGCCTGCTCCGTTCCGTACCGAAACCCGAATTCGTTACAATATTCTAGCTCCCAGGAGGTTTATAACAATGAATGAGCCCAGCCCCACGTTAAATCAAGTAACAGCAGCGATTCTTATTTTCACACCAAAAGCCAGGCAATATGAGCTGCCCGTGCCGTCAGATTCTCTCAGGCCACCATCCGTGAACACTACGAGCTTTTCTCGTCGGCCCGTGACGCGTCCCCTCCTCCCAGCCTCGCGATAGGGGCAGAGGTCGCCCGCCGCGGAAACCCACGCCATGGCGGCTCCTGGCCGCCCGGCGCCGTCCCGCCGGCGAAGCGCCGGGCGCCTGAGCCAACATGGAGGCCGGAGGGGCGCCAGTTTCCTTCCTGCTCTAAACCCCGCCTCTCGGGATTCGACGCCTGGCTCGGAACCTCCGCGAGACCCGCCTGGCTGCCCGGGCCTGTCGCGAGATGTGATCAGCTGTTGTGTCTGTTTTTAGAGTCCAGTGTCCGGACTGCCAGCACGTGGGGAGGAGAGACAGACAGAGAGGGGAGCACGCTGGGGGATTAAGAGAAGGGCACGAATCTGTTTAGATAGTCGCATACAATTCACGGTGGCGCTTTACAAAAAAGAAAAACAGTAAGTATACGTGCGCTTCGTATCCCACACCATGTGCGGCGGCGGCGAGGCGAACGGGGCTGTCGGCTCAGCAGGCGTGTTAATAGTAGCGTTAGATTTCCTGACGTAGCAGCGACCTATCAAACCTCAGGGAGCACCGGAGCCGTAAGTTAACTTTTCAGGCGAGCCTTCCCGACTCGAGTCTCCGAACTGGGTTTTTTTAACCCCCCACCACCACCACCACCACTCACCTCCGTGCATTCCCAGTAGGTCTTTGCTGTAGTTTGGAAGAACAGAAAACGGGATTATTCATTATTTTTTGTCCTTTCTCCACACACACCCCCCCTCCTCTCGGTTGGGCACAAAGACACCGAAGGAGGCTGCCTTGTTCTGGCCCGGAGCACCGGAGTATCGCACCGGCTGGATTGAGGGGGTCGCCCGCCCGCGGAGGCGGCGTGTGTGATTTCGAAAGTGTAGCCGTTTTGAATCTTTCGCTTCTCCCTCCCACCATCACCACCTCCCTGGCCCCCCGTATAGCGGCGCGGCACCGCCTGCGACCCGAGTCGAGGAGCGGGGTGGTGTGGTGCGCGCCGCCGGACCGGAGAGGTACAAAGACGGCGAAGCGGGGAGGTTTGAAGGGCCGGAGCGGTGATCCTCATGGGCTCGTTAAAACCCGCTAGCGCCCGACGCCGTGCTGAAGGCCGCCGGTAGCCGAGTTCCCGGTGAATTTGACGGAGGAGAGCGATTCCGTTTCGGCGGGTCTGGAGGTGACTCATTCTCCTCATTCGCCCAGTGACCAGGAGCGCTGCGGCCTACCTCGCCTTCGCAATATACCGCATACATATACTACAGCGGCATCGCTCGTTTTGCATTGTTTCCTTGGTTTTTGTCGTCTGCGGTGCCGCATGACTGGGGTGGAATGAGATTGTTGCCTTTCTCTCTCTTTTTTTTTTAAAATTCGGTTTCCCCACTGGCGAAATGTAGCGGGGATGGCGGTGCACCTTCGCTCGTCTTGTAGCAGCTTGCAGTCCCTGCTTTCTGCAACGTGCCTGACGATGCTTGTGTGTGAGGTTGTCTGTTAAGTTTCTGCTGCAGAAACGGGGCTTTTCGGAAGGACGCCGGCGTGTTGTGTGTGTGTGTTGGGTGGGGGGGGGTTTCCGATTAGACCTTGCGATACACTTAAAATCGCCCACTTGCTCGGTTTGTCGACACGCCGGGCACACACACGGCCAGCCCGGTGTCCCTTGCGCCCGCTTGCCAAGGTCGCGGCGCGGCCGCAGTTATTTTATCTCCTGGTTCAAGGTGAGCTTTGGAGGGGAGGCGGTAACGCTTCATTAAGGACGGGAGGTTAGGCCTCGCGTGCCGGTCAGAGCAGCCGGGGAGATCCTCTCCACGCGTGGGGAAACAGGTGTAGGTCACGGAAGCAGACGGCGTGCGCGTCGCTCTCCCTCTTCTTCCTCCGCCGTCACCGGAATGTCGCTTTAAAAATGTCGCCGTGTGCGCTTGGGTGTGTGTAGTCGTGGGCTACCTGCCTGCCTGCGGCTACAAGCCGCCTCCCCACGGCGGGCGAGACAGAATCCCCCTGGGGCGAGTGCACGGCAGCTCTTCGGGAGGTTAGGCGCCCGTAGTCGTTGTGGAATCGTATCGTTGTTGTGGCGGGATGAGTGCATGTTTTCTTCTCCAATTCGCGAGCAGCTGTGAAGTTTTCAACTGACATACTTGTTAGTGAACTCCTCCTGTTGGAGTTTTAGTGGTGCTTCATCACTCATTTTCTGTGGTGCGGTTTGCGGTTGCTTTTTCCTCAGGTTTAGATGAGGTGTGTTCACTTAGTTAATGGTGAAGCCTGGTTTTTCATGTTCAAAGCATTTTTTTTATACAACTGCAAAAATAAATGTGTCTGTAGGTGAAGCTCAGAATGCCTTAACCGAGTTCCTCGTTGTGAATGGGATGGCTGCTCCTCGAGCTGGCCCTGGTGATGTTAAGCATCCACTTGTGTGTGGTGGATGATTTCAGCATGAGGAATGAAGGGCCCTCTACTTCCCCGGATAGCCATGAATCAAACCACAGTCAGTCCGCTACTCTTCTGCCATCAGACAAGGTGGCTGGAAGGTGGAGGAAATGTTGTGTGCCACATTGAGCTGAATGCATTGTGGAAGGTTTCCTGCTATGGGATTGAGCACTGCATGTTTCATCATTGTCATGGCTGTGGAGAGGGGAGTGGGTGACGTTATTGGCTTGTTTGCGGTTCTTGCCGCCACGTACTGCTTGGTGCTGCTTACCTGCTCAGTCTCCTGTCCCGCAGAGGTTGATCAAGCTAAAGGTCTTTTTGGCAATGCGCACAAGGCAGGCAGGAAGGCGGTGTGATCCCAACTGGAGCGGAGTGAAATACTGTAAAGGGGACCCGGATTGATCTGAGCCAAGGGCATTTAGACCTGCCGTTCTTCCAGCACCTCACACTGCAGGACTTTCCAACAACCTGGTCTTTAATTATTTAATTGGCCCGTGCAGCATGCAATTAAATAATTATGCAATTGACTGATGTTACAACATGCTAGAATGGAGAAGATGGGGAAGGAGCGCTTTGTGTATTTCTGATCTCTTAACTGCCAGGGTAGACTTGACGGTTACCTCTTGTTTTCCTGAATGACTTCTCACTGTGGAAGCCTGGACTTGGTTAGGATTCACAGTCCACCCCTGCAGAAACGGGGATGATGTTGGCAGCCTCTTTCAAGTCAGTCAGAAACGTAGGGTTACCTTGCGGTTTACTTCTGTTTTTAAAAAAGGAGGATTCAGTCTGCTCTGCGATTTTAGCTTTTTAGTATAATTTTGTTTCCGGTCTTGGTTCTGGTAACCCGAATGCGGAATTGGAACGAGAAGCACAAGATCTGATTTTTTTTTTGTGTGTATACTTTGCCTTGAAGGTTGTTTACACTGGCGCGGGGTTTATTTTTGGTTTTTGTTTGCTCTGACTTCTCACATCCCTGTCGGGGTTTTGGGCACTGCGCTGGTGCTTTGGCTTTCCCTCCTGCTTAACAAGTTCTGTGCCAGGTCATGACCTTCAAATCTCTTCTGTTTAGTCAACACACCACCTTAAATTGAGTCAGCTCTCGCCTAAGTTAGAGTAAACTACACCATACTAGCAGCCGCGCACGTCGGTTTCTTTTAAATTTAAGAATCGGCTAGACTGTTTCTCAGCTGGAATAAATGTGGCTTTGTCTTGAGGGGGAGCATGGTATTGTCGTAAGTGTTTCTTGAAGTGAAGTCTCTTGGGAATACTGACAGCTAGTTCGGTTTGGCTTGGCGGTACAGTTGAAGAACGTGAAAGGGTGCTCATGAATACAGTGCAGCGGTGGAACTCGTTGATATTCAAAGATGTTGGCGTCTCAGAGGTTGCCTGAAGGGCGTTGCACATCCTTCAGGGGGGACTTGAGTGTGGCCGTAAATATGATTCCTCTAGCGCTCGGGAGGCTAGTAATGGTGTATGTACAGCGCTTGTCTTCTGTTTTGCGTTGTCATTCTTTAGTCCGTTGGTCACTTCCAGCAAATGGGTCAGCCAGCTTGACCTCCGTCCACTTAGCTAGGTGACAGTGGTCACTAGTGCACCACGGAGAGAGATTGTGTGACCCTTGGGCACTGGAGAATCCGAAGTGGAGTCGTGCCGGACAAGGCAGTGAAGGTCGCACCCCCCCAGGATTTTAGTGCAGTGTGATGGGCTGTTTTGATCTTCCATTGGTGTGAAGGGCTCTTGCTAGCATGTTGCTCTCCAAGTATCCCTGACCACCTGTCCCTGGAATCCCCACATGTTCCTCCAGCTATGTTAAATATAGAGTGAGGGTCATTGTGAAGACTTCGGGTTTGCTGGTAACTTTTACCTTTTTTTTTGCTGATTGGTGCAAGTCTCCTTGCACCCATAGGAATAGTTTGTGTAGAGCATGTTTACCCCTTTTTGACATCCCCAGCAAAGAGTCTAGGGTCTCCCTGGAAAATGAGCGTCTTGTTTTTCTCCTCTTCAGCTTTTTCGTTGTAGTTCAGAAATGTAGTTGAATTTATTACATTGAGGAGAAAAGGGAGTGATGAAGCTTCATGCAAAGGAGGAGGAGATGGAGATATTTTCCTGTAATCTAGTCAGACCTGCCTGTTTTTTTTATGTAAAATAGCTGGAGTTATTTTTTTATCTTAGTGTTTCACAGATCAGGGTGTTGAAGGTCTCCAGTTTTCTTGAGAAGGAACTAATTTCTTGTGCTTGGGAAGCTTAGATCAATACTTGCCCTGTCCAGGACAGCCTCAAAGGAGCTGATAACAGTGTATTGCTTGTGTCCTTTTTTATGACGAACCAGGGTCATTGAGCCTGTGTTATAATAGGTGGACAGCTTGACACCACTGCTGTGCTCTTGTAGCATGAGCTGGTCCGCATGTGGGATGTTCCTCCTGGCCCAGGACCCTGTGATTCCTCAGTGAAGAGTCCGCTGGCTTTCCTGAAGTTTTCTGGAGACTCACGAGAGATGGATATGTGGTACGCTACAAATGTGGCATTTCACTTCTTGAGACAAGTATTTCGACAGTGGTGTTGGATGTGGCCAAACTGTAAAAGGTCCCCAGAAGCCATAGAATAAAAATGGGGAATTTGTGTTGATCATAAACTTTAAATAGCGAGTTGCATTCTGCTCGGGAGATGTATATGGTTTAAATCCACGTGTGCTGGGCTATGACAGGCAGAAAAGAATGTCTTTATAAGGACAAATCATAGGTCACTTATATAATATACATTAACTTGTGTTGGTAGAAAGTATTTTATACTTTGGACATGGGACTTCTGAGTTAGTCCTCACCTTGTGGTGGAGTGAGAGAATGCTTTATGTGTCTCGGAGGGCTAAGTCAGGGCACCTTCTGTATCTCTGCCTCTGGCCAGCCTTGTTTTGCACCGTCTAGTGCAAGACCCTGTTTCAGGTCACCAGGCCTGAATTGCCCTGTGGGTCTGAGACATTTACACTGCTGTACTTAAGTATAACCTCCTACCTGGACTGACAGACATTCAGTAAAGCTCAGCAGTCTGCCAGCATTTTCTGATTGTTTTAAAGTGGTGAGTATTGGCCTATGTGAAAGGTGCAGAGGATCAGCTGAATGCATGTTTGCTTGCTATTTTCGTTCGAGGTTGGAGGAGTTGCAAGGAAAAAAGCTCAGTTTGGTAGAAACCCAGTCCAGCAGAAGGCAAACCCATGAAACAGACTGTTTGGGGCTCTGTGTGCTCTGACATGCCAAGTTTCTTATCTTATCTTGGGAAGAAAGTCAGGTGTTTTTGCAAGTCCGCTTGTCCCGCGAGTGCCACTGCATGCTGGGTCTGTTGACTCGAATGATCTTCTCAGACTTCAAGGTCATATCCAGGAGGGAGGACGGAGGGTTTGCACTCTTTTCTCTTTGCGTCTCCTTGTGCCGCTCCTTTTCTTTGGCCTGTGTTCCGTCATGCTGCGCCAGCCTGCGAGAATTGAAGTCCTGTTTGCTTGTGACGTAGAGGGTCTCTCCTGCGGGTGGGGATAGCAACCTAGAAGTATTGTGGCAGGCCGGGGTGTTGCCCCCTGATGCATGCCAGCAGCAGGGCTGTGCCGAGCGGTCTCCGTTAAGGAAAGGCATGCCAGTCCTCCTTTTTTTAACTTGCGCTGAACTTGCTTCCCAGCCAATGCATAGACAGGAGCAGGGCCTGGAATCCTGGAGAGCCTGCACAGATAAACATTAACTTGGAGATGCAGCACTACTTGGTGCAGAGAGAGGTCTGGATAGTTGTTTTTTTCACCTTTCTCTGTTGGTTTTTTTTTGTGCAAGTCTGCCTTTTATTTGAGATCAGAATCCTAATTTTGCCCGTGTCCAGGAAAGCAGTTTTACTTTACTCAAGAGCTGCTCAAAGTGTAGCAAGAAGAGCAAATGCTGAATGCCTCTCCTAAGTGTTTGATTCTGTTCTGTGCATGGCTGTGATGCAACACAGTTTTTTTCTTGTTGATCACTATGCTGTACGCTTTTAGCGTCTTGCAGCAGCACACGGTGTCATGTCTTTTGTCTGTGGCTCTAAAACCAGTCACTTTACAGGTTATCGGCAGGTTCTTGTGCTGTGCTGGTACAAAAACTCTTTTGGGTTTGTTTTTAAGTCGTGCTGTTTAGTTGGGGTTTCGTACAGTTTGTTAGTGCTGACTGAGGTCTTCAGCCAGACTTCGTTGCTGTTTTGCGTGGGGAGTGGAATAAACTTGTTTAATTTGCATCCATCAGAAAAGCTTTCTTTTAGTTTGGGAGGTGTAAGCAGGGGTTATGAGCATCCAATGAAGTATGTGTCTTCATCCTCTTCTGCACAAAAATAAATGGAATGGCAGTATCAAACCAGTTTGAGAATCCATTTAAAATGAAGAGGTCCCTAGCCCTGGCTATTTAAATCGTTCTGTAACGCGGGACTGGCTGCCTGGCCAGAGCTGCTTTTGAGTGCTTGCTAAGACGCAGAGTGTTTCTTCCTCTTTATTTCCATCTCATTCATACCTCATCTCTTCTGCACTAGCACAGTAGACTAGTCCCAGTAGCCACCATTGGAAGACTTTGTCCCATCATGCACAGCTGGTTCTGTTTCACTGTAGGCAGTGCTTCATCTGTTCTGGGAACCTGCCTCTGCACTGTGATTCTGATTAATCGAGCCTAACTCGCATGTTTTCAGCACCTGGTTAAGAACCATGTAGAAGGGAGGGTGGGCCAACTCCAGATAAACATCCCAAACTGGAGTTGCATCCAGAAACTCTCTGGCAGTAGTGCAGACCAGCAACTCATTGTGCCACCTAACAGGTTTTTTTTGTAACTTTATGAAGTGTATTAAATTTGGTAAATGTATTATTTTTCCTTTTTTCCATTTGCAAGCCCACCCAGCAAAACAAGTTAGAGGTTACTAAAACATTGTGTACGTACAGATGTCCGACATTAGGTTCTTGTGTGTTCCCATTTTTATCTTAAATACAAATAATTTATACAAATATAGCTTATCACTATTCAGGGGAGCTTAGTAATTGCTCTGACCTACCGGAGTCAAAACATGGTTTTGACAGAAGCAGGTTTTACAGTCTCTTCTAAATAGGAGGCTGAAGAGTTCATGGTCACCAAGCTTGTCCTCATTAAGTATATACATGTGTCCCATTAAGATTCTTTAGAGCTCAACTGGAGCACAAATTAGTCGGGCAATGCTTAATAGGCCAAATGGAAGTTTATCTGCTTCTCGTGTCAGTTATCAGTCAGAAGTCAATACTTCTGCAAAACTGCAAGTTGCATCCTTGATGATAAACACCCTGTTTCCTGGAAACAGTTGAGTTGCGCTGAGATTTCTTTGTGCACATGTATACCTTAAGTACGTTTTGTTTGTGCATCTGTTCCCTAGCGTTTACTTCGTGGGGCAGTGTTGTGGGTTTGCCCCTGTTGCAGAAAAGGGAAGAATCCTTGACTGCAGTGAAGGAGTTGCAGCTGCTTGGTTGCAGCCTTCCTGACGTTTCAGACAACCGAGCGTTTGTTTGCGAGCGCGTCACAATTGCTCTTTCAGTCCCACGCTGTTCTGGAAGGGCCCGGGGTGAGGGCAGCGCCTGGCCTCCGATCGGAAGCACTGCAGGAGAAACCTTTTGCACGCCCAGGGGGTGTGGTCAGGTGCCTGCACGGCTCGGCTCCAGGGGTTCATACATTTTACAGGCATTAGGGGAGCTTTGAATTGTTGAGCTGCGAGCATCTTGTTGTTCTCCTGAAGCACCTCACAGTTTATCCTTGTGTTTTGGAATAGGCAGGGGCTATGAACTGCTAGCCAGAACAGGACGGCCACTTCAGGGTTTTCCTGAAGAACCCAACTAGGCCGTCACTTGTCCATTGACGTGCTGCCTCTTCAGATCCATGGGCTCTTTTGCCTTGTTTTTAATGTGCAGTTTTGTAAGTCCCTGTTGGAGAGGAGACTTTCATATAAATGATTGATTTGTTTTTTTTTTTGTATTTTAAACCCCCAGGTGTAGCTGCTAGGGTCCAGAGGAGATGGCGTTGAGGTTTCGGTCGTTCTTCCCCTACACGTTGCCTGGCGTGCTGGCGCTGATAGGCTGGTGGTGGTACACCTCTCGCAAGAAAGGGCGACTCGCCGAGCGCACCAAGGAGGAGGCCGCCGGCGCCGGCACGGTGCTGCCGGAGGCCTGCCGGCTCCCCGCTCCCTCCGGCGAAGGAAGCAATGGGATCGTGGAGAAGAGCTGCCCCCGGCAGGCCTCGGACAGGAAGCCGCAGAAGAGCAAGAAAGACGCCGCAGAGGAGCAGGAAGTTGTCGCAGAAGTCCACACCGTGATGGCGGAGCCACCGGCCAAGGAGGAGGGCCCAGTGCCGTCCAGCGAAACGCTGGGAGCCCCGTTAGCCCCCTCCGACGTCGGCGGCTCGGTTGCAGAGCTTGATGCCAAGGCCGAGCCAGCGTTGCAGGAGAGCAGGGCCGTGCCCCGCCTGCTCGAGGCTGCCTTCCCCCATCGGCCAAAAACCGCGGAGCAGAGCCTCCTGTTGCAAGGACCAGGGGAAGCTGGGTTGAGTGCAGGCGCTCCGCTGCTGGAGGGGATGCAGGTGGCCACAGCCTTCATCTCGGCGCCGGGAAAACAAACGACCAAGAAGGACGAAGGCAAGGCAGCAGTGCTGCCGGCCTCCCGGTCGAAGGAAACCAAGATCTCCTCCGCCGCGGAACTGGCCGAAGCCGTGAGGCCGGAGCCAGAGGGAGAAGTGGCGGCGGACAAAATCGCGGTGCCTTTCGCCGAGGAGCTGCAGCCCGGAGCGGCGAAGGAGAGCCTCTCCTCCAAAGGCGACCTGCACGCCGCGCCGGCGGTGCAGGACCAGAGCCCCCCATCCGGTCGCAAGGACCCCCCCTGCTCGGAAATCCCGGCAGCTTTCGTTTCCTCCTGCCACGTCGCGTCCACCCCCGCCCAGCCGCCCAAGCCTGGGGCGGAGGGCGCCCCCGAAGCGGAGGGGTACAGCAGGCCCCAAGAGAACGGCTTGCCCGTGGGCCTGGCGGAACGGCGCGGGAGCATCGATGAGCTGGAGCGGCTGGCAGCCGGCCTGATCACGGAGGTGATTTCGGCGGCTGCGCAGGAGGTGACGCTGGTCGGCCGCCGCGGCGACGCGGGGAATGGACAGGGGTGCGGGGCAGCCGTGGGGGAACAGCACTCGAGGAGCGCACAGGAGGATGGGGAGACGGGCGGCAGCTGCCTGGCCAATGGGAAAGCGTGCATGGTGTGTGACCAAGTCAAGGGGGATGAAGGCCAGACAACCCAGGAGGTGGAGCGCTCGGCACAGGAGCGCTCCGGCGCAGCAGCAGCACTTGCCACGTTAACTTCGGAAGGAGAGGATACGAAGGAAGAGCCGAAAGGAATGCAGGCGCCCGTCTGCCCGGCCGCACGGAATGGCTCCTTACCGCCTCTCGCGGAGGAGAACGGGATCAGTGGGAACAGCAACAGGTGGAGAGCTGAGAGAGGGCAGAAAAGTCACTCCGTGGGCTTGGCTGAGGGCAAGAAGGAAGCAGTGCCTCAGAGCCTGGTGAGGCTCCAGGTGGAGGAGCTTGCGGCTGGTGCAGAGGATTCTGGGTGCAGCACGTGCCAGTCGGAAGATGGGATCAGCAGTGAGGACCTCCTGCAGGGAACAGGGCTGTCCTGTGTGGTGCCCGAGAGCAAAGAGGACCTGTTGAATGATTTGGTGGTGGAAGTAGCCTCAGAGGGGCAGTGTACAGGGTCGGGTTCAAGTTCAGAACAGTCTCCAGCAGCAGCTGTGCTACCGACGCACAGAACCACATGTGCGGGCAGGGGGCTTAATGGCTCCTCCCTCAGGAACGGAGGACACTGGACAAACGAAGCAGAGGGAGATCATTCTGGAGGTGAGTTTGAAAGTAACTACAAGCAGAAATACCAGCCCAGGTCGTGGAAGCCTGCTGCTTTGCGTTTGTTGTAGCTGAGCTGTCTGGTGTTTTTTCGGCACCTTCAATTGTTCGTCATTCTGGATTATTTTGCATTCCAGTTGAAATTGGTTAAGAAGGTGTGGTTCAGCATGTTTGTTACTTCAGGTGCAGTTTTCATCAAGCAGCAGTGAGCTGAGATAAATCAAATACCAGAAGAGATGAGGCTTTGTCAAGAAGTTCTCTCTACTTTTGACGTTCTCTGATAATCCTGTGCAGTGGTAGTAAAACAGCAGCCATGCAAGAGTACATCTTGCTGTGTGGGTGCCTTTTTGCTGAGATGCAATATGACTGTTTCTAATTTCTTTGGCTTTTTTGTAATATACACTTGGGACATTTCTGTCAACCTCTATAGCAAGGCTTTATATGTGACAACAGGGGATCGGCATAGAGATGTATGAATAGAATTGGTTGCCAAATGTCTTCGGGTTTGCCAGAAAATAGTTTTTTGCTACTACATGACAGGTGTTTTGAGCAGAGTCTTGGTGTAGGGCTAATGCAGCTTTCTTATGGTCTGCCTGTGGGATGTTAACACATGGCAAGATTAGGAAAGAGTAGCACACTTCTTTTGGCCCTGGGGTGGATATCTGTCTGGACAGTGCTGGTGATGACCACCTCTGGCACTGTCCTGGTCACTGCCAGGAGAGGCTGGGTATTTCCTGAATCACAGCCCTGACTTCTGTTCAGGTTCCCACCTAACACACAAAGCAGATGAGGTTTGATGCTCTTTACTTGACTCTTAAGCATTTTTCCTTTGTTCCGCAGTAGCGTATGCTAGATTTACTCTTTTTGTGGGTTAGGCTTTGGATCTTTACGATTGCATGCTTTCTGTTGCTATGTTTCATTCAGCAAAAATTTAAAAATTAGGCTTCCTTTCATTTTTCTTTTCAAAGTATGTCCGTAACTTGTGCCCAGATTGAATTTCAAACATTGATTCTTCTGCTGTAGAAGCATACTGTTTTGGAAGGTTTTATAAACCTTATTAGAGGCTGCTGTAAGAGGCTTAACAACAGACAAGGAGCATACTTGGAAATGATCTAACAGATTGAGGCATTGATGTGCAATGTACAGAAATATTGCAGTCCCTACGTAAGTGGTGTCTCCAAGGGGCTTGATTCTTACTATCAGCAGGTTTTAACTGAAGCAATTTAAAACTCACTGTAACACACATTTTAATGTAAATGTTTTTCAATTCTTTAGATATTGTATGTGGATGAAAAAGCATGCATCTTACTTAGTATGGTTATCACCACTGTTAACATGTAACAGTGAACAAAGTAGCACTTTCACTGGACATCATTGTAGTTATTTCCACCACCTGACTTAGCTGATTTTATTCAATGCAGTTTATTAACTTCACACCAAGGGAAAATGTACTTCAGGAAGAAAATGGTACAAATGTTAATATTGAATAGCAGTTAACCCGTCAAAACATAACTTGTGTAGCATAACTTTTATACAAACAAGATATGGAGTGTTTAACAGCTTTGACTTGCATTCTTTTGGCATATAGCCTGCAAAAATAACTTTTACGTTCCATGTCGTATAAAGCGAGAAATTCAAAGTAGGTTTTTGTTATTTACAAGCAATCTAGCTTGATTATTGCACTATAACCTTGCGACAGAGTATGTCGGTATGGATATTGGCACAGGAATGCTTTTTCCCCAGTGGTATTCATAACTATGTGGTGGATTCTGGTGGATGTGAGTAATGCATCTGAAAGACCACACTACAGTGCATGTCTGGTTTTGCATTCATTTCAAGTGCTCACTCATAGGTGTGGGTGAAATGCCCCTCGACTATAGACTGTCTATAAAAAGCAGTGCTGAACCATGTGGTCACTGAAAGGTGCACAGTAGCATATATAAGAAACAGCGCAGTTGCTTTGTTTCTGTGTTGATGTACTAGCTAACAATGTCAGCTGTGTTAGATTTAGGTTACTGTGGAAGCATGTACCAAGATCTTGACCATTTTACTGCCAGCATGCATGCAACGGATATTTATGCAAATATTTGATGGAAGTTTTTTCAAGTTTCTTTCCCTTTGTAGCCATCTTTTAAAATCTGCCATACAGGTGCTTCCTGTAGCTTATCCGGGTGAAGACCTTTGTGGCATCCTGCAGGTGGGATTCCTGAGAGGCAGGGAGGTGTAATTGGAGGACTGTGCCCTGGTGCAGACAGCACAAATGTTACAAACGGCTCTAGTGAGGGAAGGTGAAGCAGGTTTCCCACTTGGACATGAGAGCCTTGGGTTCCTGGCGCGGCGCTCTGGTTCTTCGTGTGATTGAACGGTGCTTGGGCAGCGCAGCAGGGTGATCAGCGCTGTAACTGGCCGCTGTGCTGCTTGCAGGCTCCGATGTCAACAGCATGGACTCTGTGGACAGCGGGTGCACGCTGGGAGCCGGAGAGGCCAAGCGGGGCACCGGCCAGCCTCCGCATCCGCAGAAGTCGGAGCTCACCATCTGGGAGATAGAGGTGCCGAAGGTGAGACTGCCTTAGCAAATTCTTATGACCTTGAGTTCTACCAAAACCGCACACCATCGCAGGAGGCTGGAATAGAGGAAAAGGAGATTTGGTGTTTGAATGCATCTGTGGTTGGCACATTGCTGTTTTTTTTTTTACCTACGGTCCATTCATGCATCCTGGAAGGGGGCTACACAATGGAGACAGAAATGTCAGGCAGCTCTGCTCTATATTTTTGGGGGGTTTGCCTGATGGTGGAGTCCATATTTTGAAGAGTGTAGCAGGTTGCCTTCGCAAGGAAAGCGAACCTGTTTTACATTGAGCTACTCTGCTTCCTTTGAGAGGAGGGGAGAGACAACACTGGAGGTCCTTACGTGGAAGAATGTGACACCCACGATTTAAGTTATAGACCTGAAATTAGAAACCATCAGACAGACGTGGCTCTTGCCCATTATTTTAAAGCAAGGTTAGCTTTGCATTACGCTGACCTGCAGGTGTGGTGACACCTGGCTCTCAGGTAGTTGGAGGAGTGTAAGGGGAATCGAGCTGTCTGTATGTTTGAAACACTCAGCTTAGTGATGCTCCACTGCACGTCACTATCTGGAGTGCCGGAGGAATAGTACCGTTTCACACATTTGAATATTTTAATTAGCTTGAAAGCTGCTTCAGCAGCCTCATTTTGGAAACTGGGGGGTGGATTACATTCAAGATGGTGGTGAGGGAAATTACTGGTGCGTTAGTCTACCCGACCATTAAGAATTTGCTCAGTGGTTAGATAAGACTTGTTTCAAAGTGTTCCTGAGAGCCATCTACGAGAGCTGTTTCATCATAAATGTGCATCTTTGATGCTTACAAAGAATCTCTTTGTAATTGCATGTAAATCAGGAATGCATTGTCCAAGTACTATGTGCAATCACAGCTCGCATTGGATGCTGCCTATCACAAACAGGAAAAGTGACATCTTTTTGCCAATCGGTAGTAACCCAAGATCAAAACCACCCCCAATTTTTTTTGTTTTGGATCAAAACACAAGCACATTGTCTGTCAGGTGATTAGGATAATACTCAATACCTGATAAAAGCTGTATGCGACTGATGGGAGGAGCCAGGTGAGAATTAAGGTAAGTCGTTGTCTTGTTGGGGAAACGTTTAGATGAGAGTGCTGAAGCATCTTCTTTGCTCTCAGGTAGTGGGTTGTTTTTTTTTAATCTTCCAAGAACCGAATGAGCTTCTGGCCTTTGTATCTTCTGATGTGATGGGGGAATTTTTAGTGTTTGTTTTTTTTAATTTTCACAGCATCTAGTTGGGCGATTAATTGGGAAACAGGGAAGATACGTGAGCTTCTTGAAGCAAAGCTCGGGTGCAAAGATCTACATTTCAACACTGCCTTACACTCAGGAGTTTCAGATCTGCCACATAGAAGGTGAGTGGCAGCATGTGTGGTGACCGCGCCCCGCTGTTGATGCTCGGTACTAGCTGGGACCCTGGCAAACCAGTCCATGTGGCAGTGTCGGGGAACCACCCGGCGCGTGCAACTGTGAACACGTGAATTGCTTTCAGGAGAGCATGAATAGAAGGAGATGGCTCGCAATAAAGAAATGCATATCGAGTTTTTGCTTGATTTAAAGGGCACCACCTGTCCATCACCATGGCTGCTCCAGTGCGTTGTGCTTGTTGGAGCCCTGATGTGTACATTTTGAATTGATTCGCACCAGGGAAGGGGTGCATGGACTTGTCCCAGCTAGCAGAGCTTAGTATGGAGAGTTCCATATCAATGGAACAAGTAATAGGTTTATTCCATGCTGAAAAAAAAGAAGAAAGAACACAACGTTTCGGCCGTGGAGCCTTCTTCAGGTGTTCCATATCAATGTTTTTTTTTTTATATCCACCCCTAAGGTACACAGCAGCAAGTGGACAAAGCGCTGGGGCTGATTGGGAAGAAATTCAAAGACCTGGACCTCACCAACCTCTATGCCCCTCCTCCCCTCCCGCTGACCCTGCCATCTCTGCCAATAACGTCGTGGGTAAGCAAGTGCCTGCCGGGGGTCACATGCAGGAGCCAGGCTTGGGTACCAGTGCCTTTGGAAACCCTGTTCACTCCCCTGCATGTCAAGATTACTCCCTGCTTCTCTCACACCTCACGCTGATGTGTTTGTGTTGACCTGCATCTGTGGGGAAACAATAAAAAAAGACATCCACATTAGAGGCTGTGTGTGTAAAGGTGTAAGATTTAAATCGAGGGGTTGTGTTAAAATTGTATAATCTGCAAGTAAGGCCTCATTTAGAGTATGGTGTACAGTTTTGGTGACCACGTTGCAGAAAGTGTCCATGTTCTGGAATTGGTTCAAACGAGCAATTTCTTTTCTTGAATGGAAAAGTTTGAAGGGGACTTAATATGTGCGTTGCGAACGCTCAGGGGCACTGAGTCAGTCTAGTGGATGCCTTCAGACATGCCAGTGAAATAAACTAGCAGGTACGAGTGGAATCTGTGGAAGAGCATTTGTTGTGAACAGGAGGCAGTTCTTCACACAAAGGCTTGTGGGAGAAATGAATCTTCGCAGCCATGTTGTTGACGCCATGTGGACAGAATGGTATCAACTGCGTCATTTACCGCTCTCTCAATTCACGAGCAAGTCTGTTAATTGGAGTTGCTGGTTTTTGATAGTGGCACGGTGTTGCCTTGATGAACCGGCCCTGAAACCGTGCAGTTTTCAGATGCATCTGAACCGAAGTACGTTCCGCAATGCATGGAACACTGGTTATATGTGGCAAGGCACTTCTTTGGAAAGCTTGACAACAGAACACTTTATTTAAGGTCTAAGAAAGTCCAGGAGGTGTTTTTGGAAAGGTAAATACACATGTTGACTAGAGGAGCTCACCAGGCAGTACAGGGGATTAAACCAGCTCTGGCTTCTTTTTATTTGTCTGTCTCAACATGTGTGTTGGGATTCGCGGTGTTGTCCCGCAGGGGAGTTTGGAGTCGGAGTCATGCTGATAATCCGCTCTGTCTCTCAGCTCATGCTTCCCAGCGGTGTGACGGTGGAGGTCATCGTGGTGAACATCGTCTCGGCGGGGCACATGTTTGTACAGCAGCACACGCATCCCACCTACCACGCGCTGCGCAGCCTGGACCAGCAGATGTTCCTGTGCTACTCTCAGCCTGGCATCCCCACCCTGCCCTCTCCTGTCGAAGGTAAGGCGGCCACATGGTTTCTGAGGAGGGGGCCTTTTTTTGCGGCGGATCCAAAGCTTGGCAAGTCCAGGTTCTTCCTGACAGTGGCGGTACCTCGCCATCCCACTCTGGTTTTATTCCCTCCAGTACCCACACCAAGCATGGCCCACAGACACAAGTCCTCATTCTGGCTAGAGCTTCCCGCTCTCTGGGCTGCTGGTCGCCTCGGGTTTGAAAGGAGAGCGCAGCAGCTCTCTCAAAGGGGAACTGCAGTCCCCATTTCTTACACTGGTTATTTAGTTTCAGTAACCAGATACATTCGTTGACTGTGCAGAAAATTTTTACAGATTCCAAATTTATGAAATCATTGTCCCAAGTACTGTCAGTCGCCGTGTTGCAAACCCCCTGGTCTCTCCACAGGTGAGAGATCACACGTTGTGACGTGATGCAGCCCTTCCTGCTCTCTAGTCACTGTATTGACTAATGCGGTACAATGCGATGTAAGAGCAAATAAGTACAGGTTGTGCAGCAGATATTTCATCATGTTCCAACATGATCTGCATGCAGACTTAACAAGTAGTGTTTGCTCGCAAAAGTCTTGATATTGAAAGCAAGAGATGTATTCACAAACTTGCTTCTTCACAATGTAATTGAGCTGCATCACATGTGATATAAATTGGAGGTTTTACATGTTGCTCTGTACGTTTTACTTTCATTGCGACCTGGAATACTCATCGGGGCTGATACTTTTTGACCCCAAAATATGAAAATAGCGCAGCAGTTCCCCTTTGATGCAGGTTGTGTGACACGAGCCTGCTGTTGGCATGGTTACCCTGAGTGCTCCTGGGGCGGGGGGCTTGTGGGGCCCCTCTCGCCCGCTGCGCCGCCGCCGCCGCCGCTCGCTTGGCGTGGGCTGACGGCGGCGGGTGGGGTCTGCCGTGTGTTGCAGTGGGAGTGATCTGTGCCGCCCCAGCGGTGGAGGGGGCCTGGTGGCGCGCCCAGGTCATCGCCTTTTATAAAGATTCCAACGAAGTGGAGATCCGGTACGTGGACTACGGTGGCTACGAGAGGGTCAAAATCGACCTCCTCCGGCAGATCAGGTGAGCCACCCTGTTCCTGCGAGGGAAGTGTCATCTGAACCTTTCCGCTCCTCCTCTTCATTCCCCCAGGGTCACTGAACTTGACTTTCTACTTGAAGCAGCGTCAACTAATAGTCTGTGTAGCTTTGGCAAGCGGTGTTGCTACCTTCTATCCTGCTAGAAGTCTATGCTAGCTGCTAACCCCATGTATGAAATCGGAGCATTTACCTTTATCTTTAATACTGCAGTCATTAGGATTAAGTTAGAGTGCGGACCTCTGTTAGCGGTTTGATTTTTATGGAGCTGTTCTGCAATGGCAAATTGCTCATTAAGAACTAAAGCAGTTTAAAAGTATTGGTGGTTTGAGAAAAGCCCAAATGCCCCCTTGTGGTCAAATGACATATTGCTTGGAAATCGGTTTGGGCGAAGGAGGAGAGCAGGTGTGTGTTCACATTATGGCAAGCGTGCTACAAGGATTATTTTGTTTGTTCTTGTTTGTTTTTTTTTAGATCGGACTTTGTAACATTGCCTTTCCAAGGAGCAGAAGTATTATTGGATAACATTGCACCCCTGCCAGGTACGCACTGCCTGCTAGATCGGACTTGAAGGGGAAAACCCAGCATGTGGGTGTCCACTTCCGATTCTATAGGGTTGGTGTGTCTGCAGTGTTTTATTCCAGTTGGTCTCTTTAAAGAGCTAAGTGGGTTGCTTGTCAGCTTAACTGGACTACTTAATCAGTCTCTCTCAGCTCTTTGGGTTCTGCTGTTTTAAAGATACCTAGACACCTGCAGATACACCAGCTCCCTGGGACCAGGGCTGGGAATTCTTCAGTGCTGAAGCTAGCAGACCCAGCCAATACAATTACAGCTTAAGTGAAGAACTTTGTTTGGTTTCTGCATTTGCTTCCCCCCGATCTAGATGCTTTATATTAAGATGGAATATATTTATATCTAATCAAAATATCAGAACATTTTTTTGTCCTCGGCATCATTGTGATTCAACAGATATCCGCCTGAAGCTGTAACAGCTGTGTATTTGTCTTAACAGTTTTGTAACTTTTTGTCTGTATTCCTTCTAGGAGAGGACAGATTTTCTACAGAGGCAGACTCGGCACTTGAGGAAATGACCAGGGGGGTTGCTCTGCTAGCACAGGTGAGAAAACCAGTCTAGATGGCCTGCACTACATTTGTCTTTTGCACTTTAAATTTGCATGGGTGCATCTGTTATCGAAACCAATGTTTCCCCCCCCCTTTAATAAGTTGAGCTCGAATAACAGGACTGTGAGAACAGGATACTGTTTCCCAGAGAGGCTGCACCTGTCTTCAGATGTGGGTCGCTGTGTGCTGCGAGAGCCCCGACTGACCAACCCCACCTGGCCAATTACATCCTCGAACCCACAACACTTGGGTCGTAGCGCTCAGCTGGCACCAGGCAAGGGCCTTTACTGGCTGAGCCCCTTCGGGACGCCCTGGCACTGCACCGGCGGTTTTCTGAGGCGTCGGTCGTGCTGTAAGGTGGCTCTTGGCAGCGTCAAGGTGGTGCGGTCTTGCTGTGTACCTTGAGCGTCATGCCTGTTCTGGCACAATGTGGCATTACTGTTTAAAGGGTCCTTCACTCTGTATGCATTTTAAACCTGTTCTGGGTAACAAAACCCTGAACCTCCCACTGCTGCTATTACCATCCCAGTGTTCCTGATTTTGCTCTGCTTAGTCAGTTTTATGCAATGCAAAACCCTGGTTCATAATGGCTGATTAGTGTTCTGGGAACGTTCAGAGTTCTGAGCTTTGCAAGTAAAAATAAACCTATGCATGTTCTTCAGATAAGTGTTTCTAGATGTTTAGGATTGTTTTGCCCTTTTTTCAGGTCACAAATTATGACAGTAGCACTGGCCTCCCTCTGATACAGCTGTGGAACATGGTTGGGGACGAGGTAGGGAGATTTTTTTGTTTTTCTTGTGTAAATGTGCACCCAAGGCCAGGGTACTGACTCCTGACCGGAGCACATAAGGGGGTCCTCAGAACCTCATGAATAATTTACTTAGCATTTTTCTGGACACTCCACTCAAAGCGCTTTACAATAAATGGGGATCCCCTCCACCACCACCAGTGTGCAGCCCCACCTGGATGATGCACTAGTACACTCACACACACCAGTGCGGAGGAGAACAGACTGCTGAAGCCAGTTCAGAGATGGGGATAATTAGGATACCATGATTGCTAAAGGCCAGGGGGAAATTGGCACCTGCTCTTTTCAAGAAACGCCCTGGCATCTTTAATGACCACAGTGAGTCAGGAGCTTGGTTTTACATCTCATCTGAATGATGGCACCTTTTTACAATATAGTGTCCCCGTCACTATACTGGGGCATTAGGACCCACACAGATCGCAGGGTGAGCACCCCCTACTGGTCCCACTAATACCCTGGGGGTCTCCCATCCAGGTAGTGGCCAGGCTCACACCTGTTAGCTTCAGTGGGCTGCCAGTTGTGAGTTGCAGGGTGATGCAGCTGATGCCTATTAGGATTACCCTCTTATTAGGGTTTTTCTTACTGATCATGCTGAAGCCAGCTTTCTTTGTTGTTGAAGCAGCAGACTGTTCTGATGTCCCCATCACAGCTGTAGGATTAGGAGTGTGTGTCAGAGGATATGAAGAATCCATGATGTGTATTTTACTATTGTCTGTGCTGTAGCTGTGGCAATGGAGTCTGGATTTGGATGTTTTAAAAGCTTGAGCACTTATCTCTCCTCCTGGCCCTGGAGAGCTTTAGTGTTGTTTTTTTCCCCCCCAGTCTGAGCTCCTTGTTGACTTTGAGCTAATCATTGACTAACTTGTACTTCCTCAGCACCATGTTCCTTCCTATGTTTTCAGTCTCTGAGTGGTTTGAGTTCTCCATCAAACCTGCTGTGCTGCAGGTCTCCAGGAGTGAACAGTGAGAGGGTGCTTAGTGTGCTCGCTAGACAAGAAATAGTGAGCAGGAATGACCAAACAGATGTAAATATTTAAAACAATTAACCAGCCATATGTGGGTCTTAGAACTGTTTTTTTTTTTGCCTTGTTCTTTAATGTTCAGTTATCTTTTCTATCTTTGCTGACTGAGTCCCCAGTCCTGATCCTGCATGGGCCCCTGGTGCAGCATCAGGTTTTCCAGGCCTCTCTCTCAAAGCACCGGCATCGGGGGAGGAAATCAGTTCGATTAACTGGATCCCGTCTTGCTCCGAGATGTCGGTTTTAGGTCACCGAGACCTGGAAGCGCGGTGGCCCCTCAGGACCAGGATGGGTCCCGACCTGTGGTCCCACCACGGTTTCTGATCAAGTCTCCCTTTTTGTCTCGTCCTGCAGCTGGCGTCGGTGAACCGGGCTCTGGTGGAGAGAGGGCTCGGCACTTGGATAGAGAACTTCTGAGCCCCGCTGGCTAAAGAGCCCCCCACCCCCTCTCCTGGCCTTCCTGTACACGTTTTCCTTTACTCTGCACACTGGAATTAGGCTTGGCAGCTGAGCTCTGACCGTACTGAAATGTTTTACTTCATGGATAGCACTTCCTGCTAGTTTAAATCACTGTGGTGGGGGGCGTTTTCTTTGGGAGAAGTGGTTCGTGCTCACGTTTTTCCTGACTCAGTGTAAACTTTTTATGTCGGAAGAAAACCAATAAACAAAGAACCACTTTCTCGTAAGCCGACCTTCCCAAAAGTGAAAATACTTATGTCCTTGTAAATTTCTATAACGGTATCTCTATAGTAAACTAAATAAAGATGAATCAGATTTCCGTCCACCCTGACATTTCTTGCAGCCCTTCGGCGCACTGTCCTATGGAGTAGCTGTCCATGGAAGTGTAGCTGTGCTGAATGAAGGACCTGCGCACTGTACATTTGTGCAGAATTAGTTAATAAAGGCAGTTTCCCCTAAGGCAGGTCTTGACATAAGTCTGAGCTCCTTTCCAAGGAGCTGGGGTTTAGTTTTGAAGATCCATTCCCAAAGCCAGGCTCTCAGAGGTGACCTGTGGCGGTGGTGCTGACGCAGGCCTGCCCACCACTACGCGAGCCGTCCAACAGGACAGTTTCTGCCCTGCCTCTTGCGGTTTACAGCTGCGGCCCGGGGGGCGGGAATGATCTTGGCACGCTATGCTGCCCTTTTCCGACTCCGAAGGAGAAATGGGAGCAAGCTCCTTTCTGCACCCTCTGGCTTCCCCTTAAAAACTGTGGTCTTAAAGGAGGCTCTTCTGTCATCTATCCATTGAGTGACCTTGGACTGGAGCTGCTGAATCCCACTTCTCCGTGGAATCCAGGTCCGGGATGCCTTTGTTTACCCATCGGCCACTTATGTTGCTCCGTGAATTTTGCTCTACCTAACCTACCACTACGTTAACCACTTTTTATGATGAGGAACATCGTTTGAAGCTGCTGAGATGCTTTGTTGAGAGGTTATTCTTGGAAATGTTTTTCTTCAAGACTTCAGATTAGCCCCCTCCCCTCCCCCCCTCGCCCATCGTTCCAGGGAATTCTGGGAGAGAACTACAAACTTTTTGTGGAAATCGCAACCCAACTACAGCGTCCTGTGGAGGAGAATGCCCCCTAGGATCGGGAGCTGAGAATCGGGTAACTCCTGCCTTTCCATGTCAATAGGAATCGGATGGTGCTGGTTCTCCGGTTGGAATGAAGCTGCTTTTTGTGTGACCTGACCTCGCGTTTAGGCTCTTGCATCAGAGGCTGCACTATTAACAGGTTCCACAGTTTCAGTTCTTACTGAATTTCACCAGTGAGTTAACTTTTTTTTTATTCAAGATTTTCAGCATTTCACCAAGTTACCTTCATTAACAGGATATTAAAACGTTTCACATGGACGAACCTTTTGGGACTGTGCAACAGGACTGAATAAAAATTAATTTTCATAGGTGGTATTTTCTCACATTGTTTTAGCCTTATCTTACTGCCCTTCATACTGGTGGTCATTCAGACTTCAGTTTGATAGCTTAAGGTTTTTTCTCAGAACTTGGATGAAAGTTGAATGTTTTTAACCTCTTCTTGGATAAGTTATGATGGGGTGTTTGGGGAGTGGGCCTTCTGTGTTTTATGTTAAATTTTAAACAATTTAAATGTGTACGAGTTGTCAAAGCTGATTTTCCTCAATTTAAACAGTTCCTCTTCCTTTTACACCCACTGTCATCCCAGTTTTTTTAATATTTGGAATATAAATCCTGAATATTAGTGTTCTGGGAAATCAAATTCCATATTTTTGGTTTGTGTTAAACCAGACCTGCAGCTACTTTACTTACTGCTATATTTCAGGTTGTAGACTTTCACTGTGGCATTTAAAAAAAACAAACATCACCCTAGTGTGATATCTGCTCCACTGTGGAGGTGTTTCTATAGCTGAATCACTGTACTAACCCATGGCTACAGCACTTAATAGGAGTCTCTAGGTTTGCACTACATGGTTGTGTACTGTATTTAATACTGAGAACGGGGGACGCTCATTTCCAGAAAGGCTTGAGAGTGTGTGGAACAAACTGCCCAGACATGTTAAAGTCATTACTCTGGATTCTTTCAAGAAACAGCTGGATGAGCCCCTTGGTTTCATTAGGCTCTAACTACCAAGTATTCTGGATAGTCTTATAGCCCTGTTAAAATGTTTAGCTTCTCCTTGTAGTCTTGGCTGTTGGCAAGTGTGCAGCCTTGCTACACCTCAGATGGAGGATTATCATGAAGAGCACTTGTATAAGTTGCTGACTAATTGTTTTACATCATATGAGAGCTATATTGAACTGCTCGTGGTCGTCTGGGGTTAGAATGAAAATATCACCTAGAAGCGTCCTTTTGTGCACTTATTTATCGAAGTAGGCTATGTGGTTGCACTTAAAATTTAAGATTTACCTTTAATACAGAAATATTGCCATGAAGAACCTCTTACAGTTGGATTGTTTCTCCGACTTGATGCCACGACTTCGTTGTGCGAAATGAGTTCCTTCTCGTAGTTGTTGGCTTTCAGGGTGTTTCTGATGTTTGAGACCAGATATTTCCAGAGCAAAATTGACTCTACTGTAGGTTTGGAACAGATTTGATTGGCCATCATGTTTGAAAAGTCTACATTGTCTCAAAAACTGCTTTCTTGATTGTCATTTCCTTTCAAGATCTGCTGGCGTTACTAGGATTTTCTTCTGACTTGTGCTGCTGTTTCATGAAACCTGAGTCATTTTAGAATTGCGGTTTTAACTCTAGACACAAGGCCAGGCCTCTGTACCCAGATTGTCATGTCAGTCTCCTGTTTTGTTATTGATACCCGTTTGTGAATTTTAAACTGATTTTGTTAATCATTCACCAGTTCCTTTTCATCTTCATGCATCCAGGTGCATTTGAGGTTTTAATGTTAAGTCAAAACGTCTGTTCTTTTTTCCATGTGCTTTCCAATTTTCATCCCAAAGGAGCCCACTTCTGTGCTTGCAGCCTCACTACACAGCAGCTCAGGTGAATGAGTAAGAAACCGTTTCATCACTTAAATTAATTGGACAATGTAGGGAGGCCAGATTTTGCAAGCCCCAGAGTGGACAGAAGTTACCCCCCCCCAACTCTTAAAAATTGTGCCTTGGGATCTTTAGTAACTGAACAGTCAAGACCTGTTTCATGCCTCATTTGATAAATGGAAGCAAGTGTTTCCAATAACCATATGAAGGCATTGGTGTTCAAAAATCTGGTCTGTAAGCAGGAGAGACACCTACTGGTCCACCAACACTACACAGCAGCAACCTGGTTTTCCTTGGAGGCCTCTTGCCCCAGTACTGGTCACTCCATTGTTCTTAGCTTCTGAGATCTGACAAGATCATATCTGGTAAAACTGCCATTGAAAGAATGTTCATTTTCTTTTGCTTTAAATTTCAATTTTTATATAAACCTCTGTTCTATACGTATGATTAAACATCGACAGGAATTAATGATTAAAAGCTGACATGATTTTATGATTTCAACTCACTACAGGAAACTAAATGAAAAGGCTTTAAAAAAACTGAACGTAACTGAATTTTTTTTTAAGGAGATGGTGGATAATTTTGTGTCCTATGATCTACTGTAATGTTTAATTTGGGATTACAGGCAGCTTTTGACAGCCACTTACCTGACATTGTTCCGCTTTTAACCCAGTTTTTACGCCGTTAGATTTGATTGCTGGATGTTACACAAGTTATGCTCGGTTATGATGGACGACATTCATCACATTTGTAGCGGACAGGTTTTCTGTTAATTGCATTTTAATTTTTCCGTTTTAGTTTGTAATCTGCCTCACATCTTGGCATGTGAGGGTGAGGAGGAGAACAGGCAGAGCACAATATGAGTGGGATGGTTATCATTCCCATTTTATCATCTAGTGTTCAGTGGATGTTAAAGTCAGTGTAGTTGTCTGCCTCATTGCTGACCAAAGCTCAAGTTTCCCTTGTTTGCATCTGGCTCTGAAAATGCTTTTACAGTTTCATTTGGTAACTTCGCATCCCTGCTGGGAGTCTTCTCACCACACAGATACAAAATTGTAAAGGACTGCTGAGTTAAGTCTCGTAAACCATTGAGTGACAGTGCTAACGACTTCATTTCCTTATTAGTATTGATGTCTTGTGCTGGTTGCTTCCCGGAGCTCATTTTTTAATGGTTAAGGAATATAACAGTCTGACGCCCTGCTACCACTGTAATTATTTACAGCAGAGGTTTCCAATCATGGTTCCTGGAGATCCACACACCAGCTGCTTTTTTGTTCCACCTGTGCACTCAAATAACTGAACTTTCAATAGATCATATAGGTTTGATTGTAACCTTTTCAGTTCCTAAAGATGTAGGAGGTTGCCTTTTAACTATTGTTTTGCAACTTAAGATCTTCAGCTTTCGGGTAGAAAAACTTGCACAGGTTCCAGCCACGGGGCTTGTTGGCTCAAGGAAGAGTTAATTTCTGGATGTGGTGCAGCAGGTGTGGGGTTCCCCAGGACCGACGGTGAGAAACTGGGGTGCATGTTTTCCCTCCTGCCGTCAATGACGAGAGAGGGGTGAGAAGAGCCGCCTGCGAGCAACTTGAGTGCATCCTCTCCTGGGGTCGTACTCTTGTATTTTTGGAAAACTCGCAGTTGAGCACAACAGGCTGCAGAGGGGAACGGGTGGCACCAGCTATGAATAAGGAAGTGGGATGGTTATCATGACCATTTCATGGCCTAGTGCTCAGTACATGTTGCCAATCCAAGCAGCACCTTTTGGTGACATTTGCCGTGACTTCCGATATCAACTCGGGGAACCACCCATTCGTGGTTCTTGGGTGTTTGGCTTTCTGTTGCTCTTGAGGCATTTTTTTTTACATCCAGTCTTAGCTAGCCTGACTAGTCACCCTCCCCCACACTCCTATAAGAACTTTGAGCTGCAGTGTTGAGCTGTTTTTTTACTAGTGTTGTCCTCACCCCCTCCTCCTGTGTCCCAGAGGTTCAGTAGTGGTTTACTGGCCTTAGAGGGGATCAGCAGAGAGTTGCCCGTCTGCAATGTTGAACACAGTAATGTATTCATCAGAATGTTTGACAACTTAAGTGGCTGTTCACAAACCTGTTGGTGTCTCTGTTAAAACCATGTATGCATTCTTTATTTACAGTAATATCACTTGTTTTGGTTAGGCACTTCTCTGTCTTGTGCACTTGAATATTCGTGCATAAAAGCTGGATGTTGCCCACTCATATTCCGTTGACAAAACACAGAAGAAAGCAGATTTGTAACGTGCACTTCTGCCAGCAAGAAAGACAAGGTGGGGCATACTTGATAAATATACAATTTTTATACATCACATTTTAGACAAGTGTTTGACTTCCTCAAGGCCTTTGTTCAGATTTGTGGGGAACATGCTACATCTGGAACATCTGAATCATTTTATGAAATTAAGGCTTTTTTTTTGGCTCTCAACCCTGCCAGGCCTGATTGTCAATCTAATGAGATTTCTTGGGTTGTGCAGATCTATGTAAATAGAAAATATTTCACTGTACTTTTTGTATAACACTGGGGGAGTGTAAATGAACATGGGAACTTTTTTTTTCCCTCCTCAATTCAATTACTGTTCTCCAGGTAGGGCTGGTTTGAAGTGTTTCTTAGCTAGAAAACAACAAGAGAAGACAATTTGCTATAAATAAAAACTAAGTGATCCTGCCCAGAGCGTCTGTGTGTACAGGTCATTTCATTTTGTTAAGACTCACTATGGTTTGATTTTTGGTTGTACAGATATATCAAAAAAGAAAATAAAGATATTTAAAAAAGGCTTTTTTTGAGTAACTTCTTGTGTAATCTTTTCTCAATAAAGATAATGGAATGTTGTTGAGATCAGGATATACTGTAACACTAGGTTTTCACGAGATGGTATATGATTTAGACCCTGCCTACTGGGATCTTTAGTCGTGCCATCTGTACGAGCATCTGTGTGACCATTTGTTCAGAAGAATCTAATAGGAAATGCAAGTGAGCAGCACTTTGTAAGCATCTATAAATGTTTGGTCCAGTCAGCACCTGCAGCTCACTGTGTGAGTTTATGTGAATGTGTATCTGATAGCCTGCGAAACTCCCACGTCCCCTGCCCTAGTTGGGAAACTTTCAAGTAAAAAGGCTGTGCTAAAGATGGAGGAATCCAGTGCTTAAGGAAACGGGTTCTGTCCCTTCCTACTCTCATCTAATAAGGGAAGGCTACTCAAGCTTCTCCTGGTAGTTTGTCCTTGGGGTGAGATGGAAGATGTATAATTCAACCCTTGCTCTTCATTGGCACATCTACAGTACTTAAGTTCTTACTGGTTCGCTCAAGGTTTTGTTAAATGCTTTTCGATGCGGTACAGGCAGAGAAATGCTTCCTTCTCCGGTCTTTGCTTAAGAATAAACATCACACGGGGATCAGCCTTTCTTTTGCAACTCGCCGTTCTCTGCGGCTTTGTGAATAAAGGCATTCATTATTTTCTCAACACGTCAAGCGCTTCATTGTCGCGTCAAGTGCTTCTCCAGTTACTTGAACGATTCGACATTTAGAATTAAATAGTACAGACGGCAGAATGCCGATTGTGCAATGGGACAGTGCACCTCTGGCCATTGGAACCTGAGCTACAGTGCCTCGTTTCACCTTGTAGTGTGTTGGTACAGCAGGCATTCTAATTATTGCATCAGTTCTGCTAAATGTCAGTCCCGCGAGCTTGTAGCAGAGTTCTCCAGTACAGAGCTCTGAAAGGGCTGCAGGCTGATGAGGTTTGGGCCGGACCCTCGATTTGATCAGGTTAGGGATGGTCATCTCCAGGGCTGCTCTGGGTTTCGTTCCGCCTCTGAATTATGCAATTGAAAAATATGTAAAAGCAGCCTTTAACAATGGCTTTACTCTGGGGAATAATATTATGCCCCTGCATGTTTTCAGTAATCAGTTGAAAGGGAAATAAAAGCGACTCATGCAGAGTTCGGGTTAAAATAAAGATTCCAGGGCCTCGGGTAATTTAGTTCTGAGATGCATGTTTTCATCAGCCAATTTTCCTAGCTTCCAATTTATTTCCACTAGGTGTCGCTGTCCGTCTTCCATTGCCAACATTCACCTGAGACGAGGTCGTTCGGCAGGCGCTCGATGTATTTGAATCGCTCTTCGAAGCGCCCGAAGAGACAATAGCTGTAACAGGTAGATGTCAGCCGTGCTCATAAGTTAATCAATAAGCGAAAAGAAAGGAGCTTAAAGGCGGGGGGGGGGGGGGGGCGAACTGGGCGTGTGCATTTGACCTGAACTGAACTCAAGAAATCCGGATCCAAACGACAGTAGGAAAATACAGGCATGCCACGGTGGGTACCGAAGCAATCTGGAGATTTGCTGGTGGATAAAGGGGGATTAGTTACGCGTTCGCTATGCTGACTTGCGCTGCGAAAGTGCTGAAAATTCAGAAGTGTGCGCGTTGTAATAGGAAGGAAGCGCTGAGTAAGAGAGGTCTGGGCAGATGGCCGCTGGCTCCGTCTCCCCTGCTCCATTAAGCAGGCAGCGAGGTGCGGACACACCGGGGGATACAGCGCTCGATCGCACTCCGGAGATACTGTTAATTCCGGTTTGCTCGACTGAAACGATCTAGGGGAACAGTAATACCCAGGGCCTAATATACGATGACAACGACGATGATTAAGATTGTTTAGGTAGTTCTTGTAGCTATTAAAATTCCCCAAGAATACTTATAATTAATAAAGTGTTTGTAAGCTGTTGTCTAGTTTAAGTTTTATAGCCACGCGGGCTTTTAATGGATGAGGAGTTTATGCGAGTAGCTAGCTAATACGAAACACGCCTGCGACTGGTGGGAATGGGCTCTGAAAGATGCACTGGGAGGTTGTGGGTTCAAAACCCATTCTGGGGCACAGCCCGTGTTCGTGTTAATAGGAGCAGGAGGTGACGTCACCCCCTTGAATCCTGGATGATGGTGCAGAGTTCACTCGCCAGGTACCTTAATTATAAATCGCAGGGCATTGATTGGGTCACAGTGTAGTTAAGAGAATTACCGTCCTCTGTTCCCTTGACTAGATATCACATCCACCGACTTGTTTTTTAACCAATTTGAGCGTGTTCCTAAGTGACCACATTTCTAGTTATAATTCAGATGCGACTCACGAAAGGTGGTACCACAATTATGTTTACTGTTATTAAAAGCGGACCCTGCTGCTTCCGGATGTTCATATCTCTGGGCCGATACCCGATACCCCTTCCTCGTCAGTCCGACCTCAGCTTCAGTAGATCCGCTAGAATAGCTCTAGTCCGGCCTCGCTGGGATAGTTCCTTCTTTCCCATACCTAACAAAACACCACGGCCAGGCGGATTCAGTTATTCTACAGTTGGGAGACGCTATGCCCCACGCTCAACCTGTAGACCCAGCAAATCCGCAATTCTTGTTTCTTGTGGGTGTTCCGCTCTGCTCCAGGTATTTGTGTGAAGGGTTACGACAACGTTTAGATGACAGATTGCCGATGGCAAAATGCTGCCTGCTGTAACGGGACGGTGCGCTTCTGCTCCAGCTCGTCTCCTCTCTCCGCCTCTGAGTTGTGGAGAGGACCGGCGGGGGGGAGATGTCGGCAATTACACCGCAATGGAAATGCGGATCAGGTGCCCCCCTGGTTAAAGATTCATGAATTACAAAGCGGGGCTTCTCTCCTGACCCTGACCGGCTGCGAACTTTTCTTCTTTCATTAGGTGAGAAGCGGCGCTCTCTTTGACAGGTTAAATACTGCTCCGTGTATTAATGAGCCGGGGTCCCGGCGATGGGCGAGCAGGCCGTCTGCGGTCCCTGCCCTGCCGGCTCCCGGTTTAGATCACAGATAAGGGAGCACGATGTCTTTGCGTTGCCTGCGGTACAAAAAAAAAGCGCGTTGCCCGCCCCGGGGAATTACAACATATATATGTATAACGTTTCAACTTGAAAGTCTGTGGGGGTGGCGCCGTGAGTTGAATCAAGAGTGTGTGTCACCATATTTCGAGAAAGCCAACCTGTGATCTTCCCACTGCGGGCAAGCTGCCCGCTTTAAAGATGCCTAAACGTACAGGAAATCGGAGGCAAAGCAAGTGAATACAAAGTTAAAGCAGAACCAGGCGAGATGTCAGCGTTATCCGGAGCTCTCGGAGACACTGCAAGCAAAGGCGTAATTCTGAACGGAACTGAGCCCCACAACTATCGCTTTGAACAGAGGTCCCCAGTCCTGTTCCTGGAGGGGGAGTGTTTCTGCAGGTCTTCTCTGTTTCTTTAAAGTGCCCGAAGAGCTGGAGAAAGATGTTAGACTGGTCCCATTAAGAGAATAACGAAATTCTTTAGGTCGTTAAGAGCCCAGCTGGACTGAAAGCTTGTAGATTCACTGCCCCCGCCGGACCAGGGTTGGGGGACATTTGTCTCGCAACAGCTGCTGAAACTAATACGAAATAGTCATTACAAAAGCGTGACACTAGATGGGGCTTGATGTCCAGATTCTCAATGCCCGGATTCGGGTAACCACGAAATCGGTACTCAACATTATAAAAGCAAAACAACAATGAAAGCAAACTGATATATTCATGAAAAAATAACCACCTTTATCAATTTCGGCATTCTATGTGTCTGTTGAATTTTTCAATGCATAATGTATCGGTAGAGGAGTGTGAGTCATCTGTAGTCACGCAAAGTATTAAGGGTGAGCGAGTTTAATTCTGCGCGAATCTCCGACCGTCATTCAACAATTAATCATATAATGAATAAGCAAGATGAGTAACTGAAATCCCTTGTTCGTAGAATTAAATTGTAATATCTGAAACGGGGCACTCTATAGTTATTAGGTACTGTTGCAAAAAAAAACACCAACTCAAACAGCTGAAGACTCGGGGTAACTTCCAAAACGAGCACCATTCCTCCAGAAGGAGACTGCTATCAGTGTGTGCTCAGACTTCTCCTCGGATAGACTTTGAACACCTTCCAAAAGTATACTTTTGTACTTTCATGGGAGAAGCCGAAGACAAATATCCACAGTAGTGGACGATGAAGTATCTCTTATGAAAAGTCAAGGTAAACTTGCAAGACATTTAACGCTGCGGTCCCTCTTTTTTTTCCCCATAAAACCTACAGTTATTCCAGAAAATTCCGAGGATTGCAATGCATACCGTGCATTTAGTTTGCTTTTAGTTTCACAGGAGTTTATCACGCTGTGTTCTGGACAGTCCGGGGTCGCGTGGCCAGTGTGGAGCTTACCTATAACTATGGCAACAAAGTAACGGCCGTTGCCGGTGTGTCCGCTACACAGATTTATGCGTTGCAATAAAAAAAGAACAATTAAACTGAAATCCCACAAAACCAAAACTTTTAAAAGTTTTGCATAAATACACACAAGTAGCCGATGTTGGTAAAGAAGACGTACAGTACGGACGCCCAAAAGGTAAAGCGTAAAAACGTTTTAAGGGATGAACGCATTGTGTATCGCAGTAACAAGTCTTTATGGTTTTCATGTACAGAAATTTTCCTAAGTGAATTTTAAATATATGTTAAACGGTGTCGCTGTATCCAGCTCTGTCTTTGTTAAACACTACTCTCATTAGTTCTTTTTTTAACGAATAATTTCTCACCAACTCTAGCGAAACTGACCTTCAATAAACCGTTAATTTGCTCCCATAGCTTTCTGGTGAATGACGTCGTACGACGGAGAAAGGTCAGTGGTTTGTGTTTTTGTAACCGTTAAATATAAAGATAACATTATTACGCTATTAAAATGAATATAAAATACAATATTTAAACATTAAAATGTAACTTATAAGGTATATGGGTCGTGCATAGGCTATGTAATGGAGGTCTATATCACTGAATACGATGCAACATTCAGCTAACCACATTTCAAGAATGAAATTAAGAACCTTTAATGCTTGAAACAATTCCAGCACAAGACAGGGTCTTTAGATTCATGTCAGTCTCCTCGGACATGTCAGCTGTCATCACATTTTAAGTGTAAAATGTAAAAGTGATTTACTGGGGTGACCAAGACTAGAGCTTCTGTAGCTGTTCAAATTGGCACACGTCCGAGGTGGCCATGAGGTCAGCCGCTAGCTCAGTTGGGGCTCAATAGCCAGGATTTTTCAAATGCAAATTACTTTTTTAAGATTCTTATTCAATTAATTGAAATTAGCGTAGCTCTAAAGGTACTGTCAGGAGCAGATGGCTACAGTCCTTGGCAGCAACAGAGGCTTCTAGATTTCCTTGTAACTAAGTTCTGTTGCTTAACTGCAGTCCTGGACTGCTCTGTTTTTTTATATTTTTTTATAAATGTTATGTGATTCGTAAGGACCTGGTATGTGATCCTATCCATCCGTTTTCTAACTGTTTCATCTAGTTCAGGGTCGCAGGGTCGCCAGAGCCTATCCCAGCAAGCAACGAGCACAAGGATAGGACACACAAACTCAGGCACACACAGTCACACTAGGGCCAAATTTTTTTTTCAGAAGGCAAAATACCTACCAGTATGTCTTTGGACTGTGGGACAAAACCTATGCACCTGGAATAAGCTCACGCAAGCACAGGGAGAACATACAATCTCCACACGGAGTGCACCCCAGGTCCAGAATGAAACCTAGGGCCCCAGCACTACAAGGTAGTAATGCTAACCACTGCACCACTGTGCTACCCAGTCTGTAAACTTTCTGAGATAAACCATTGGCATAACATAGTCGATTTCTGAACTGGACTTGTCCAGTTGTAGAGACCCCTTAATGTGATGCTTAGAGTACAGCACCTCTTGCCCTCAAGAGAGAAAGGCAGACGGAGAGAGAAATGCAAGAAGTTCCCCTTCTCCCAGCTGATAAGCGAAAATGGGCCTTAACTGCGTGCAGCCGCCAGTCTTTGATGAAGGTTCATTAGAATTAAATCTAACAGCGTCTTTTGTTTTGCCTGCCTTGATGTGCGCCTTGTGTTTAAACTGGATGTTTTTTCGTTTTCTGTGCACACCAGTACGCTCATCGCACTAAAGCATTAGCAACAGTCGTTTTTCGGTACTTACACATCACACAACAGCTGACGCAAAACTTCAAGGGCTCCTTGAGAAAGGCTTGTAATGTAATATGCTTTTATTTTTATTTTTGATAAGACCAAAGTAAATACACCGTTTTTTCCTTTCCGTCAAATTGATTTTTTTTTTATCCTAAGGAAGATACAAAAACGGGGTGTTTTATAGGCCTTATACATTGAAGAAGAGGAGAGCAATACTATAGTTATCCTATTTTGCATACTGTGCTGGAGTTATTGTATATAAGGAGGGAGAATTTTAGGAGAAGATATTGCTTCTAACATGTCTAGTGAAAAGCTCTAAAAAGGCAGTGACAAGAGCATTCTTCTTTCCAAACAAGAGAAGTCTCCCTGAAATAGTGCATTGCAAATATGGGGCACACCTTGTAAACCTCAGAAATCTTCATAGATTTCTTAATATGGTGCACCTGGATTTTTTTCTTGCAAAGCCCCAGCAAGCTCGAGCACTGAATTAAAAAAAAAAAGTTTTTGAAGTCTGACATGTCTGCATCCACTTTATGGAGATGTCAGTCATTTTATTAATGCGTTACCAAGGATCACAAAATGGTAGGACTGCTTTGATTGCCCTGTATTGCTGCTGTGTCAGTAATGCCTGGTTTTTGAAATAGGTGTAGGGAATTTAGTGTCACATTGTGAATATTGTCAGACATTCTCAAGACAGCTTCCTGGCAGGTTCAGTAATAAGCCTAGTAGCCATCAAGGAGCCTTCATGTCAGTGACTAACCTTCCCTTAGTCAGCAATGCAAGGTCATAGAATGGACCACTGGGAGCCTGGAAGAACAATCAGATAGAAGCAGAAGAGCAACTAGAATAAACAATCAAGATCTTAACCTAGAGAAGCCAAAAAAACAACTGATCAATGATGCATGCTTTACCCTGCTCCTTCCTTTTCTTAACCCTCCTGCACTCTCTGTCTGGTAAATGCCTTTACAGCCCTTCTCAGGCTATTTGTGATAATGTTGTGCAATGTAATCTCCTGTTAGTCTTATTAGCCTGTTTTTGGCAGCATAAAGCTCATGTTCTCTGAGATTTCGGAGAGCTAAATTTGACTACTGTAATAGTTTTGCATTAGTATTCCTGGAAAGTGTGTATGATAATATTTGATAGACCATCAAGTGCAGTCTTTTCTGTTGTGCTCTCCACCTTAAACCAAGAGTTGTGTAGTAATGTTATGGACCTTTTGTTTCTGTGTTGCCTTGTTTTTTTCTCTCAGGGTTAATGTAGACAGTTGTTTTTGTAAATTTAAATATTTTTGGTGCATTTAGCTATTTCCTTGTTTTCCTTAACTTCTCCTTAATGTTCTTTCTCTAGCATGACATTTCCACAAACATGTGAACAGAATGTGAATAGTGCATGTCACTGATGCAAGTACAATGCAACACCCCTACCCCTCAGGGTTTTCCTCTTGATTTCAGGAGGAGGAAATATATTGCCCATGAGAAAGCAGTTTGTAAGAAAATAATCAAATAATATCAAATCATTTGGGCATTCTGACAAATAAATACAGGTATTTAATATCATACTGATAGGCATAGATGAACCCATGTCCTATGGTATTCATTTTCTTACCTGCGTTGAACTTTGCAATAAAAAAGGGCACACAGCTCAAACATGTAAATTAGGGCATTCTTATTTTTTATCTCTGGTTCCTGAATGTGAAAGAGACAAATGGAACATCACAGTCTGTATATGGGACACCAGCTAGAACTGTGAAGTTAGTGCTACTGGTGTACCACGTCTTCCCTCTGGTGGATGAAACATGGTTCAAATAAAAAAAGTGTTGTCATTATTGTAAGAGAACTCACAGTAAGCCTAGTTTCCAAAAGTTACATTTTACTGTAGTGTGTCCATGGGCAGTGCAGTGGTTAGCATTCCTGCCTCACAGTGCTGGGGTCCTGGGTTCAATTCCATACCTGGGGTGCTATCTGCATGGACTTGTGTCCCCCTTGTGTTTGGGTGGGTTTCCTCCCACAATTCAGAAACATTAATAGGTTAATTTGCTCCTGGGAAAAGTGGCCCTAGGTGTGAATATGTGCATGTCTGTGTTTGTCTATGTGTCTGCCCTGCAATGGACTGGCATCCTGTCCAGGGTGTACCCTGCTTTGTGCCCATTATGTGCAGGGATAGGCTCCAACTCCCCTACAAAGAAGAAGCAATTAGAAAATGGATGGATGGCTATTGTGTCATGAATGAATGACTATGAAAAGAAAAAACATTACAATGGAAACTGATCTAATCTTACCACCACCACCATACCCACCCATGGACCTAGGCTCTGGCTTGGCCCTGCAACATGCAATCTGTCCTGATCTTCAGCATTAGGGATATGATGTTATTCTGGGGACTTTGTCATGAAGGCGGTCTGTATCTGAGTCATGGGCTGAGTGATTGGGACTGTCTATGCAAGAGTTGTACAGGTAGGGTTTGTATCCAACCTGTGCTGTTGCTGTGGCAACACGCATCCTGAAGTGCCATCAAGAAGACAGGTTAAACTTGTAAAAACATTGAAAAACTCTGAAGGGTGCCAGCAGACGTGTAAGTTTTTCTTTGTAGCGGAATACTAAAAATGTGTTTTTCTGTTTTCCTAATATGAAAGACCTGTGAACCATACAACTGTTGAAGGAGAAAGGCAAATGGTGTTGCATAACTGAAATTGGAAATGAAATTTAGATACATTCTGGAGTTTTGTGGAGTTGAAATCAATATTGTTTTTAAAAGTAAAATTAGTTACCTCCTGAGCAATAAAGGCTTCAAATAAACCTATTCTATCTCCTATAAGAGGTTTTTAGATGAGTGACCAGGGACTAGAGAGACTGATATATCTCTCTATTCTTCAATGAGGCATTGTATATTTTTTTATATATTGTGTGTCAGCATATAATGTATGATTTTTTTGTATTGATTCTGTTATGGTGTGTTAATCACCACCGACCAATGTAAAACTCTAATACTTTGAAAAATAATTCCCTTGTGAGTGCAATGTCATAATGCAAAAAAGTATTAATATTTTGAGTTGTGCATATAGTGTCTTCCAAATGCAGCGAATAAAACATGGTACATGAGAGAAATCTTAACACCTTTTCCTAATTAATTGATTGATTAGGACAGGCTTGCCACTTTAATGGTTATAAACAATTATCATGAAAAGACAAAACCTTTAGATTCTCTGAGAATGTATGGCTCTTAGATAGAACTTTGTATATGTCATAGTTGCTTGATGAAAGTCGAAATTTTGTGACACTCTAGAAAGGAAAACAAAATTTGGTAGGGAATGTTAAATTTCTAGTTTTCTTTTTCATTAGCAGTAAAAAGAAATGTTTAAACCACTTTATAGCAGATTAAGTGTATTTCTGGTTTCTAAGGATTTGCCAGCAGAATGTATGTAGCTACAGATTGGCATATAACTGATAGACCAGGGAGATTTAATTTCAGGGGGTGTAAAAATGCATTGTATTGCAGCTGCCAAGATTGGCACAGATAATGTATTCCAGGGCATTCACTAGCCTTTTTTCAATCTAGCTCCTCTCAGTGAAGGCTAGTGTGACAGCTGCAGGAAAGAGGAATGTCCCTAGCTATCCTGTCACCCTTCTTTTCTCCTCAGCCCTCACACTCTCATTGCTTCCTCTTTTAAATCCCTGATTGATTTCCACAGTTCAACAGCCTCTCACGTTTGCATCCTGCCTCTGCTCTTTTCTGATCTCCCAGTGTGATTATGGGTATTTGTGCCTGAGCGGTTATAAGTTAGCTCGTACATTGGAGTTCGGGAGCACTTGGTAAACTGGGCAACCACTCCATTTTTCCCTCTGTTTTGTGAAGGCTGTGCCATGATCAGCTCAGTCTTGGAGTTCTGGTTATTGATGATGTTTTTACTCGTTTTGGGATTTGCTATATACTTGTTGTTTTAGAAAAATGTCAGGTGGGTGTAACTGTCTGTTTTAAAGTCTGAATTGAAAATTCTTAAGTAGTAACACTGTGAAGTTAAGAATAAAATTCATTAGCAGTGATAATGTTTGTTATAATTATTTATTTGGAACCGGGCTATTTTTAACAACAGAGAGAGTGGAGCACACATCAGGAATGCACTTATATACAGGGGACAGTCTCATTCATTTACCTAAGTGAATGGACCTCATATTGATCTGTTCAAGGCATTTAACAGATGTAGGACATTAAAAATTAAACCTTTCCTTTAAATACTTTATCCGTTCATTAATCAAACGCAGATGCCATTGTGACTACAGGCGTCATTTGAAAATACATCTCTGTCACATGATAATATTGCTGCTGAATTTCCTTCTTTTTTAAAGAGTTGCCTATTTACATGTTAAAGACTTAAGAACCTGCAACAAAAAGAGACTATACTTTCTTACAGCACTTAATCTAGGCAAATAAACGTCATTGTTATTAATGGATGTATTTAGATGCCATTAATATGCTGCTGCAGAGCAGTGTTTCATATCTTTTCTGGGAAAGAAACCATGGCTTTTAGAGTACAAGAGTTGCATCTCTCTCATGTTATTTTGAAGGCTTAATAGCATTTCTGACACACTCACTTAACACTGATAGCTGAGCAGATTAAAGGAAATGCACAAACATTCCATAAACTGTGGATTTGAATGTTTTCATTTAAATAAACAGAACAGCTGTCAGAATTATGATGATATATCTGTTGCAATGTTGGTTCGCTTTGTGAAGTTGTTTCATCCTTAACCCAGCAGTAATATCACATTGAGTGTATATGTATTTATGAATCAGAATCTCATGTCATATTCAAGTTAATACACATGTTTAAATATGGAGTCCTCTAGGTTTAGTTTCTTGCTGTTCTGATCCTTTTAACTCTGAAGTAGTCAGTGACTGGTGAGTTAACACTTATTAGGGAAACATATAAATAAATGTAAACAGGTGATACCCAGGGAGAGACTGAGCGAAGGTTAGCTTTGACTTTCTCACATAATCAAATGGTCCTTATTTTGATTAGGTTAGTATTGTAAAAGTTTATTGTACCAACCAAACTAAAGTGTACGAATGAAATGTCAACAAATTGCCCACAAACCACATTGACTTTTCTCCCGAAAAGCAAACATTAAAAAGATTCCAATTGATTTTGATGACAAAGTGAACACTGCAGTCTGTTAATGAAAGTGTGTTTCGTGTCACGTAAGGAGGCAGCTGTGATTCTGTGTGAGGTGGGTGGATTGAGGTTGACTGTGGTACTGGCAAAATGAGCCATAATGATGTGAGGAAGACCATGGCAGAACCGAAGGCTTTCAAGTGGAAAGACGGGCTTTGGTTATGCTTCATTTAATCAAAGAAATATTTTTTTTACCTGAATTACCATTGTCACTGTAGTATTTTAACGCCTGCTAAGATTTTGGTTAGTTTTCTTAGACATATTCAGCTAAAATAATCTGTAATGGATTAGTAGATGTGTGGTCTATACTTTTTTGCATACTGTATGTATGGAAATGCATAAACGTTGTTAAATTTGTATTCAGGTTGAGTAAATTGAGTAATACAGATGATTTTACATAATCAAGATAATGCTCATAGGCTCAATTTTCAAATAGAAATGCACTGACGTTTGAACAGGAAAACAGCACTCATATATATTCACATACAATACAGACATTACTCACTGCTGTGTACAGTGAAAATATAATATGTATTTGTCTCTTTGGAAGGCAATGCACATCACTGCTTTTAACGTGCTATTCAATTTTGCATTTGTTAGATTTGGGTCCAAACTTGCTGTACTTGACCCTGCATTCTGCAATTGGGTCAACAGGCTTGAAAGTACCCTTGACCAAGGAAACCATGCTTTTCATTAAGAGTTATTTGGAGGCCTGTGAATGCAGCTTGATTCGCTACATTTTAAGTCTTTGCCTTTGGGTAATGCAAACAATCCTGCCTGCTAACGAGGAAGATCATTAAAATGAAGCTAATATATTGCCAATCGTCTTTATAAAGTGTAGAGCAATTTGTTTTAGAATCCCAAAACTCTCCTTTTGCTAATAAGAGAGGGGAAATGTATTTCTGTGCTGAGCTTTAAAACTCTGGGGCTTTTCAAAACGAGAAGTGGGATTAGGAAGGCAGTAAAGAAAGCTTGTGGTAAAAGTGACTTAGGCGGGAGAAGAAGATGTTAACTTTTCTGAGTAATTGTGCCCCGTAGGTGCACTCACGCAGGGGTTCTGTTTACCAACAAAGAGACAGCTTCTGAAAGGCTAGTCAACAAGGTGAGACAGCAGCATCCACATGTCAGTCAGTCAAGGAGATTTAAGTCAGGTCTGTTTAGTCTTTGACTTGACACGGCCCTGCGTTCGCTGAGTTTAACTGCGATCCGAAGATTCCCTTCAGAAGCCAGGAGGAAAAAAAAACGAGTGACGAGTCAGCTTTGGGCCACGGAGCTCTCCTCCTCAGACTGAGGGCTAGGAAATAAACAGCAATCACTGTAGCATGACTTAGAATCCACAGAGCATCCAGCTTTAATTGAGCTCTCACTTACTTTAAATTTAATGGAAAACCAGGCTTGCTTTTTCCAGTTACTGAGTAATGAACATGAATATTTAGGGGCTGTAATAGGATATTCTTTTTCTTCCTTTTTTTAGTGATTGAGCTTTATGTTCCTCTATAAAATGTAATTAATTATTACATTGCTCAACATTTAGTAAATAACAGTAAGGGAATATGAAAAACCTTGAGCTAATTTGAGTAAGCAATGGACACTATTTCATATAACATAAGCTGTCCAAAATGCTTCTCATTTATGAAGCACTACACACTGAAAAGAGTTTAAGTAAATCCTTATGAAACATGCTGTATGATGAACACTATAATATACTAAACGCCTTAGATTTGTTATTAGTCAGAGTAACAGTTTAATTATGACCATTATTATTTCAGAAACTAATGAATTAGCAAAATTCAACATGCAGGTACACAAGAGAAAAAAACCTGTTAAACAAACTCAAGATAAGCATTATGAGTAACTTCACTGAAATTAAAAAAACTGTAGATCAGAATGGTTAAATATCATGGGAATAGCAAAAAGCTATTAGCTCCTGGCAATGTGCTTCTTCACAATTAATATGCATACTTAAAAACAGATCTTTAATCACGTATGTTTGCATGATCATGCAATTCCAGGGAGTATATTCAATATACATATTCAATTGAAAATAATTCTGTTAAAAATTAATTATATATATAGTTGTAGACAAAAGAGCATTTGAAAAGACAATTACTCTTGAAATGTATATAGGATATATAACATACATTTAATATAACTATACCTATCTTGAGATTCTTTTTAGTTTCCAGTCTGTTTTTTTTAAACGTTATTTTTGTTATACCCACATGATTTTGGAATGACAAGTTGTGTGATTTGTATTTCTGTAGCTTGCTGCTACAGTCCCTCTGACAGAATCAAACGGAAGCACATTCAGTGCTGCCTGGAGGAGAGGCACGTCCCTCACAAGGTGGCTGTGTTGGTGGGAGCTCAGAGAGCCCCGTATGATGAATCCCACCCTAACCCTCAGCAGTGCTCGGCCACTTAGGGAATCCTGGCCAGAGACGGCTAGTGACCTGACCCAGGATAAAACCCAAGGCACTTGGACCATAGAGCACAGCCTGGGCTCAAGTAAGCCCCTTCACTGGGTTAAACACCTGGGACGTCCCCAGTCTATTTCTACATATATTTTAAAATTGGGTTCTAGCATCTTTCCAAAGATATGGTGGTTCATTTATTTTGTGGCTTTAGTTTATTCTTTGCAATAGCAGTCTTCAGGTTAGTTCATACAGTACCACTTTAATGAGATTGAAGAGTGGAGATTGAGGTGGCCTATCAATAGCTGTAATTTTCCTTTTTTTGTAGTTATTCCTTTGTAGACTTCACAGAAATCTTAGGGTCATTATGCCACTAGAATACAAATGTCTGTCTGATAGGCCTTTTAGCACTGGGTAATGTATAGTATGTGAGTGCACAGTTTCTTGATGTTTTACTGCACTTGTTGATCCTTCTGCAATACAAAGGTCGGTAATGTTTAAGGAAACAAAACAAGGCCATATTACTACATCAAGAGGCATTTTGATGTACCTGATGGAAAGCTTAATTTGTTTTTCTTTAGTGCAATGTATTCAGTAGGATTAAAGGTTTGTTTCCTAACATTGTCCTTTGTTTGTCAAAACAGCCTTTTCACTATACCAAGCTGATTTCCTATATTTTTGGTAGTTGTATGTTTATTATCCAAGTATTTGTTTCAAAACATTAAGTTGTTTAAAAATTAATATAATATAAATGTTATTTATTATTAGCTTTTATTTGAAGAGGTCAAAATCATAGAATTGCTGAGAAATCAATTTCTCTGTTTTAAACTGCAAAAACATACAAACATTAAAAAGTACAAGAATTGAGATACATGAAAGAAAAGTGTGTGAGAAAGGAAAATACGATAAAACAAGAAATAAAGACAAATTGTTTGGTAACCCCGTGATCCTGAATCGGAAGAAGAGGTTGAAAATGGATGGATGGGATAACCATATGTTATCCTTAAAATAATTTATGTGGCCTTATAATTTGTAATTACATCAGGAAAAAACAAACAATACAATGTGATAAAAGTATACGCATCTGAAAACAAACCTCAGGGCTTCGACACATATCTCCAAATCATATCATATCATATATATATATATTGTATTTATTATTCAGGGTCATTAAATAATGCAAAGCGATATGAATTATATTAATATGCATTTGTGACAATTCCATATCTGCTGTTTTCCATTCCCTTTTAGTTGGGGGATAAAGAACACAAATTTTGAGAAAAATAACCTCCCAATCTAAATAAATTCAACATGTTTAGAAATGTCAATACATTCCTCTTCATACATACTGGTAGTTTTGCTTCATGTAGATTTTGAACTTCAGCAATTTGCATTACAAATGGGTCCCTATGCTAAAGCATAGACATATGTAAATCGAAGCAAGAAATAATTATATAGTAACTTGTTGCTTGTAGGTTTGGTCTATTTATAATAAGTAAGGTGCCATTATACTGACTGTAGGTGGCTACTGAAAATATGGGGTGGTAGAAAGCATATGATTATTTAGCCTTTTAAATGTTAAGAACAACTCTGAATAAAAGGTATGCTATTCAATTTAGTTTTCTCTTGAATTATCTACATTCTTTATAAATAGTGAGAGGCCTTAATGGCTTTATGGGTTTCGGTTTGATTCTTCAGTTTTCTGTAGAAGCCTTCCAAACATAATTTTGAAAACTTTTCAGAAAAGACAGGACATTAGCATGGAACAGGATAAGTGGAGATGCTTGCACAATGAGTTTGATTAAACAGAAAAAATAAAGCTGAAATTAAGCTAGAAATTAAAACGTGTTTAGTTGCTTCACTCCTGAAGGGCTGCTGTTTCCCGGTTGTGGAATGGTAATGGAGTGTCGTCCTGTGCCCTTATGTGAAACAGAGGAACCATAATGTAACGTTTCATTGAGTGAGGCGGATTAATCCCACATGGGATATAACATGAGGACAAACTTGAAGCCCGACCTGTGTGACGTTGTAGTGTAGGGTTCCTCATACATACAAATGTATTTGCCACATGAACAATGATGTGTATTGTCTTTAAATGCATATGGTTGAATCTTAATTTAGTTTAAGTAGTTTAATTTGAATATTTCTCCATCGTTTCCATAAAAGTAATTTGAGCAGGACTGTAAACAAAAACCTGAACAGAATGGGAAAAAACAGCTGCTTTCTATGTTTCCTATTCATTACAGTTTCGATAGCAAACCATAAATTAGGATCTGTGCCAGGATAGGCAACTCCATTCCTAAGAAGTCACTGTCCTGCAGCTTTTTACAGGTTATAGTTACAGATTTTACAGGCACTTTTGAATGATTACCTCACTAACACCTAAAAACACAGGTGTTCTCACCTCTTATCCAAATAACTTGTTCAATTAAGGAAAGATCAGAGGCAAAATGAAGACCAGAGAACGCCCTAACTGGAGTTATCTATCTGATCTAAAAATAGCATCAAGAATCAAGCAATAGGATCTGAATAAGAAAGTTGTCAAGTTTTTGGTACAGTCTCTTACCAAACAAACCATTTTGACTGCACCTGCCAGTTAGTTCTTTTACATATTCCCTATTGGTAAAAAATACATATTACAATTTATGAAATTTCTTAATCCAAAATCAGTTGTACAAAAATGCGAACACTGTCAAGAAATGACCTTGAAATAAGGCTTTTTGTTTAAACTATAATATTGATGGTTGCAAGTTTATATTTGTTGCTAATGACATGATTATATATTAAAGAGCTAAAAACATTAGGGTTTAGCATCTGCGTTACTAAATTGTAGCTTTGAATAAAATATAACTTTTATATAATGCCTTTTCATGGTACATCATTCCAAAGCACTGCACAATAAATATTGCAACTGAGACATATGAAAAAATCCATTCATTTAACAGTTAAAAGCATTTGAAACTAATGCACGCTAAAGTTATTACACTTATTAAAGATTTATTTTAGATGATGTAAGTTTCATAATTTTACCTCAATGTGTTATAAAAAACAGTGGTGTTTCGTGTCATTAATTTAATGGGAATATTTTACCAAAGAAGCCAAACAGAAAGTAAAAAAATGAAAATTTTAGGGAACGCAGATTCCTTGTTAAACATGAAATGGTCCGTGATATCGGAAGAAAGGCGTTTCTTGCAGTACATGCTGCTGGCCCAGCATTGAATTAACAGCACCGTTATGGCCGTTAGAGGGCGTGGTTACAACCCCTTAGGGGAGGTTTTCAAGCACTGACGTCAAAGGGATTGGTTACATGACGAGTTCCAGCTCCGCCCCATGTGGGTCAAGGGAGTGAGGGGGGGTGGGGGGAGGGAGCCAGGCTGAGCTGATCCCACGTGTGACGATTGCATTCCCGGCTCAGTAATATTCTCTTAGCGGGGCTTCGCTTAGCTTTTGCTGTGTCTGTGTGTGTGTTTGTTAGTTACTGGCTATAGTTGGGTTAGCTATGGAGGGAGACGGGAGCCAAGCCACCTCTGGAAGCCCAAATGATTCGCAGCACGACCCGGGGTAAGCAAGGAAATAATAATCGCACTTTTATTTTTTGATTGAAAATGTAAAATCTTCACTTGTTTTAATTAATGCATAAGCATTATTATCTTCCGGAAACAGTTAGTTACACCTTTGTTTGATTATATTCAGCACACGGGGCCTCCCCCCTTTTTTGAAGATAGCTCGCTAGGCTAGCAGTAACAGAGCTCTCTCGCTCCTCTGCCTTCGTTTAGCTCGCTTTTTGTAAGTAGTTACACGTCAAAATGGCCGATCTGACATCTGGACTCACTTCTGCTATGTTTTCTCCTTACAGTAAAATGTTTATCGGCGGCCTCAGCTGGCAGACCTCACCAGGTGAGCGATTTATTTCTGGTCCTATTTTCGGCTTTGTTTTTGAGTTGTATTTTGTAGCCGATCGAGTCTGCCTGAGCCAGTTCTGCGATGTGGTGTGTGTGTGTACTGTATGTGGGATAATGTTGTGTACCTCTGTGCGCGCAAGGTTATTTTGATTTCCAGTCATTTAAAGTCCTCTATTCGACCCCTGTGTGCATCGCGGGTTATTTTAAATAATTGGAACAGCACTCGTCTGCCAAAACCTATATTATAACCAGATATCTCCCTCCTTTCTTGTTTACAGATAGCCTTAGAGACTATTTTAGCAAATTCGGGGAAATCAGAGAATGTATGGTGATGAGAGATCCCACTACAAAACGCTCCAGGTAAAGAAGATGTTCTGCTACACTTTTCATTTTTGTATTTATAGTTGCGGCTTAAAATGTTTATTGCTTTCATAAGGTAACATTGTTGACATTATCGCTCCGTTTCTCGCTTTTTCAAGCAGTTCAATTTGTGCTTTGCAGGGATGTTGTGATTTGACATTGACTTGGGACTTTTTACAATAGAATGCTTACCAAAGCAATCTGCTGTTTTCCCTCCCTTTAACTCTTTTAAGCACGAAACGTTCACATGTTTTAATTATTAATTATTTAGTCCACGATGTTTATATTCAGACTAGTTTTACATACTTCGAAAAAGTAAATTTTCGGGGTAGGTGAATAAATAAAAGTATTGAACACAAAATACCGATTTTGCGGCAGCTGTCTCAAGCGATACTTTGCTTTCCAGTAAATGTAATGCCCGTTTCTTGTATATTGTTCGTGAATTGTTGTTCCTGCTGCTGTTTCACGCTGCTTGCTCTTTCTTTTTCAGAGGATTTGGGTTCGTTACGTTTGCGGACGCAGCCAGTGTAGATAAAGTCTTAGCCCAGCCACATCACGAATTAGACTCAAAGACGGTATGTTTGTGTTTGTGTTGATGTCATTTTGTGCGGTGTCTGTGATTAACAGTGTTAAAGGGCCAGCATCCCCAGTTCCATTGTGTCTGTGCGAGTTGCGCAGTGACATTATTAGAATGTCATAATTTAACCCTTAAGGAGCCGGGGGTGCCTCGTTGATTTCTATCGATTAATCGTTACTGCACCTAAAATGTTTCCAGTTGCTTTAATCTAGAAGCGGTAGGTAAAAGTTATTCAGAAGTACTGACGTACAGTAAGCTAGAATCAAAGCGATGTGCGTTTTAATTGGCATCATCTTCCAGATGGACGTAATTGCCGCACAAAGACGTACTGTAGCTTCAGTTATTGTTTCAACAACATTGTAAATCATTGACTGTGTTTTATTTTTAAAGATGAATCCCTTCATTCTGTTGACGTGGGGTCCGCGAGTTGCGATAATAGGTCGTCAGTGGTGAATATTTTTTTTTTTAATGTGTGATGTAACTTCTCCCCATTAAAAAGACGGTAATAGTAATTTTAAAAATAACGTAATATGTCTTATAAAACGGGTTTTCAAAGATTGTCATGTCATTAGTCAGCTGGGTATTCATATAGCATTTTTTTAGATATAAAAATAATTATTATAGGTGTACTCAAGTTTAAATTTGACTTTGTTGTTAGAAATGTCTCCCAGAGGCTTGTTGACCTTTGCACAAGGTGATATCCGCCTGCACTTTTCCCCTAATTAAGCACCACTCAGGTGTGCACAGTCTGTCACTCAGTATCCTTGTTGAAGAGGATTTTGTGAGCCCCGTCTCTGGCCCGCTTACTTGGTGATTGGCCTCCCTTTTTTCTCCCAAGATCTAATCAAGGAGGTGACTTTCTCGTCGCAGTTTAGTGTTTTTTTTTAAATTAAACATCATAACATCACACCGCTGTCTCTTAGATCTTAGTGCTTAAGATCATTTAAGAATTATACAGCTTGTTTCAGGGACCCCTGGAAAAAAGTCGGAAAATAGTATAACGTATATCCCCTTTATAATTAGATGAAAAAATTTAGTAGTTAACTTTTAAATGAACACCTTTCAACTTAATCAACGGTTAAACATATTAAAAACTGTGATTTACAAAAGAAAAAAAAATCACTTTTAGTGAACATTTTGACTCTAAATTGGAATATTAATCTTTACTTACTGGATACCGGATAACCTTAACCGCCTATAAAATAAAAAGATAAAAAATGTGATAAAATGAAAATGCTATACACCTTATAATGGTACATAACAGAGGTGCATAAATCATTTTTAGAAAATGTGTAATGTGGACAGGAGTTAATAAAAAACGTTTTAATTCAGATTTAATATTACCTGTCAACACAAGGTTTTGAAACTTTAAAGATGATGGTTGTCCTTTTAAATCTTGACTGTGATTTTCTGTTTTTCCTAGAAACAATTTTAAGTAAAACCAACTGTGACTGAATAAGTCAAAGCTCAGTTTCCCTCCTTCTGTGTAATTGAGGTTGGGAACACACGACTGCTTAGATCTGATTTGATCCAACCAATAATTTTCTTTTGTTGATTGGGAGTAATCAAATTATTTTCTGATTCATATTTTCTTGTAAATATGTACTGTAGTGTTTATAAACGGTTTTACACATTTACATATTCCATCTCATTTCAAACCCATGTTTTTTAAAAGTGTTTCTCAACAACCTGTGATTAATAACAGAATTATTGATCCCAGAGGATGGGAAAATTCTAGGATTGAAATGCAAGCAGTGTTAGCAATGAATAATTCTTTCCAGAATTAGGATAAATATTTTTTCTACTTCACAAAATATTTACAGTTTAACTATGTTAAGATTGTTACGGTTTTTGTTTAAGGTAATAGAAACTAAAAACAAAATATTTTGAAAAACAGAATGGGTAAATGCTAACAGTAGTTTAAAAGGGTCTAATTTTTAAAAAAAGGATTTGAAACAGTCTTAATAGACCATACTTGCTCTGCTTTAGACTCTTAACCAGACTTTCTGAACACATCGTACATTTGTGCTAGCATCTTCTAAGCAGGAGGTAGTATCCATCCGCTCTTGCTACTGGCACCATTTAAGTTGTTTGTTTTTGTTTTTTCTGTCCTTGAAATTAAATCAAAAAGTGACAAAAGCCTTCCAAATATGCATTGAAAAAAGGCAACATGTTGTGTTCCATATATGCAATACATGAAGACCGCAGAGAGGCTGAAAACAGCAGTAACTTGTTGCATGTACAGCTGTCCTGAAATGATTGGATTTAGCATGGCCGAGCACAGGAGGGTGCTAATTAAAGCCTTTTTTTCTGAAAAAGAGCATTTTCACATTTACATCATTGTTCTAAGAGGTAGAAAAGCACTGGTTAGTGTAACAAAGAATAAACATGATCTGACGTTTTATGTGGGAGAATTATATTATTCCTCTGTGAGTCCAGTTGTTTTGTACAGATTGCAAACTTTGAAATATTGTCCTTCATGCCTGCTTTTTTATGGACCAGTCTGGTGGTGTCCCCCCATATAACACTGTCAAGTGAAATGTTCAGTATGGGTTTATAAAAAAAAGTTCTTCATGGTTTTTACCCTTCTGAGGACTTATGACCCCACATCAAGCACACCAGGAAAGTCCACAACTGTGGTCTCTTTTTTTTTTTTACTTTTTGGGAAGGAGGGGGTGAAAGAGCTCTGAAAAGCACCCTCATGTGACTGCGAGGAGTTCTTTCTGCTGATCCGGGGATGTTGATGGGCTTGTCTGAATGCAGTGTTCTGTGACTTTGTTTCAACGTTCAGTACAGGCAGCAGATCGGTTGGGTATTGACATGGAAACGAAGCAGTTGTTTACAGTTGCATTAAGGCTTTGTTTAGGTAATGCTTAACTTATAAAAAAAAATAGAGTTGTACCAATAGACACTTTTTTTAGAGGACTGTAGCTGACAATACAAAGTAGAATTGCATCTAACTGACTAATTTTTATTTTGATTTCTCAGTAGAAATAGTTTTTTTTAAAGCGGGGAAATGCAAAAGGTACTTTCTTATGGAGCTCACAGCTGTAAAGCTTCTTTAAATCGGCAATACTTGTTGCTTTTTGTACATTTATCATTGCTGTGAGCTTTTATTTGCTGATATTGTTGCTTTGTTTGATAAATTTCAAGTATCTACTTTAAATGCTTGTTTTCAAGCTATATACCTTTGTTAAAGAAAACAAAGAAAAGGTTTTTTACCTTTGTTAAAGAAAACAATGATCTTTGTTCCACGTTTGTCTAAAAAAGATAAATGTTAAGAAACTTCAGTTATCTTTTATGCATTTTAGGTTGCAAAATAGAAATTCATGCCCTATTGCATTTCCCTGGTAATGGGTACTCTTAGCCAGTGCTAAATTTATTCCGAATCTAATTTAATCCTTTCAGAACGATAGCTGTGTAGTTAGAGTAGAGCAGAATCTTAATTTTTTCTTGTTTTGTGTTCTTTGCTAAAAAAAATTCCTGGTAAAAACATTGTTTCTCAGACACCAGAAGTAATGCATCTCTGCATTGAATTCTACAATTCTTTATATAAATAAAGCTGAAAAAACTGGCAAATTGTATTCATTTTTTATCAATTTAAAAAATGTGGCCTGGCTGTAATAATAATTCTTGAATAAAAGGCAGAATTTATTTTTATTAATTTTAAAATTAAGATGCCTCCGTACTGAGCTTTCATACTAAACTGAAAGTACTGAAAAATGCGAGTACTTTAACTTTATGATAGAAAAGATTTAAAAAGGCAAACGCTCCGATAATGGATGTTGTAAATAATGCAGCGATTATTTCCTGGATGAAGAGTGCCATGTTGTGTTGTTCTTTGTTTAAGCTCAATAATTGAATGGCTGGAGCTGAAGCGTGACCTCATTGATAAAAGTGATACTCAGACCCTACTGAAATTGACAGTTAGTTGCTCTTGATGCGTCACGGTGGTTAATGAGCACAGAACACAATCAGTCAGCGGACACAATGGCCCTTCACTGCAGCCCCCACGGACTTCAAACATTGTGGGATGTTTGTACCAGGAAGGGCTTTATTATTTTATTTTCAACTGCTCCTGCATTCCTGTGTCTGTAACGACCCTCATGGCCAGCCTGTTAGGATCTCTCTATGGTTGTGATTGGAGGTTTCTTTGCACAAGACCTTGAATCAGCATTCAGATGACCTCGCACAGCAGCAGTGCTGCAGTTTGCTGAAAATATCCACAATATGCAAGCTGCACAGACATGCAAAATAATTTAAGCCCCTCCTCATTAAGTCCTGTAAAGCTTAAATGTTTTTGCCTTTAGTGGTTTCAAACAGGAATTTCCTTAAAAGTTTCTAACCTTTTTTTTAGAAAGGATCCTGACCTTGAATCTGCAATTCCAAGTGTGGCACTAATGGACTAATCTTTTTTTTTTGTTTCCTTCTTCCTCAATGAATCTTGTGTAGTGTAATAAGTAAGGAGTGCTGCCAGCAGGTGCTCAGACCTATGGCCTGCACAGAGTCGAGGTATCCACCAAAACCATCCAGTTGCTTTACAGGAGTCCAGTAATCACTGCACTCTTGAGGTTAACCCCAGCGGAGGGACAGATCAGTGAGATAAGAACTTTGAAGCGGCTCTGAGGTTTACAGTGCACCTTTTAGATCTGTGCACCACTTCTGAAAAGGTAGAACCCAGAAGTGGAAACAACACAGATTTCTGTATATATTTTTCTACATTTTACATCCAGCCATGAAAATTAAATGGTGTTTTGGTAACTGGTGATGGTGTGTTGTAGATCAAATGCTTCAAAGACTAAACTAGAAAACCACAAAAATCTTGGATTGTATTTTTTTAATAGAAAGCTATTCTGAGAGGGTAGGACTTTCATAACCTTCCACTTATTCTCTCAATTTTATTTTTCAGTTTATTATAAAACAGTTATTTAACATTACAAATCTGAAATCAGGACCAAAACACCTTAAGTCAGCATTTTTATGGATTTTACTGTAGTCATTTAAGTTTGACAGTGCAGTTTAATTAAAGTTGATTAGCCTGTTTTAAGTAAATATGCTGTTTTTTTATAGGTACAATTGTTTTATGGCTGTTTATTCCTTGCTCTGGAGAAAACCACACTGTAACACACTACACTATATTCCTGTACAATATTCTGCTAATGGCCTTTTTTTCCCCTGGGTCCATTCTGCCCTCTGGGCGGGAAAAGATGTTAATGTGAAAAAATCACCTCTGCCTACAAAAAAAGCAGATAGTACAATCTATTCATAGCATTCAACCTGGCTGAGATAACCGCAAGATGCATCGTGAATACTGGGCTGATTTAGTGCAGTGTCTCATAACAGAGGGGTCTTGAAGAGCAAAGGGGATTTTTATACGGAGGATAGAAGAACAGGATTTTGTTAATGTAGCGGCCGGCTGATAAACTGTTTACAAAGCAGGTTCGTTTTCCTTCTCTCCCAAGCTACTGTAGAACAATAAATAGGCTATACAGAATAAAAAATACTTGGTAATCTAGAATGTCACCATGTTTTATGATCAATACAACTGTTCTGATATGTAGATGAAACAAACTTCCGTAATGTATTCTCTTGTGATTTGTATAATTTAAGCATTAAAGGAAGAAACATAATCCTGTAATTTGAAGATATTAATCAAGTTAAACTACAACAAAGAATAGGAAAGAAGTCAATATGCAGTCAATAAATATTCAGACCCCCTTTAACCTGTTCTTTTATATTTATCAGTAAAACTGATTTTTCAGTTTGTTTCAAATGTCGTTAATACTGAGCTTGATGTAAGGGTAAATGATACAAATGTGCCTTTTTTACTATATCAAAATGTTTTACAATCATTTTACATTCATTAATCAACTTTGTAAAGAAATATACCGCAGCATGAATAATGCTGCATTATTATAATACAGAAAGGTTGGCCTTAAACAGATTGAAATGCACCATTTAACATTTATTGCTTTAAATGCTTTGGAAATAATTCATGAAAAAACATTTGCTCTTTAATACATTTTTTTAAAATGCACTTAGAACTGCTTTGGTGGTTATGATTTCTGTCTCAGAAATTAGCCACCAGTGCTTAAATGCATTAGCTACAGATGACAGTGTTAAATCAGCTGTCTTGAGTATGGAAGAGGATAGACCGTAGAACTAGTTAACCAATCTAAATGTAAAATAGTTACTGACTTTGACATTGCTGTAAAAACAAGCAATTTTTTAATATAATTTTGTTACTTTAAAACACATAAACCTTTAACCTCCAGTGCAGAGTGAAAACTATCTGGAGAATTTCCCCAGAAGCTATAATAATATATGAAATCCTTTTGGAAGAACTGAAATAACATTGTTAGCAATAGCCTGCTGCCTGAATCCAGCATATATCCCTCAAAATCACAAGAGGCCTAGTGGGACTGTGCTTTAAAGAACTATACTGTAAAGATAAAAGGAAGTAAAATTAAAAAGATGGGGTAATGGCTTTGTTTTAATTTTTTTTAAGCAGTTAGGTCAAGTTTAAAACCATTCAAAAGCACAATACCATTTTATGGTTAAAAAAATAAAAAAGCTAATATTCTTGCTACAGTGAGCTGGTATTTTGTGTGAATCGTAAGGCAGGTGGGAAAAGGAAGGTGATAGATTTAAAAAAAATATATATTAAAATCTCAACAACTTGAACAATAGATAAGATATGTCAGAGGTGGAAAGGAAGGCATACAAAACAAATGACTGTGTTCAGGTCTGTACAAAGTATTACATTCCTTGAAAAGTATTAAGTTTGATTAGGATGATCTTTGTCAGAGTGGCTTTTCCTGGGGTACCCAGCTGAGATTGGGTTTAGAATATACTCACACCAACTACTTCCTGTGATTGTGTCTTGCCTTCCACACAACACAGTGTTGTTTTTGTTAATTTTGCTAGTTGGGATCTTTTTCCAAAATTATGCATTTTAGAAATAGGGTTGTGCCTATATTTTTTCAGTATAGCAAGATGCTTTGTTATTGCTCCTCATGCTTATGATGACATTATAATATCTGATACTCAGCCTTTAGTCAAACACTTAAATATTCAATTGATAAGAAATGCAAGTCCTTTTCTGTGTTTCTGAACATCAGATTTATTCTGTAAATCAGATTTATTTTATGTATGAGAACAGTTTCAAACACACTTTTTCAATCAACATTGATGGAATAGTTTGAAATTAATCACAAATCGCATACAAGGTGCATGAAATACTCCAATTCATTATTAATGTGTGGTTGATTAGGCTTCAAGAACATGCTTCAGTATAACTTGGCAGGCTGCACAAATGAATGAAGATGGTATAGCAAAATGAAAGGGAAGAATTGCAGAGATTGTGCTCACTTCTGGTTATTGTTGTGCGGCTTGTTCTTGTCATTGAACCCTAAACCACAAAGATTCAGCCTTTTCTTTGTTTCTTTTTAATCTCTAATCAGCCTTTGAAAGCTCAAAGTTAGCACTCCCATTTGTGTCTGAGCACAGGATGATGCCATTAACTTCAGTGTCTGAGAAACAAGTTGGAACATTTTCAGTTTTCTTTTAAGAAGTTTTTGTTTAAATGTTGTTAATGTTGTTTCTCCAAGACTGAGGAATGATGATTTGTTATAACTCTCTCCCACTTCCCCTCACCCCTACCCTCTCTTGTTCTTTTTATTTTTCTAGATTGATCCTAAAGTTGCCTTTCCCAGACGAGCTCAACCGAAGGTAAGTAGGAAACCACTTGGTTACCGTTTCTTTACAGTTGGAAGACGGTCTACTAATTTTTTATTTGATTATGATCTGTATAGATTTTTGTGTACTGGTGTGTTGTAAAATAAGACGATGGCAATGAACTGGATTCTGTCGCTGCATATCGGTGCTTTTGTATGAAAGGAGGAGACGGGTAAGGTACACAGAGCCGTCCAAGCTGTGCTTGCATGCACAATGAGAGTGGACACACAACATACTTAACCTGAGGAAAGGAAAGACAAATAGGGAGCAGTCAGTCCTTGCAGATCCTAAAATTCAGTTTTTTTAGAAAGGAAGTAGATGACAGGAAACCTTATTTGAAAGGGATCATTTTGTTTTTTGTGGGCCGTTCAGCACGAACACTAAGGAGGCCCATAGAAGACAGAGGAGTGTCACTGTGTGCAGTTATACTCTACAACAAGAGACTTTCTGCCAGCCCAGGATAATAAAACTGGCTGAGATCGATAATGGACATTTTTTTTGTGGCACACAGAGAGGTATTGTTACTGAGCAGTTCAGGTTTCAAACAGGGAATTGGCAGTGAAAGCTTTCAAAGCCTGAGCACATGGTGTCTTAAGGGTATCGGCATATGGTTGAGAAACTACCAGAGACTTGTTTTTGTGTGAGCAGCTTTCTTTTTTGTTGTATGTTTTAACCTTTTCTTTTCCATTGCTTGTGAAAGAGGATTGAAGTTTCCTTGTTTCTAGACAGTGTTAAACTACATTCTTCTTCGGTCATGTTTGTTTGTTCTTCCTTATTTTGTCAACAAATCGGCTCTTAGCTAGTTTTCTTTCACACTTATTTTTATACTTTCTAAACCCCAAGATTCATTTTTATTTTACATCATATCGCTAGATTAACATATGAAAGAAAATAATCTTGTTACTTGATGGTTTCTTTCTAAATCAACATAATTTTTCTTCCCAGAAAAAAAGAATAAACAATGTCTCTGGTGTAATTTCTTTAACAAAAAAGAATGCGACACGTTAACAGAATTTGTAGGTTAAACCATATCTTCAGTCGTCTTAGCATCATGAGCTTAAGGGCAAGCTCATTAGTGAAGAAAAGGGGTTTTATTTGTTTTAGTATTAAGCAGAGAACGTGGCTTTCACAGGATCTTAAAGAAATAGGATTAAGGCAGTTAGATTAGTGTTGCTTGGGTTTTCCCTTCATGTAAAATTAAAGTTACCTTATAAAAAAAGGCTTGTTCTTTGAAAGGTACATTTTGGTTAATTTTGGATACTAATGTATCCAGTTTCTTCCAGTCTTTAGAATCCTTACTCTGTAGTTATTTTGTTGTTTTACCTGTTTTACTAATTTAGAGTAACAAATGAAGGCTTTAAAGGTTCAGCTGAGCTGTGGAAAACTGAGGCAAAATTCATATGATCATTTCCTGGAATATGTATTGTTTGATTTGCCCTTCGTCTCCAGTACGGGCAGCGTCTATACAGACGTTTCACAATGACTGTACAAAATACAGTTTGTCATGTACAGCAATCCACGTGGAGTTCAGCTTTTTTACTAAAATCATGCACAACTTAATGAGTTTTTTCCCGCTAGCTTGCGTTATCATTTTTTGTTCATCTTTATATTGCTAACCTTCTAATCAAGGTACCCCCTCCAGGTTTAGTAACATTACACCAGCCTCAGAGTTTGCTAGCCAGAGACCTCTCATCCAGTTCTTTATCATGTGGTGTATGGTTGAGCCTTTTACACTTGACCTCAGGGTGTACTCTAGGGGGTTTTAATGAGGTTGGTCAGCAGGTAACACAAAGAACAAAAAATGCTTAGTCTGTAAACATTTTTGGAAAACAAAGCAACCCTGCCCTCTACCCCCCAAAAAATTAATTATTCTAGTCACCTGACACAATATAGCCTGCTATTTTTTGTCAAATGCTAAGCAACAGAAAAGACTTGGAGCAAGAGAGGGAGCAGGGATATATTATAATTTTGCTGTTTTCCTTTGTGCTTTGGGTGTCCTTTTTTTAGAGCAGTGTGAGAAGGCAGGAAATTTGCATTTTATTTAAAACTGATAGGAAGTGTACTTTTTACAATACGTGAGACTAGCCTTGTTTCCAGCCTGTGGTGGTGTTCAATCTTTTTTTTAATCAGAACTTAACATGTCCTAGCATGATTGTAATTGATGCTGATTGTACACTGGCTGGTGCCTGGCACTGGAGGAAAGACTGACTATTGACTTGTGTGCTATTTCTGCTTTTGCGATCCATGGATTAATGACACTAATTGGAATCAAGAATAGACAATCCTTCAATAAATGTGCATCTATTTCTTTCACGAGTTGTTTACCTAGAAGGATTAAAAAAATATATATTTAAGTTGATAATATTCTTCTGGTGATTCAAAAGATATATTTCTGAACTTCTGTGGAAGTCAAGTATTTATATGAGCCTGAAGCATGTATTGACATAGAAAAAGAACCTGGAGTGGCTCAGGTTGCTGTGCATGGCAAGGTTAGTCCTGTAGAATTGACACGTCTTGAAAACCACACAAAAAAACCTCTTTGTATTGTCTGAACGTGAACCTGCCAGCAGTAGGTAGTCTCTTGGGTTCACTGCACACTAACATCTTAATGTCAAGGGGCATGGCTGTAAACGAGTTTTGTTTTACTTGAAGGTGTTTCTTTTTTCTTTTCTTTTGTGCCTTTTCCCTTTGCTATAGTTGGTGCACTCAATATACTTAACCAGGGAAAAAAGCTGTTCATTCCCATAGTGTGGGAAAACACGTTGCCAAGTGTGAAAACTCCTCACCAAGATTTTAATGAAGTCCAAAGGTGACACTCTGGGAAGTGCAGAGTGCCCCTCTGGAGTGAAACTGAGGTCCTGCCAGGAGAGCTGCTCCAGCCAAGTAAATGTGTTCTTGCTGCTCAGCTGCGCGGTGTAGCGCCAATTAGGAACTTTACGGAATTTGTTGTGTTACACAATTCTTTTCGTTTGTTGCCGAATTAATGAAGCATGATGTAGCTCCAAAAAAACTCTTTTATTAAAATTCCTTACTGATTTTAATGGTTCTTGTCTTGAATTTAGAGAAAATTGAAACAAATGAAAAGGAAATTAAATGGTTGGCCTTTACTTCTGTAAAGTCATGGTGTCCTCATCATAACATCACATGTACAGTGGGTTTTTTGGGACTCAGTTCTTGTCTTGTAAAACCATGGTGCACTGCAAGGATACAGTAAGGAAGGAAAGGTAAGGGAGGATAAGATCGGGGCTGCTGTGCCCTTTTATGCAGAACTGCAGTTACAAGGCTTCCATGCTATGTTAGGAGATAAATATAGACATGTAGTATGCACTTTATAAAAAAAACATATATATATATAGTTATTTTTTAAATCTGTCATGGTTTTAGGTATTAGTGATCTGAACAGATCGTTGTTGGTTTGCAGGTTGTTAGTGCTAGGAGTGGGACAGTGGAACACGGGTCCAGTCACACTGGTTGTGCGTGTACTTCTCTCTGTGATTTAGCATTGTATACTGACATGCTGAACTTCGATTGAGAATGCTTGAGCCTTTCTTTGTTCCAGTGTAGTTCATTTTTATATTTAAGTTAGTCGTTTTTGCATTGAGTTCTTGGGTTCTGTGTTAACAATGGTGCAGGCTGCATGCAGACGGCGAGAGAGGGCAGAGGGCTGATGGAGCTAGCCTAGCAAAAACTGATGTTGAGTGACATTAATGAGGAGACCAGGCATGCAGAAGCAGAAACAAGGTCCCCTCTCACCACGAGCACTAACAATGCCTTCCCAGGGCCCTTTGCATGGGAGAAACATGGTGATGTCATCCAACTCTCTCCCCATTTTAACAGTTGATATTCCACAGGCATCTGTTTTATTTAATATTTCTCTGACGTTTTTTAGTTGAAAGACTAAGCCAAATCCGGGGACTAGAATTTTCTTAACTTGTTAATATGCTACAGAATGTAGTGGAAAGACAAACACAAGGTTAATGACAAGTGCTGTTAAGGGTGGGGAAAAAAAGAGAAAGGTGCACTGTGATGGAGAGAGAGGAAGAGACACCTGTAAAGCACATAATAATATATAACATTGGTTAAGTAGAAGTAGAATGATTCACTAGATGAATTTATGGAATACATTTCAGGAAAAAAGCTCTGATTAGATACTAATGGAATAAGTGAAAACACCAAATAATTCTTATAAATATAAGGACTGATAATGCTGAGATGCTTTGTCTTGGATATGGAGTTCTCTGGAGTTCTGGGTGAATTCTGTGATATTACTGGACTCAAGCAGCGTTCTGGAGGTTTGGAGTGAGTGTGACATTCCCAGGAGCTCCTCCTGCACCCTGCTGACCCCTGACCTCTTGACAGTTCTCCCCTTGTGCAGTGTGGTGCTGTTTGTTCAGTTGCCCATACAGGCAGTGAGCAACTCCTATTGGGGTTGCGTGTTTCAAGAAAACTCAGTAGTGTTTCACAGGAGTATTAAAGAGCAGCTTGTTGATCTGTTCCTTTTCTGTTATTTTTTGCATATTTGTCACACTTTGAAGAGCAGAGACAGCTATGTAGACAGTCATTATCAATTTTCTGGCACACTTGCCATGAGAATTGATTATATTTCTTTGGAGAGGTTGTTGTTCCTCTTTCTCTGTAGCTCAAAGTAAACTTAAGACACGTACCGTTATTAAAATGATAAAACTGCTACCCTGTACCGGTGTTTATATATAGCAGCATTCTGAGTTTCGGACTAAAAAAAAAAGTTTTATTTTCAGTTTCTTGCACTATGGCTGTTTGCCAAGCCTGCTGGAGCGTGTTCTAAACGCAGACAGCTTTCTAAATCTAACTTTGCAGATATGCCTACTCCCAGTAGTCAGTAGGGCAGCTATGTTAATTTGAGTTCTTAACTGTTGTGGCATATTTCTGCTTTTCCTCAAAACACAGTGGTCTAAGGGGCCTGCCACCCTCTCCTTTTTTATGTTCTGTATTTCCCGGACCCCCTTGAAGACTCGTTTCTTGCCATGTCTGGTAGCTTTTTCCCCTGAACTGCGCATTAAAACTTGATTGAGATTTATCAGAAGGGCCCTAACCTGCTGCGTTCATGCCCTTGCCCCTTGATTGTCCTTCACTCTGTGGCAATCCTGGGTTTCTCAAGTAGGCTGCAGCAGACATGTGCTTAGGAAGCACAGCTACACGTTCTGCTGCCAGTCGGTGCAGCTATCACCAGCGTCTTTCTCTCCTTCTGTCCCTTTCTTCTTTGTCTTCTTCTCTTGCCCCTGGGCCAGGCTTTTGTCAGGTTGGTGTTTACTAGGCTGCAGTGTGGTGTGCTATTTGGAGCCAGGCCGTGTTGTTTCGTTGGGCCTGAACGTGAGTCATGATGGACAGCCCCTAAGTGACAACGCCCCCCCTTCACTCCAGCTCTCCCTGCAGCATGATAAATCTGATGCTAAATTTAGAGGCTTTTTTTCTCGGGCAGAGAGAGATTACTGGTGTACAGAGAGAACGGACGGACGACGAGTGGTAGAATCTCTCTTTACCACAGCTGCGGTACAAAAAAAAACACAACTGGCCCCTTTTTTGAAAAGATTTATAGTGACTGTATTTGTCTGAATCTGGATTTTATTATTTTAATTTAATGTTATTCAGAGAGGCTCCCATCTTCATATAAATTCTTCACTTAAAATGTATTTCTCTCTAGATTTTCCTGTTAATTTCGGTGGTGGATCAAAAGCCAAACCTAAGTGAATGATTTTTTAATGTAGAAATCACATTTTATACCATGTCTTAAATGGTATAATTTCTTTATACTTCTTATTGTGAAGCTGGAGATCACATTTAAATTAAATAAACAAATGCGAGTAGGTCATTCGACCCTTCTAGCTTTGGTGATAGTTAGCCGAGTATCTCCTGCCGTTTATTAAAAGAAGCCAGGGTATTGGGCTTAGAAAACATAGCTGGGTAGCTTGTACCATACTTCCACAACCCTTTGTGTAGAGAAGTGCCTCCTCTTGTTTTTAAATCCACTTCCACTAGGTTCCACTTGTGCCTTCTGCTTTGTTCTTTCACCCTTGATTCTGAAGATGTCCTCTAGGGTTAAGTTATTATTGCCTTTGGGGATTTAAAATACTTGTATGGGGTACCCTTGCAGTCTTCAGTGTTCAAGGCTTATTTGTAAATATTAAAGCATGTACCTGTGACTTTGGCTGCACACCCAGAAAAACTTTCAAAATGTAAACCCGAATCCTGTTTTGGTCACAAATGTTTTACATATTTTGCAGAACTCATCGTATTTTTCTTTTTCCGATGTAGAGTGTCTTAATTAAGTAGTCATCAGAATCATACTGTAACATTCAGTATATGCTGTTTGTGAAAAGGAAACTGGTTTCTTTATATTGATTCCCCTATTTAGCTGTGACATCAGGTGACCCAAGAACAGATTTGATTTCTAACTTCTACGATATATACTCAAATTGTCCCCCGAAGAAAGTAATGAAAACCTTTTCCAATTAAACATTAGTAAACATGGACACCAAACAGCAAAATTGTTCCTTCAGTGCAGTGTCTCCTTCGTTGTCCTACGCAAGGAAATTAAGCATTTATCTGTTTGTTTTACTTTAGCCCTTACTACCAGTTTGTATCTATCCTGCATGTTTTTTTATTTAAATAAACTGAGGTCAGATTGTAATGATTTCTGGATTGAATAAAGAAATAATGATACACTGTAATTTAGCTTCCCACCAGTGCTTTGTAGTGCTTCAGACAGACGCACGAGGGACAACAGCCCTCTTGGCTTTTGTTGAATTTATGCCGCCAAATGGTAGGCAGTTGGCGGAAGTTTTAATATCATGTGTTTCCCTCATTTTAAATGTATTTTTTTCTCGATTTGTGATTTTCTGATATGAAAAGCAGTGGGTGCTTATGCCGTTTTTAGAGAGCTCTCTAAACATGTTGTGTTTTTGATCCGCTGGGCTATGTGAATTTAGCCGTTTTCATTTTCTGTGCTTGGAGCTTGTTGTCAGCGAAAGTGATCTTGACAGGGGTGCCATGCTTTTTGGAGTTTGTGTCTAACTCTCAGTGATTCCTTGAATAATAAGGGGAATGCATATCTTGTCGGAGTCATGCTAATCCAGGAGAAAGTGTGAAAGAACGTGCTGTTCTGAATGTCAGAACTCCTGTAATGATGGAGAACAAACATGACCGTGTGTTCATGGAAGTATTGATTTTTAAATGTTTTTCTTTCTTTTGATGACTCCATCAGTAGTCTTTACTTTGATTTTAATTTTAGTGGTATGAATAACTTGCATTAATTTTACAATACATTTTAAAGAGAACTTATTTTGGTGTTTATAATAAATGTAGTCTGGAGTTGTTTAAAGCATGGGACTCCTGCACGCAGGGTCTGTGTTCAAGGTAGGACCATAGCTCCTTTCCTTTTGAGATGATACATACCCCAGCTGTATCAAATACAATTGTAAAACTGGTGCCAAATTTTAATAAGTATACAGTTTTGGATAAAAGCATCTTCCACACAATGCTCTTAAATGAAGATAGTAATTGCTTAAAACATTAAGCATATATATGAGTAAACATGTCACTGTATTACAAAGAAAAGTCTGTTCCACATGTTGGAAGACATAATGGCTTTATGAGCCATTCTCAAGGGCCCAGACAGCTATAAACTACAGACCGTGATGGCCATTCTAGCTGAGCCAACAGAAAACAGCAGAACACTCTAAAAACGTTCTGAATAGATTTCCAGAGAACACTTTAAATTCATACGTCAGTGGGTTCTTTGAGTGCAGTATTCCGTCATGTTTTATCATCTTTGCAATTTTAGGCCTTTTTTTTTACGTTTTCATGGTTTGTCACATTCTCTGTTGATCTGAAAGGTGCTGGCACGTGTCTGTGAAAATCCAGTGTATCAGTGCGTGAGCAGACGGGCAGACTGTACGACTTCACAGCCCTTTCTTTACTTCCTTCCTTTTGGTGAAACTGCACATAAGGGCTTCCCTCTGTTCCTAATCACTTCCACAGCTTAAAGCAATTATCTGTGGTTAGTACTTTGTGGTTTTATTTCTTGTCAGTTAAAGTTTTCTGCTGAATGTTTTAACTGTCAACCATAAGCCTACAATAGATCTATGAATTTATATTCATAGATTTACTGCCCTCTTAAGTACTAAGGGTACATTAGAATTTATTTGAAATGGAATGAAGCAACAGGGAATACCGGATTTTTTTCTTTTTCCATTATTTTGTATGTAAATGCATTAAATATGCTATTTAGATATTGATAACCAATTAGTGATAGCCAAACATCATTGCTATCATGAAATGTTTCTGTTCTTGACACTCAGTCTCTGCAGGCCTCTAGTTTGGAACTCCTGTATCTGGATTAAGTTAAATGTTTTGAGATAATGTAATTTAGACAGAGGACACAGTCATGTTTATCGTATTTTTTACATGTTTCTTTTGTTTCCCAATAACACCATCTCATTGTTTAATAAGGTATCATATCGGTATGTTATCAACAGTAGTAAGTTTTTACTTTATGAACCAATAGCATTAAATATAATATAACAGAAAATAACTTTTAAAAGAGGCATCACAGTGTAACAGTGCTGTATCTGTGGGGTCAAGTAAGCAATCTTAGGATCCTTTCGTTTAGCCAATTCCCACATCCTTGTGTTTATACAGTCTCGGAGTGTGGGCACCATTTGAAATCTCAAACAGTGTAGATGTACTTTGTTTCTCCCCCTCTAAGCTGTACAGTATATCTGACAAATGTTTGCACATAGTCAGATACTTAATCATTCTGGCTTTAGGAGAAAAAAAAAATCTGGTGGTGCTATAAAGTGTAATTAGGTAGCTGTTAAGATTAATAGAGCAATTATCTGCAAGATGCAACAGTACTTAAGATACCTTTAAGTAAATATACAGGGCTGCTGGAAAGGAAGCCACTTCTATTTTGTGTTTGAATGGAGAAGTTTGATAGGGGATTGGTTTTTGTTTTAAAGACTTAAGTAATGGGCCTGTAAGGTTTTGTTCCAAAACCACTAGAGGGCGAATCATTTCTAGCAGCGGGTGGAGGTCGAAATGTAAAATTATTTCGACTTAATTTTGTCTTGATGTATGGTTTGTGTTGGGAGAAACGTCCTATCGTTGTTCCGTGTTACTCTGATAAATATAGTCCTGTCATAGAATAAGCATTCCTGTTTTTTTTCCCAAGAGAATCTTAGCACCCTTTCTTCCATAACCCTTTTCTCTAAGTTAAGTAAACTTAGTGTATAAGGTCATGAAACTGTCATTTCCAATTCTATTCGTGTTGGATATATTAATCATTCAGCTCATCTGTGAAAGCCTGTGGTGAACCGATTTAAAATGGTTTGTGATTTGCTCAGTTTTGTATATGGGTAATCTGCCTGATGAGGTTGATGGAGGAGATTCTGTAAATGCAGTGTTTTTGGCAGAGAGCAAGAAAGCTATAGCACGTAAATGGCTCGAAAGATGTCCCCCAACCACAGAATCCTGGATTGTTATTGTTTCAGAGATTTATGAGCTGGAAAAACTTGCCTTCTTTTGGACTCTCAAGTGAGAGGGCTTTGAGAAATATTGAGAGAAGTGGATTATTTTTATTACCCAATAATAATGAATTTATGTTTTGGAATTTTTGTTCCTTCTCTTTTTTTATCCCTTCTAATGCACCCCCCTGTAAAACAATTATATAATACTATGTAATATAAAATGATGATATTCATAATGCTTGATGTTTTGTGATAACTGGCAACTTTGTTTCTTTGTCATTCTTGTATGTCAAAAAAACAAATAAAATACAGGTAAAAAAGTTTGTGCTTAACACAACTGCTTGATGCACACTGATGGCTTGGCAGTTTGCAGATGGTGTGTTAATGTAGTTTTGTGTATCGACAACAATCTCAACAGGCCTTTCAGTTTTCTAAAGTGGTCCTGTTTAGCTGGATCCCCCACACATCACTGGGCTGGAGAATTCCCTGTTGTGTTATGCCACTCACTCCAGCTGCTGTGGAAAAGTTGAAGGGAAATTCTATTTAAATATATTTTAATATTTGAAATGAGTTGTCACATGTTCCTTTATGGGGAATGTGAATTAACCAGAAACAACAGTAAACCTTTCTAGGAGTAATATTTGTAGCTAGCTAAATCCACGGTAGTCAGCAACAGTGTTTATATTCTTATAAAAACTTTGTCCATCTAAAAAAATGCTGTTGAATTATTGCTGAAGGAAAATGCTTAATAAATGAAGCCTTCTGCGGGTTTTGAGGTTATGGGAGGTTACAAGCACTTGTCTAGTTAAAGTACAATTATTATTTGCTGTGGCGAGAGAATAGTACCTCAATAACCTAAGGATTTAACTGCATTAAAAGACACACCTTAGCTGAATTCTTTTCAAGAAAAAAAGAATCAAAGATGTAATAAATAAAGGAAGCTGAGAAGGATGACAGGGACAATAGGCTTTATTCAGAGTGCTCTGTGGGATCCTGGGAGTAAATGTCGATTCCCTATGGTGCAGAGAGATTGTGTTCCTTTGGTTGGTTGCTATGGAACACTTTTGAGGTTGTAGGTATCCTCCCTGATGTGAAGTTAGCTAGGCCCCAGCAGAGGGATGGGGGAGTGTGTATCATTGCTTCTACTCATTGGCTGAAAAACAGCCAGTTTAATTGGAGGGGGGAGGGGTCTGGTACTTTCCTAACTTGCACTCCTGCTGAAGTGCACGGGATGTAAAGACTCTGTGGAATGGTGCAAATCCCATTTCACACACTGCAGTGAGAGAGGTACTGGCTTGGTTCAGGGCTTGAATGTGTCAGGCTGTTACTGAGACCTGGAAGCAATATGAAGTTTAAACATTAATTAGTGATTTCTGTGGATTCAGAAAGAAGGGAGCTGAAAAGGTGGGCAGAGGTTTGAAAAGCAATAAGTAAAATTAAATCAAACACTTTATAGATGTGCAGATGATCATATACTGTAGATAACTGCTGTTTTTCAAAGGTGTGGATTATTAAGTGCAGTAAATCAAGTTTTATTTTTGTTGTGAAAAAATCTAATTTGCACACCTTCCTTTTGTTTATTGCGTTAGTGAATGATTGCTTTGTGTGTGGAAGGGGTTAGAAATCATGACTGTGCTATGACATCATTCTTTAACAAGCGGTTCAACAGGCACAGTACAGATGGTGTCTCTCCCCATAAACTCAATAGTGATTTCCTTGACCTTCCTCTGCATATCTTTTTACTTCAGTTCTAGTTGAATTTGCCACGCTAAGACCCCCATTCATTCATTTAGGCTGGACAAAATACCAGCAGTATTGAAAACTGCAATATACCTGAGTCTATAATGTGAAGAGTGAGAGCCCTTTAGGATTTTGAAGAGGCTCTATTGCTCCTCATTTGTATATTGTGGAAGAAATTGCAAGCCTGTACTGTCTGTTCCTCCTGAGAAAAAAAAAAAATCTGCCTCTGTGCTCCCTGCTCTGTGCAGCAGAAAAGTGGTCTTACTTTTTGTTGCACCACTGTTTTTACATTATTATGCTATTGTATTAAGATCCCAACATCATTCCTCAAAGCACAATTACATTTTATCTTTTGTTTTTATGCGCAATTCATGTGTTTTTTAATCTTGTCAAAAGTCATTTATTTTTCCTGTGAACTATACTCCCCAGTTCCTGTTTTTCAGCAATCCAGTCATGCTTTTCAGAAACAGACATAATGAGCAGTCAAAGAAAATCTAGGCTGTGATCTTTTCAGTGCATTAACATGGGGCAAAGTCAATGAACATCAGCAAGATGATGGGGGGAAAAAAACAAAAAACAGAAGGTGGGGGGTTTGAGGGGGAGTTGCAGTCGTTATTGATTCTGAAGTGACGACTGAACTCCCTTCCGTTTTCAAAGCTGACCCAATAACTGATCGTTCCCTTTCTGTCGATGGAAGGCCCTTCGCAGTGGCTGACCTTTGCTGACAGGGTTATGGATTAGTGCCTCAGCTCCTAATTTAATGGTTGAATCGGCAAGGGAGAACAGTGGTTGGGAATTGTGAAATTGTTTTGGTAACGGCAACAATTCCATTCTTTCAAGTCTGCTGTTATATGGCTATGTGCATCACCTCAGACTGACCTTGGAGACATGATCATTTTTGTGCATCCTTAAAGAAGTGCAAGCGCCCTATTTAAAAAGCTTTTAACTGCAATGCAATGACAAAATTAAAAGTTTTAAGTGTGTGTCTTTACAATGAAAAGATGCATCTCTCCTTAGTGATATAGTGACTAATAACTGGTTATCATGAAAATTAGTGGAACTGTTAAATGTTAAGAATTTTTAATTTTTTTGAACGCTACATGATTAACGCTGTATATTGGAGTTATTCATCAAACTGTTTTTTGTATATTTTTAACTCAATAGTGCCTGAGCAGTGCTATAATTTTTTTTACATGTTTTTACCACTGTTGAGCCAGTATTATAATGTTCATACACAGAAATGCAGACTCCCAAGATTGTGGATCGCCCAGTTCTCAATGTTGGATTGTGATGCGACCTTCATGCTAGTCCATCATTATTCCCTTGGTGGCTGTTTTGCATGCTGTGGGATTCTGTCTTGGTGGCTGCTGCTGACATGCTAATTTGAATTGCTGGAGGATTTTAAGATGTACGTGTTATTAAACAGATCTACGAGAGAAGTTGGATTATGGGTAATCCAGACCTGATGTGTTTGGAAGACAATAGAGCAGGGGTTTGTTTGGGGACAGTAGCTGTTGCTTGGGCACCCCTTGCACACTGCAGAATGCAGCTGTAGGCAAGAGTGTCTTGTGATACCACAGCTGGGGGCGAACAGGAAGATTTTAATAGATGCCATGTTTTGAAACTTGAGCGCATGGACTTTTGAAAGGCTGTTAGTGCTTTAATGAACAGAAACATCTAAGTTTAGACAGGAAAATTTGATGGGGGCTAATGGTGAACTTTCCTAAAATGTGCCATCCTGTCATACAGTCTGTAGGAGTTGGGGTGGAGATGGGGGTGGGCGGAAGGGACGGTGGTTATTTTGGCCACAGAAACACAACCTTAACACAGGATGCTTTTGTTGCTTTGCTTTCTGCTTTCTTAAACTTAACCTTTTCTTGGCTTGCCTGTTTTTAGTTTAATGTGGCATGGTGCTTCACAACTCTGTACTGTGGCTGGAAAAAATGTGCTTTTCCATTCTGAACTCATTAGATGAAATTTAAATGAGCACCAATGAGGTATTGGATAGTTCACTGGACCTTTTCATCCTGTGTACATGTAAAACTTCCTGAATCTCAGATTGAGGTTATTTTTTAATGTAATGTATGCTTAAAGTTGTAGTAGCTTTTTCAAGTCATTTTCTGGAATATACTGTAGGAAAAATCGATCTAATCCAAAGTAATAATCATTAAATTGACCCTTTCTTAGACTTGTTGTTTGTTTATACAAGGCCCGAAAGCTTCCGTCTTAATAGTGTTGTGCAACGAGTAACACGGCAAAGATTAATAGCCATGTGAAGGCAGTAAATTAAAGTTGATTTATTGCTCATAATATACACTGCTGTGCAGCTCATGGAATTAAATACAGGGGTTTTAATGCTGTTGCGTCTATCAAAGAAGGCAGCTGACGAATATTGCATTTTAACAGGAATTCGACAAAGTAATTAAGACAGAAAGGATTCAGGGTGATAAATGCTCGTCGTATTTATCCTGCCAGCCCACGATCGAGCATGTGAGCTTGCATGACTGTAGGTACGTAGAAAGGAGAAGCTAGGGGGTGAAGCACATTTTGATTTTCATTGGGGTCGTTTTCATCGGGTACTTCTCTAGTCAGTGAAAAATAATGTGCTTAGGTATGTGCTTGCAGATTAGATGGGGTGCTTTAAGAGAGTGTTTTGTCACAGTGATAGAAAATAGCTTATGATTTTTTTTAAAAGCCTTCTTAAGCACTTTGTGCATTGATATCTTTACCTACTATATGCATATAAGCATCATTTTAATTAAGCACATTTAGATAGTGATGCTGTTGATTAGTGAAACAATTTTAGGTTGAAAGGTCAATTAAAGTTTTTTTCTGGTCTGTTTGAAGCTAATTAGACATAGTTATTTAATCATTGCTTGTAGTTTAAATTTAGTTATTAAAATATTCTGGGAGAAGTCTGTTCTCCATATAGTTTATTTAAGCAACAGGTTAATTCATTTCCATGTTGGTTTTCTCAAAAATAAGAAAAGTTATGAATGTCCTGTTTTGTTCTTTTAAGTATTGTATGCATTTATCTCTTATTGCAATTTGAATATATTCTTTGAATAAATTCACACAATTAAGTCTTGAGTTGCTAAAAACATTTTTTAATGTGTTTAATAAATTCATTTGGTTTTAGTTTATTAATCCTTCCGGTCCAGTTTGATACGGTATTAATGCCTTATTGAAACGGCACAGAGTTACCCATGTGTTGACTGTTTTTTTTTGCGCATGTTATTGGCACTCTGGAGTTCCAGTCAGTTAAATGAATGTTCACTCCTTTGTCTGGAAAACTCTTGCAAGCAGTCATTACCGTTTCTTTCCTGTGATCTGCATGATCTGTTACCTCTCTCTTGAGCTGCTGCTCATGGGGCGGCGAAGACGGATGGGGTGTCGCTAAGTGTGTTTGTCAGGGCCATTCCAAATCTGCACACCTGCTTCTTAGGGAAGGTTTCTACGGCTGTTGGAAATCCAGTGCTGCGGCTGGTTTCTAGTGACTTGCACTTCAGATTTTGTGAAATAAGTGGCAAAAACTGCTGAAAATGGAACATCGGAATTTGTACTGTTCATTTTGAAATGGTCAAATGAATGCATTTGGCAGTTTTAGGGAAAATTACAACTGTTTCAGTTCAGTCTGTTGAAAAAACTGAGCATTATGTTAATCATTGCTGACAAATGAGGGTTACTGTAAGAGCATCTGCGGGATTTATTATGGTGAGCTGGAAAGATATTTGGTTTTCTCTTTTTTTTGTTCCGTGCACAGTAGAGAATGTTAGGGGAATGAGCTGTGATCTAGATAGCCCCCGCTTTGTGGTGACCTAGAATGTTCATTTTCTCAGGGGAATGTTCATTGTGTGGAGACCCTGCTGTCTAAGCACATTATTTTCTGATGGATTGGTAAAATTTTATTTATATTATAAATATAGCTGCTTCAAAAATTGTTACATTTGTATACTAGTAATGTTTCTCTGCAATCTCTCTTTTGCCCCTATTCATTTAATCCATCCGTCCAATATCCAACTGCTTTATCCAGTATAGGGTTGTGGGGGAGCTGGAGTTTATCCTGGCAAGCAGTGGGTATAAGGGGGGTATACACTGGATGGCAAACAAGTCCATTGCGGGGCACACACAAGACACAAACACACACACTTGCACCGTTTTCCTAGAAGCTAATTAATCAACAGGTATGTCTGTGGTGTGGAAAAAGGAGCGCCTGAACAAAACCCACTCGAATATGAGCAGAACATACAAACTCCATGTAGATAGCATCGCGGAGCTCAAATCAGGGCCCTGGCAGTTCGAATCACTGCGCCACCATACCACCCTATTTATTTCATAATGGATTTATTCGTAAACATCGTTTCAGTCATTCTATCATGGGAAAGTAATTTTGTACAACACTATATTGTGGGTGCATCCTCTGTCATGTCCCATGTGTACAGATCTGTGGAGAGTGCACAGCCCCAGTCTGGGATGAAGAATGGCTGTTTGATGAGAGCTTGGCTTTATCACAGCTTCATCTACAGCTTAAACAAACACTTGTGCTGTAATAGCTTCTAAACCGACATGATGCCAGTGGAGGATTGGAAAATAGTTTTACTCTAAGTTAGGAAGATCTCTGTAGGCAATTCTGGGATTTCTTTCCCAAAAACTCAACATGCTTTTTTCTTCCTGTTTTCAGTGATCAATCTTGGTGTTGGAATTTCTTTTATATGTGATTGCTGTGCATTTTAGGTAGAGCAGTTTTATGTCTTTTTTTCTTCTAATTTGCACAAGGTAAAGAAGTCTTTGATTCGTAATAAGAGACAGCAGTTTGAAAATGCTAGCATGATGGCTATGGAAGTGGAGCCTGGCTCTCTGAGAAAGCGCTGTCCTCTAGGGTATTATACCAGCAAGTAAAGGCTTGTATCGCGCTTTCGCCAGTATGCAGCGTGCTCTCGTGCTGACGTGAGAATTAGAAATGCAACCACAGTAGGAGAAGAGGTGCTAAAAGTAGAGATTCCTAATAACAGTAATTGGTGAAAGTGCTGCGTCCCGGCTCACTTCAGACTCTGATTACAGGCTTCCTGAACTGCTGCTCCCAAGTGCCAGAGAGCCTGTTCAGTCTGTGCTCAGGCTGTGTGCAGTATCAACACTTACCCTTTGCTTTTAAGCAGGAAGAGCAGGGTGAATGGAAAGTCAAATTGGCTAACATGCAGAGCTGCTATACAAGTAGGAATGGTCATTTCATACCACATTAGAGGGTGCCATTAATCCCAGGCTTTGGAAGAGGAAAAAGAAAGGAAACAAAAGATAAAGGTAACAGATCAGGCAGATCTCCGTTTCACAGGCCATAAAATGTGTGCAAAAAACTTAAAGTTGGACATTTGTTTGGGTGATGCTTGAGCTTTTATTATGTCTTCTTACCAGTTAGTTTTGGCATTTGACTTCCCGGTGCCTTCAGGTTAGAATGTGTTTAGCTGTTTTAGACATAGCAGGCATCACCAGGAAAAGTGGCATGTGGTAAATTCTGAATCCAAACTGGATTACTCCAAACTGAATGTCTTCCCCAATGCTGCAGACAGAATTGGAGATCTTAGACCACTACATACACACCGCAGTCTCAGACAGTGTGTGAAGGGACTGTCTCATCTGAAACCCATCCTCTGTCAGTACCCCTGTCCTGTGAATGCTGGGGAGTCTTACTATGTGGCTCTTTGGCCAGGCTGAGAGGAGGTGCAGAGATGCCAGGTGAAAACTGAAAGAATTCTTGGACCCACTCTTTCCATTTTGGCTTTTAAACGGGAATAGAGCAAACAAAACAGTCTGGCTGCAAAAGGTCAGTGTGAGGCGAGAGCCTGGAAATATTTAAACAGATATTAAGAGCTCTGTGTACATGGCTAAAGGGCTTCCCTCCTCACAAGAGGTCTTCCCACGTCAGGCACCTTTGCAACTGTTTCGTTTAAAGCCTTTGTCACGGTTTTGAATTGGTGTTTTTCAAGGGTCGCTCTGGCATTATTGACCTTCTAACAATATGCTTAAACCGTTCCATTCCCCAAAAGAGGGGTCACTTTTCAGTGGGGACACAAAACATTCAGTCAATAGAAAAGACCATCCAAAGCAATTTAAAATGTGAATCTCAGCAGCCCTTTTGACATGTGAATGTAAGTGTATGTTTTACTCAGTGAAGTGACAACACCACTTCATAGGCTGCTAAGTTAATTTTTTGCCTTAGTTTTAGAAATTTGTCTGAAAGAGCTTATATACACAGCTTGACTTCGGTGTCTTTCTCAGTGTTTAGTGGTTAACCTCAGGGATGTATTTTAGGGGAAGGTTTGTAGGAAATTTGCCACAGATATAATTAAAAGCAGCTTTTCCATGTTAAGATTAAAAAAGAAGTTGGGGTGAGTGGATGGGGAATTGGACAGTGAGGAAATCTTAGCAGGATACTGATGTACAGAAAAGTTAGAAAAAAGAACAAAGTGATGTAAATTTATATGTAAATTGACAGCCACAGCATTTATTTTCTTTCAGCATGGGTGAGACCCTAAATTGTGCCATGTTCTCACTGATGTGAAATAATACAGTTTAGAAGTCATTGCTCATTCCTTTAGAGCTCTTTCACATGGTCCCGCAGAAAATTAAGAAATGTATTGCTGCCTTTTCCAGTGACTGGAATGAAAAACGGGGATCTGTACAGGCGCAGGAGGCTTTCTTTACTCTTTGTCAAATTATCTCTGGTACGTGCTGCCCAACCCCCCCTCGCTTGCATTGATTCTTAACCTGTCTCTACAGCCCCAGATACAAAAAAGCTATTATGAAGAGGTAAGTGGCTTTTTTCTCAGGTATCCCTGAATATCAGGATTCCTGAACTATTTCTTGACTGTTTAATCCAGTTCTCTTTCATGTGCCTTGTTACTACTGTAATATCAAAATTAAAATCGTAACTTGAAATATGAATGCAGCCATGTAGGAGAACCACATTGGGTGATTCTGTTTGTGTGACTTGCATTCATACTCCCTAATTTATGTTTTCTCCTTTGTTTACTGAATTCTTTAATCTGAGTATTCCTGTTGGTGGTATTAGTGCTGGAGCCAGAAGTATTCCAAGGGCAGACTAATAATGCAGGGTACTTTCCTGCACAGAACAGGTGTTTTTTTTGCGTTTGTGTCTGTAAATTCAGAAACTATTTTGATTGGTTTCTGTGCAGTCTTTCATTTTATCTGTGGTTGAAAATGTGGAAGTAATTATAGATGGTAGCAAAGAAGCCCACTGCTGTTCACTTCGGGAGTGGTTTAGGTATTCAGAGACCTTAGTGAGGTCTGGTTTGCTTTAAAACTCTGATATTCCAAATGAAGTGCAACCTCTATCCCTACATCAATAACACTTGCTAAAATACAAATTCAGCCTGCAAGTCATAAATAACCTAATCTCTGTATTTTAGTAAATTAATTGGCTAAGCATTCTTGACAAGTTTTCTAGCTGTCAGGAAAAAAGTAACAATATAATAGTAAAAATACAGACAGCCTGATAGACACAGATTGAGTGCGGTAGTGTTTTCTTGCATGTTTGTTTTTGCTTCAATAGTTTTTTTCTTGTCAGTTGTCATATTTATTGCTTCAAAGTGAAAATTGTGCCTTGAAGTGGGTAACAGACGGTAGCACGGGGCAGGAGAAACTGTGGCGTTTTGTTTTTATTTTGTGGAAATTGCACTTCGTCAAGAGGGGCCTGGCTTTTACTGCGAGTTCGATCACAGCACTAAAGCCTAATAGAGCTCCCCACTTCAAAGACTGCCTTGCTGGGCCTCCTCCTCAATCAGACAGCACCAGGAAGATTAAAGCAGCCCAAGATTAATCAGGTTTGATTAGCCTGACTCAGTCCTCCAGCTGTTCATGGCTACAAGTCGGCAAGGAGTTGTTGTTCTGGCGGGGGGGAAGGGGTGGGATGAAAAAAACAACTAAAAATCGGCACCCTTCAGAAAAAGCTGTGCAGATGTGCTTCTCATTGCTAGTTCTGGGCACCCATTTAAAAAAAAATCTTTAAAATTCTGTGGGGAAAATCTGTATACAGGTGACATGCAATGAATAATTGCTACAGTTTAGTTCTGAGGACATGGAATTGATTTATATTTAGTGTAAAGGAGTGATGTTTTAAACATGTAGTTGGTACCTATGATAGAAGTGTGAAACTACTGTGGTGGGTTAAACTAGACTGAGGAGGAAGTGTTGTGTTCAGAGAAGCTGAGGATAGTTATTTTCCTTTTTATAATTCTGCATTCCTTTTTTATTTATCCTTACTATTTTAGGAGAGGCCAGTAGAACAGCAACATGTTCCATTTATATTGACTAGTAATTGTTGGAGAAGCAATTCAACCACTGTCTTCCTTAGTTTTATACCAAGACTGGGGCAGGTGGGTAATGCTTTTCCCATGGTTAATACTGCCAGGAAACCGGGTCTCGTGGCAATTGCAGACACAGTATAATCAGTCAATTAATCCTCTGAATTCAGGTTACTGTGCATCAAGTGAAGCACAGCCTGCACTGAATTGGAAGAAAAGAGACAGAAATTACAAAATGTTTAGATAGCTGGCTTAAATTTCATTAATTGCTCATCTCACTCCTGTGGAATGTTACATCCAAGTGAGAGTATTTTAGAATTGTTACAGTAGTTTATAACAATTTAGATGCAGTGGTCTTGCATCTTACAATAAATAGCTTACAGTGTTAGGTATTAGGGAAAAGTGTAGAAAGACAGTGTTCTGTGCCAGAAACAATCAGGGTGGCCAGAAGGCTGCGAGGTCAGAAACTCTGCCCCCTAGTTGGCATGTTGCTGCAAAGCCCTGGAGATGAGGAAGAGATGTTGTGTACATTGAGAGGCTGCGTGTCGAGGTGTGACCTCTCCTGATGGTTTACACAGCCTCTGGGACCTCAGAGGGAGTGAGAGACACAGAGGAAGTCTGGGGTTTCTAATGCTCTGTCAATTTGTTTTAGTCTCTCACAAAGGGGTTGAAAGTCCTGTAGCCCCATTCAGAAAAGTTCTAATTTGCTGCTCATTAATCCATCTTAAGGTATTAAATGTTGGTGATTTAAAAAAAATTCCTTTTATGATTTATATCTGTTTATCTACTATAGCTTTTCATACTATGCTAATTTGGTGACTGGAGGAATAGATGAGAATTCAGTTTTCCTAAAATCTTGTAGAGTTCATCTCTGCAGTGAAACAAAGTCCATGGTTTAAGAAGTTGTGGGTAACTTAATTCCATTTTAATTTGAATTAGGCTTTATTTTGACGTAAAATGAATAGAAATTAAATATTTTTAAAGAGGTCAATGTTATCCAAATTCCTGAAAAGGGTTTTAACGTTGTCGTGGAAGATTGTTTTAATTTTGTTGTATGAGAAATGAACACTTGGTTAAATTTCTAAGTTGAATGGCCTTGTATTGCACAAGTGGGGTTTTAAATAATTCAAGCTTATATCTTATTCCATCTGTTTAAACAGCAGTGGAAATAGTATATGTTTTTGGAGGAAATGCAAATTAGCACAGTTGTTCAATTACAGTTCTGATTCAAAATATGTGCTCAGTATCAGTGTTTGAGGGAAATGTAATCAAAACTTTTTTTCCACTGAACAAAAAGTATGTAATTAAATATGATTTTAAAGCCATTTAGTTCTTCTTGAAAAGGTATGTTTAACTTGGATGATCTGTACAAAAATATTCTAGGTGTGCGCGCACGCATACACACAGCAAAGACGCAGGGAACAAGCATGATGTAATCATTTCCATTGCCTTTTTAAAGTAGAAATGCTAAGCTATTTTGGGACACAATGGGGGAAAAGTGCAAAGTGGGTTGAAATAATTGAGTGCGTGGGCAGTGTGATATTTTTAAATTGGCCAGTTAATTATTATTTTAAGAAACAGCCTTTTCTTGCTGTTCATTCTATGTCTTTATCAGTATGTCCCAAAGGATTTTAGTAAAAGGACTGGAGGGTATCCCAGAGTTAAAAGTCATTAGAAATGATCAGTCTTAGTGGAAGTTAATAAACACATGGGAGAATATATATTATTCTTTGAGCCATGCTGTAAAGTGCAACTTCCTTACAAACATTTCCTTTGAGACCCTTTTCATATTATGGCTGTGATCCTTTTCTAAGATATGTGCAAAATCTTATCCAGTTACTTGCATCCTAGAATTATGCTCCACAAAACATCTGTTGCTTAACCCTTTTCTGCTTTGGTTAAGAGCTGTTGAAGGAAACTGAGAATAGATTGAACCTAGCTGTATTAATTATTCTTCTCCTTTTTTCTTGTTAACGCTAATAAATGTTGTATTTGGACATAGTAAAGGCTTTGTTATAAAAAGTTGATCTTTGGAAACTAAGTACCAAATCAGTAAAACTTTACTGCAAGGGGCCTTTTCTGTATACTAATAATTGGTTCTTTGCATTTACAAATGTTGTAAAAGCACATTTTTGCATTTCAGTTCACCTTGCAAAAAATATGCAGTTATCTAACGTACATAATATGACATTGTCCCATTTATTTTCCACCGGGGTGCACTTGGGCTGCTTTGCTGTGGAAGAACAAGCTGCAGTGGTTTGTAAAGGTTTTCTAAGGCCTCTATCTGCTGCCTTATGTCCTGGCACACAGATGGAAAAAGTTCTAAATTTAGAAGTAGTTTGCTGGTGCACTTGTTTATGCCAGTGGGAGACATTCATACTTCAGACTATTAACATGTTAATGATTACGTTAATGAATCTAACCTATATTAAGCACCAGAAACAAACAGTACCAAGCAGATTTGATAAGTGCTCGTCTTTAAAATGCATTGACAGCTCTTGGGTCCAGTTAATGTTTTCAACATTGTCAAGGAGATGAACAGATATCAGTTCACTTCCAGTTTGATCTTCGTGTCCCAGTTAGTTATAGGCCCACACTTTCAACCTGTGGCAATCATTGACTGAATATACCTTTCCAGCATTGTGGAAAGAGAAAGCCACATCTAGGAGTTGTCTTTGTGCATATTCGAGTATTTTTTCACCCTGAGCAGTATTACAATAAAAGTGCTTAAAGTGTTTTTTTATCTTTAAATGTGTAACAGTCATAGAGAGAAGATTATATGCCACTCTATGAATTGGTTAATCATCTTTGTCTTTGCCAACTACGGACAATAGCTAGAAGCACGGCAGTCCACATAAAAATAGCTCAGACATGGCCCATAGGACACAAGCAGTACCAGGCCTTCAGGAGGATGTGAGATTTTCCTATATAAGGAGTGACTGTGAGGAACTGTTCTGGAAGCTGAGGGTTTGTTCTATTACCAGTGAAGTGCAAGGCTTTGAGGATATCTGCCACAGGTCCGACCTTTAACCTTCTCACCTCTCAATGACACCACTTAGAAGTGTATACTAGATTTTACAAACATTAAAGGTTTTGTATTTTTTTACATTGGCTACTAAAGGGGACTGTTCTTGCAATCCCCTTTGCTGATATCTGCCTTTTTTAATTTAGAAGTGCCAGTTATTTTTTTTGTTATACACTACCTACCAAGTCTGGAATAGCTAATTGGGTGTATGATGTAAAACCTGCAACTGTACAGGGAGGACGATGTTGGTTAATAATTCCTCCTAGCCACCCAAGCTTTGAACCACTCATCTTTTACCACATCACAGGCACCACTGTCTCGTACCAGAAGCTCACTGCAGGAGCCAGCGAGAGTGTGAGGTTTACCTTTGGTGGTGTGTGTGTGTGTGGTCATAGTTGGTTAGCAGCATGGCCCCTTGGTCTAACCCATGAGCACCTAACGTGTGTTCAGATGAGCACCTTTACTAAATGCGCCAATATGGCTTACTTTTAACAAAATCACTGCCATGTTTATGTTTATCTTTGTTTTCTTAATAGAAAACACATTGCCATAAAGAGTATTTGATCTTAATATTTTTTTGTGGGTGATTATATTTATCTTCAGAGCTAGTATACGATTGTTTTGAGTAAGCTGTGGCTGCTAAAGTTACAGATGGACCTCAGTGAAGAACAATCGCCATTATTCCTAATTCCCTGTTCAACAGTGTTTCACAAACCTGGTTCTGGAGTAGCTCTGAGACTTACGATTTTGATATCTTATGGGCTGTTTAACTTTAGCTAACTATTTTACCCAGTTGATTTTAAGCGTTTTCTGCACTCTTGGTCTTGGTTTAAAAAATATTTAGTGTATTATTTCCAAGAAATGTAGCAGACATATATATCTATTTCATCTTGGTCTAGAATTGTTGCTTTCCTTCAGTTTTCTGAATGGGTCCTAATTGGATATCAGTTAATGAAGAATGACCATGTCAAACATTCCCATCAAAACCTTCTTGCTATTTAACCCATTTGTTAAATTGCATTTGGCCATTAAAAAATAAACCTGGGTTGGAGGAGTTCAGACACTGGGTTCATTTTAATTTCTAAACTCATTCTAAGACTTTAAACTCCTAATGAAAAATTGAAGTAATATGATTACATATTCAACTTCTAAGTATCATTAGGAAAGAGTTGGCTAGAATTGGCTAGAAAACTTGGAAGACACAGGGGTACTTCAGAAGATGATTGGGAAAAGCTGCTTTATAGAGTTGCTAGACCTTTTAACACTTTGATGTAGCATACTGGTGTGAATTTCAGTGCGCCAGTAGCCGTACGAAGAGTAGTTTGCATTCCCTGGTTTGACCTTGATCACATGGTTTTCTTCAGTGTGATTGCTGATATTTCTGTCTGCCAGAAAAGAGAGGGAGCAAGTTGGTGGGTATGAACACTGTAACGTGCTACTACAGGTGATAAGGATTTAGCTCCACATCATACATGGTCATTTCAAGTGCTGTTATTTGATGAATTTGAACATCGTGGGGTTTAAATTAATCGGATAACATGGTTCAAATGTTTGGAAAACAGGCATTAACTCACTTTTGATTAATTTTCTTGTGTTTTTGACAAAAGTATTTTAGAGATTAAACTTGAGTTTAGAAGGGCAGCGCTGTAATTCTTGATTTAAATCTGACTTTTGCAATTAATTTCTTTTGGGTAGTAACTGCTGGCTTGGTATGTTAGATGGAGGATGAGGGTCAAGTTGGTTAAACAGGTATTTCACTGTGAAATTAAATAAAGCAAGAATGCTTGAAAATGTCAGACAATCACCATGTTAAAACTTCTCTTTCTGGCACCACTAATGATGCATACTCGTTTAAAATCTGCATTGCCTTCCTTTGCATGATAGATCTTTTTCATTCATTCATCAGATATTTTACAACAGGGTCGTCTTTATTAATTCATTAACTGAATTATGCTGAAGGGAGCAAAAATCCAAAATAACAAAAAAATGTCAGAGGATTATTTATATTGGCCTGACAATGGCAATAAATTCTAAGTATGCCAAATTTTTTTTAGCCCCAGTAATGTTTTGTAGCTGAAGTGAGGATTTTATACAGGCGTAGCTAGGTCATACTCATGGAGGTTTCTGAAAAGAGCCAGAGAAGCCATAATCAGTTTTCACTTAAAAAATGGATGAAACTAAAACCTAAAAAGATACTCTGGGCAGAACTGGCTGCAGTTTGGTTTGTCATTTGTTAAAATACATATATTTTACATACTTGGAATGACTGAGAGTTAGTAAAAAAAGGCTTTCCCAGACTGGTACAGTTTTACAAGATAAAAACCTGAAATCTGACGGGAAAGAAATTTAATTAAAATATTGTAGTGTCTTATATAGTTTCATCTAAGGCAACTCTAAGACAGTTTGATATAACTTATTCTTGATATGCAACAAGTGTCTGTTAACAAATGTTTTGAGTCAGATTAGCAGTGCTTCTAAGTAGAATAAATCTAATCTCCGTCTTCATCGAATGTTGAATGCTTTTTGAAGAGATAACCTTGAGTAATTGGTTGTTTTAAGAAATGGTTTTGGTGACTTAACATTTTTTAAAAAGGGAAAGTTCAAATTCCTCTCTTTCAGCCTTCCTGAGTGTTTCAGTCTTGCTATTTCTCAGTTCACAACAGGTAAGACTGTTGAGAATGCAATAACTGCACACTTAAGTCATATGTTCCAAATCTAATTGAATGCTTTGCAAATTGTGAAGAGATCATCAGAACTTTTTTTTTAAATCCTTCATAAATAATGAAGAACATGTAAAAAGTCAGTTGGACAGCTGAAAATGGCAATGTAAGAACAATCAGATATGTGTAAATACCACAGATTATTATTGACAATTACCATTTGAAACCTAAGATATCAAGTATCAGTTTACTTTTAGCAAACCATCGGAGCCTTTTTATTAGATCAATTTACAAGCAAGTATCAAAGGATTTTACCATGATATTCATTGTAAATTAAATGTTCTGCTTGTATTTCAAGCTAAATTTTATGTAAGTTCACCTTTGCTCCTAGGTGCAGAACTAGGTCAGAACCTAGGACAGAATTATAGGCCTATATAGTGCATCTCTCCAGGAATTGTTATCAGGAGAAATGAAAATTCTAAGCATTTGTAATTAATTATCCTGTCAATTAATCCACTGGGTTATGGTTAGTGTGCACTGTATTAACTGAAGTACAGACTTTTTAAATTGTTTTCTTTAATGCCTGGTATAGTGACTTTATCAAAATAGCACTTAAAAAGTCCTTTGCAATAAGCATTTTTTCGTTGTTGTTCCAGGAAGCAGCAGGAAGAATTTGATCTTTATTTAAATCCCTAAATTATAGTGTATTAAAAATGCATGGATAGGAGTTTAAAAGCTACGAGAGAAGCAGTCTTCTGCTCCGGCTGCCCTGTGATGTGTAATTTGTGCAAATGCTGGCGATGCCTTTGAACAAGTTAGAACTGAACTGCTGTTGTTTTTGTGGTTCTAATGCTTATGTGACTTTGACAGCTATTTGTTTATTATTTGGTTTGGCAGAATGTTCTTTCTTGAAATTGGTGTAGTTTTTATCATACACATGAAGGTTCACTTAAATAACTTGCACTGGGAAAGGTTTTCATTGAAGACTGATTATTAATTATGAGCAGGGTTGCCTACTGTATGCAAAGTGATTTTGCTTTTCCTAAAGTGTAGAATGATTGCACCAAAGGTTAAAGTACACACAGATGCAAATGGGTGAAAATGCCTGTTGCTAAATACACAGGTATTAGAAGCATGTCAAATGTTTCTACAGTCTGGCACACACAGAGTTAAGAGTGACAAACAACTTGTCCTTCAGCTCAGGAGATGATGTCCTTTTGGAGGCGTTGACATGTTGGCGCCTGGCTAGGGACAGGGGCAGGCTAGCCTAGCAGTAGCATGCTGTTTCCTGGGTAGCATTTCACTGCTATCTCTAGGCTGTGTTAGGCCTGGGCACTGCAATTTCCTGACCCTGTCGGTGCTTCCAGGCAGCAAAACGCAACCCAGTGTGATAGAAACTCAATATGCCCGTCACTGCCACTTTCTTCACGCTGCTCTACAGAAAGCTAACAGGCTTTCAGTGGACTCCCTCCTCCCTCCTCCTCCCCTTAAGAGGTGGGGGGCTGTGTCTGGGCCTCATGCAGTCTGAAATGAGGAATCTGAGATTGTTTGTTCTGTGTTTTCTTTCTTGAACTCAATTAACATTTATATTGGAGTTGAAGGTGCTGGAAGTCCTTCTCTGCAGGAGTAACACTGCTTCCAGTATAAAGACTTTAGGCTGTGGTTTCCATTTGTATATAATAATTATATGCATTGTATATTACTTTGTTTTTCTTTTTAATACTTTAATTCTTGTCCTAGCATTTTAGTTGCAACTCTCGTTGCAACTTTAGTTGGTTATATAATCTAATTTCATTGCTATTTCATTTCTGTTTTGTATTTTATTCAACCATTGCTTCAGAACTCCCAGATTTATAACATAGTCTTAGAAGGCCCATGTATTGTCTGTGCTCTGTAGTGTGTGATGTCTGGCCAAACTGTCTCACACATTAAAAGGCGCTATTTTTCACTTAAACACATTTTGCACTTCTTGCAGTAGCTGCTGGTGTGAGCTTCCATACTCTCTGAATTGCGCAGGACCTGCTGAAGGTTACAATTTCTAGAGATTTCAGTGAAACGCAACAGATGCCTTTTGCAACACCTGGCCTACATAACTGAGAAACTGACTTGTCTGTTTGTGACAGCAGACTCCGTTGAAGTCCTTTCAAGAGCTATCTTTGGTTTGGGGTGGGTGGGGTACAGACAACAGTCAAAAGAAATCTTTCATTTTCAGGAATGTAGAGCTTTTCATATACAAACAAACCAAACAAAGTATATTGGCATATGCTTTTACTGAGGAAGTGTTCTTACTGATGTGTGCTGTTGGGGTGTCTGTGAAAGCCAATGAAGCATTCAGTACCTTGATAATAAATAACAATCTTGTCAATAGTACTTATAGACAACAATGGACCCCCAGGCCGGTTTCTTGGCAGCTGAAAGAACGGGTGCTGAGAAAATGTTTTCAGTAAATATTCCCAGGAAAAAGAGGATTTTTCAATGCTTATGTTATTCAGAGAGTTTTACTCACTTCACTGCTAAGAGCTTTGCTGTCTCCCAGTTCATGTTTTGTTCACTCACACCTGTTGGCACTGTGCTGCTTACCTTAGTCTTAAATAGACTAAACAGGCACAAAGCTTATAATTAAAATTCTCAGACACAGGTGTACCCAAAATATATACCTAAGTCCTGGTCCCCTTCGTTATTGAATTCTTTTGCTTGCACCAACACTGTTTACAACTGTGTTAACACAGGGACATGGGTAAAACTAGATGGCAGGATATATGGTCGTTTTTGAAACGCAAGTAGATGTGTTGTGGTACTAATGCTAAGTGTGAAATGAATGCACAGAAGCCGTTAAGAGACCAAATTCATTCCTCACAAGTTCATAGTTAGTGCAGCCTAGTACAAGATTAAACTCTCTCCCTCCTCCTTTTGTAATGGCTGTTTACTGTACAGGTGTGCTGTGAGCTGACAGGAAGAGTGTGTGTGGTTCAGACTAGGCAGGTCTGTGTTGTGGGCTGTTTTTTTGCTTGTTTAACATTATAATTGCTGTGTGGGTCCTGATGACGTCAGGAGCCGTTGAAGGAGTTCCCAGTTTTAATAAGATGTGTGCACAGAAGCTAAATTCTCAAAGATTGGAATGCTGCACAGATACACACACAGAGGCATAAGAATTTGTTATGGCTGTGTTTGCATTTCTTAAGGCAGGCTTCACACATGCAGTGAAACTTACAGGAAGCTTAGATTTCTATTCATAAATGACCTATTGCAGATGAAAAGAAAATGCATTTTGTGTTAGGATGCAAACATAAAAAGTGGGTCATATCCTTTTCATCTTTTATCTTCCAAAATGTCTCCTTTTTTATATGATTTGGTAAAACAAGTGGTGTAAATATTAACACAGACACCGACTCCAGTCTGCAGCACAATACACATTAAGGAAGTCTTCAGGACAGCAGTTCTGTCTTAAATTAACGCAGTAGATAACATTGATCATTTACTGTACTTGGTGTTAAATGTGGACTAGCTTTGACATACTGAGACAACTCCTGCAAAATGAAATGGTCACTAAAAATAGAACCCTCTTCTAGGTCACATTTGTGCATGGTCCCCACATGCCTTGTTACCATGATAATGTCTTCATCCCCATGTGGACAAAAGGAGTATAAAGCAAGAGGTGGAAGCTATGTGCCTTTGTTTGGCCTTCGCTTGCTGCATATTTGACAACGAAAGCCCTGCCTGCAGTCACTACTTGGAGAATAGTTTCTCTGTGCACACACAAACCTCACAAGAATCATGCCAACCACCCCACATCATGCAACACTAACAGCAGTCTGCCCTTTTAGCAATGGGTCTGCGCAGACCTCTCCTGCCTTGTCAGCGAACCGCATTGTTTTGCTTTTCTGAAAGAAGAAACAACTCAAGCAAGCTAAGAGGTTTTGGCAGGGCTCGTTTGGGAGGGTTAATGAATCCATCATATTGTATTTTGGTTTAGTGAAGCATTCACACCCTTCAGGTAAAGCACTCTTTCACTGCTGAAAACGGTGCTCTCTGCCTACCTCCTTTCCTTGTCCAGGAAATCCAACACCATTCCTGTTATACAGTTGTTGTCCGATCCATTTGAAGTTCCACAAACAACAGGCTTGAACTGAATTTAACTGAAGCAGAAAAACTGCATAATTGTTTTAACTTCACACATATGTTTTATGTAAATTTGCTCTGCACCGACTTGGAAATTTCCATTTTTTGTATTGGCCTGTATAATAGCCCCCAGTTCATTAAAGCTCCAATGAATGAAACTGCCATGCTTTGTGGGTCCTGATTCTTTGACTTGTCAGCCACTCTTGGGACCTGTTTCGGGGACTGGTGATAGTTCAAGAATCTGGAATTCCCCCCGTTTGATTAAATGAGTGCTTCCTTTCTCTTTATATGTTGACATCTTTCTTATTAGTTGAGAAGATGTTGGAAAATTACAAATAACCAAAACAGAAATGAGGATGCCACCTCAAGTATGTTTTAGCTTAGCACAAGGGTGGACTAGACTAAAAACTAGCTTGAGACCACTGTAATTAAGCCATTTCTAAGAACAATAATAATAATATTTGCTTACACTTATATAGCGCTTTTCTGGACACTCTGCTCAAAGCCCTTTACAGGTAATGGGACTCCCCTCCACCACCACTAATATGTGGCATCAACCTGGGTGCCAGAACACTCACCACACATCAGCTATCAGTGAGGATGAGAGCAGAGTAATGAAGCAATAAAAATGTTTCTTGATGGTTTAGCATAATTGCAAAGATTTTAATGTAAAATAATCACATTTTTTTGCAAAACATTCTTATTCAGTCAGCAAGGATCAATGTGCAGGTATGTTTCTAGGTTCACTGTGCATCATTAACCCCCTGTTGCCTAGGACGATTTTCTCTATATCTAGTTCCACTTGTGCTCTTAAGAAAACAAAACTAGGACTGCAATAATGTTGGTTTAAAGCTCAGATTATTGTATCTACCTGAGTTTTCTAATAAAATGGGTAGTTTGGATGGATACTCGATTCTTTTTATCTGGATTCCACATTCCAGGATCTAGTGTTTTACCAGTATTGCGTGATTAAAGCAGAAGTTTAGGGAAGTGCATAATAAGTAATTTAATAATCCTTAAAGCAATGAGGCAAATTAAATAAGAAATACAACTGTATGAAAGTTTTTTGACTGCTCAGAATCTTTTTGTCAGTGATGTATAACAGTACCAGCACAAAGGTTGTTTAAGTCATTGTAGACTCCAGGTGGCCCCTACACAGTAGGAATAGCTAGCATTGGATCTTTCACCATGCTGATGTAAGAAAAGCCACTGCAGGTGTATATATATATGCACAGAAAAAAAATGTTGTAACTCCATGTTACAGAACGTACGTGAACTCGAGTAGATGTAATTTTTATTCGGTCTTAAAATTCTTCCATCTAAAAGGTTGGTAGAAATTGAGTTTATTTTACTAAAACACAAAATACTGAGTTATATGTCAGAATTTTTTAAAATTGTTCCTAAAAACATGTGATTACCAAGGGTTTTCTTTTGGCAGCTAACTAGGTATACTGTCAGAAGGTTGAGAGGCTAAGTGATTATTATTATAGAACTTTAGGAAAAAAAAATCTATTTGGAAAAATTTAAATAGAGCTTGATTAAAGTGTTAAGTGCTTGGTAGAGAATTGTCCCAAAAGGTACCCTTCTCGTCGCTTCGGAAGCTGCGCTGCACAGAGCTGCATGGGCAATCTGCCGTGCCCTCATTTCATCTGATTTGCATGCTAGAGAGAATTAGGTAATTGGCATTTATGCAGAACAAAAGAGGATGTGCTCTTGGAGAAAAGGGGTTTTCAAGTAGAACCAAATGCATATAGTGTAGAGGCTTTATACAGCACTGTGTGTTCCTTCATTAGGAGTAGAATGGGCTGTGCCTTGGCAATAGAAATTGAGAGAAAAGATCTTTTCCGCAGTTACTTGGTTAGATGGCATCCGACTTATTAGTATGTGTACAAAGTCATGTGTAAGCTTGAGTGTGTGTGTGTATATGTCTTAAGCATATCTGTATATGCATGTTGTTTCTTTGTTGTTTTCTCTTCTAAATGATTCATATCTCTTTTTAGCTCTCTTGTTACAAGACCACAAAGGGTGAAGATCCCTAGTAGTCTTCTAAAATCTTTAAGCCGTTCTATATCCATTTGAACCATGCTTTTGTAAGAGTCATTTTTTGTAATTATGGAGTGCACTAATCCAAGACGGGGACAGTCTCTCTGCTCAATAATGGGTGCTATTAGCCTTGTTGGTTTATGCTGCAGAGAGAAGAGGGGTGATGGTGGTATGCCCAGCAATGCACTCGAAATCAGTTTGAACAGGCGGTTATCTGTCTGTGGCAGAGTTACTGATGTTTGCTTTGTCAACCTATTGGTCCATGTGTTTCCTCGTTTAGTTTTATTAATTAAAGACTATGAAGTCTGTTTGAGCTTAAATATTTCTAGAACTAAATATTTTTTCTGCTGATATCAGAGTGAAACAGATGTTAAGTGAGAGCAAAAGAAAATTTGAACTGCAAGTTCATTTTTATTCTGTTTTCTCTGGGTGCCTTAATGTTGCTATTAATATTCATTCTGGAGAGGCATGTTATTTTGATATGTGTCTATTATCCTGAACTCTCCTGATTTGTATTCCTTCTAAAGAGTCTTAGCAAGAGCGGAGGTTTTAGAGATCCCTGTTCTTTCAGGGATCTGTGTGTCTGGCCATTGTTTTAAGTGGAGGAAATCATATTATAAATGCGTTGCGTTGATGGTATAGTGGTGAGCATAGCTGCCTTTCAAGCAGTTGAGCCGGGTTCGCTTCCCGGCCACTGCATCACAAAACATTTGCCGGGCAGTGCGGTGGCTCTGTGGCTGAAAGGTTACCAGTTCGAATCTTGTGGCCGTGAACCTCCACTGCTCCAGGGGTGCTGTATAAATGGCTGACCCTGCGCTCTGACCCCAAGCTTCCCACACTGTCTGTGTGTCTCATGGAGAGCAAGTTGGGGTATGCAGAAAGACAAATTCGTAATACAAGAAATTGTATATGGCCAATAAAGTGATCTTATCTTAACTTAATTACCTAACATTTTAGCTTCTTGAAAAAGTTATTTTGTAGGGATTCAAGTAATTCTTATTCCTGTATCTCAATGATTATATTTTAAATGCCATTTTTTATGGGGGAGAGTGTTGTGCTGTGTTCTCGCATCTTGCCCTTTAAATTTCCATCATTCTTGCTTTACGTTTTACGTATGTATTGTTGATGTGAACCTATTTACAGGCATCTACCACTGTCTTATTTATGTTGTACCCTATTTCAAACTTTTTTGAAATTCCCAGAGGTATTAGGCATTTGGCTGTGGGCACTTTGCCCTTTAAAGCATAAGCTTGGCACATTTTTCAGCCCAGTACCATGTTCAACTATGGAAATTGCCCTGCCTTTCTCCTTGTGGTTGCTGTACCTTTTGCTTCTAGGCTCAGCGCTGCAGTTGTGCATCATCAAGCACACAGGAGATACAATCTCATCCTTCCCCCTCTACAGTTTCACTAACTTGAACTCCAGGCTGGGCGAGCTCAGATTTAGGGCTATGCGTTGTGTATGTTAAATACACAAAGTGTTTTCTACTGAAGATACTACACTTATAATGGATGTATAAATGAGTGTTTATTGTTGTCATTCAGAAAATAACAGCATGACTCTTAAGAGTAAAGAAACACTGTGGGTAGCCTCCTGTTTGTGTTTATACTTTATACAGAATTATACAGAGGGCCATTTATGTTCATTGGTCCTATGCACACAGAACAGACTTGTCAGCTCTAGAGTAAGGTGAAGTGTTGAAGGATAACACAATGGTCTTATTTTTTCAGTGCAAATAAAGTCAAGCTTCTACTGACGTCTGGAGGGCGGGGGCCCATTTCAAGAAAATTAAAGTAAATTATTTTTTTTTGCAACGGGTGGGTTGTCAAATCTGGGTTTGTGGTCAGAACCTGGTTTATAGAGAAAACATTCAGACCTCAGAACCACAGTGAAGCAATGATAGGTCATACCAGAACACACAGGCCGGGCAATGTGGTCTGGAAGCGATTTATTATTCACTTAACAGGAGCCGATGACCCTGGGCAAAATGCTTGTGCCTCTGGAGGAATCACTCATATCAGCAGACTTTATTCCTTTATTAGCTTTGTACAGTCTTCAGTATATTTTGTATTATAGAGTGAGGTTGTATTTGCACCATGGGGAAAAAAACTCAAGTGTGGGTTATATTTACCAACTCTCCTGTTTTCTTGACTGAATCAAATGAGGAATATGCTCAGCGAACTTTATACGTATACGTACTGTATGAATTAGAGACTAATTCTCTAAATTCATACAGTATACGTACTGTATGAATTTAGAGAGCCACCTGGATGAAGTAAAGGTGAACCAAATAGCATAATTATCAAATATATTCATAGCATTTGGTTATGAAAACTTGATTTTTCTGAGATTGAATTGGGGTGGTACCCAAAGACAGTAGTACCTGCTGAGTCATTCTTTGTTGCTTCACTAAGTTTGCTTGCACAAGTTTGTTTAACATTTGTCACTAGATGCAGAAGCATAGCAGCATTTTAAACAGTCAACTGTAGGAAAAAAGTATGTTTTCTAACATTTAAAATAGTCTCTTTTCCAAATGCTTAACCACATAATATTATACCAGGCAATAGAACTTTGTGTCAAGTATCTAGCCAGGTGACTCTGACTTTCCCCAGATTAAAGCACACTCTTGGTGCATGTGGGTAGTATGAGCACTTATTTCTTTTACATCATTTCGGTGAAGACTGAGGTAGCCACAAGCTGTTTTTCTAATTTCAAAGATGAGAGAACAGAAGATCTGCTATCATACAAAAGCCAAATCTTTTTTTTTTCTTTTTTCCCCCCTCCATGTCACAGAGCAGTAGCTTTATTCTCTTTTCTAGGAGAAGAGAAAGCTTTATAGCTTTATACAGTGTTCTTTGAGATTTTATTGAATTTTCTGGGGACAGAACAAGTATATTACCACACCGATGGAATACTCCAACAATATTGTTACTGAGCCTAGAGGGATGACGCTTCGATAAGAGCTTTAAAGCCCCAGTGTCCCACAAACACATTCAGCTTTTTACACTTCAAACAAAGTCCCCTGGTATCTTTTAATGCTCTCATCCACAAATAAGGCAGCCTCGTCCTCTAATATATTGATACTTCTATTTGAATTAATTTTAAATTGAATCGATTTAATTTTATCACTTAAATTAAGTTTTATTCTGAGAAAAGTAGTGGTGCTGTTAATGTATGCTGGGAATTACAAGACAACTGTTTGTGACTTCTAATCAAGATTAGTGAAAATAATACCATCGCTGGAAGTTAGCTCTTTATGTTAATGTCGGAATAATCAGGGCAAGTTTGAATTTCAACATCATTGTCAGTGGTGTGTACTTGTTGCATGCTAAAAGGATATGCGTATTTTTTATAAAAAATCTTAAAATTATTCTGAAAAGGACAAATGCAGTGTATTTTAAAGTCTTGAAAAGTCTGCAAAAATTTTGAATCGTTGAAAAGGAATCTGAGAAACTGCAGCCAAACAGAATTTCTAACAAGAACTCCAAGGTATTTGTTTATGTGCATCTTGGTTTTATTATCATATAGTAAATGATAGGTTTCAGTTTTTTGCTAGCTTTCCTCTTTCATTCTCAAAACGAAGGCTAGACATAACCACTCCTTACCCCCTAATCTTACAGTAGGCTGTTATGATCCTCTCCTTGAGAGGTGATGCAATGTCAGATGAAGCTGATGTTTTCTCTTAAAGCACACATATACAAGTAGAACCAAAACAAATGCGATTCACGTAAGCTACTAATATCAAGATAAAAAAGGCCTTGAAAGACTACATGACAGCTTTGCAAAATAAAGAACCAAACTGCTAAATTATGGCAGCTGTCATGAAGAGATTGCTAAGTGACCAGCTTGGATAATCATAGTGAGCCCATGTACATTTAGCAAGAAAACTGCTTTGCTTGGTTAATTACTTAGCAGCTGCTCCTTGATCCAAGCATATTGCCACCACAAGGAGTCAAAAGAAAACTGAATGGCTTGGTAACTTCTTCCACACTCCAATCTCACTAAGGACAAGTAATAGCCATTTATTTTATGTATTACTTTAATTTATCATTGTTTTCCTGCTCCTTCTTGTGGTGCAGCACAACACTTAAGTCTCAACCATTATTAAAATTACATTTACTGTTTGGTATTATTGTACAATAAGGAACTACATTTAATGTTCTAGCGTTTGCTCTCTCTCATGCTAGTTTACAGAACTAGCCTGCTACAGACTGTGATCTCTTGGTTAACTCTTATATTCAGAGTTTGCTTTATAATATGGTCTAAAGTATGTAAAGCTTTTTTTGAATGAGGTGAGTCTTGTACAAAAAATAAACTTCTAGTTGAACCTTGTTTTGTAGTGCTTGTAAAAAAAAAATGGAAAGTGTGGAAGAGCATGGTCAAATGCTCGTAAAATTTACCGTGGCAGGAGTCTGTAACGGACAGGCACTGGAGACAGATGTAGTGATGAATTCCTAGCTGCTGTTTGTTTTCAGTGCCTTGTTGGCTGTGCTGTGTTATTGCTCTCTCTCCTCCACCCCTAGAGGAAACCCAGCTGTGCCATTTTTTTTCCTTTTTGCCTAACTGCACAGCCTCATCCTTAGGGGGGAGTCTGTCATAATAGCCATTGTCATAATTGCAAAGTTAATCCCTAGGATGCCATTTTTCCTTGCCACTTAGCAACAATGGTGTGAGGAGGAGGCTGTGTAAAAAATAATGGCCAGATCTACAGACACTTTATATCGATGACATGGAAAGAGGAATAACAACGACATCAGAGAAAACTTCCTCTGGTCAGACATTTCTTTGAAAATGAAAGGAAAAAAATTCAGTACACTCATCAATAATGTATTACCAAGATTTCATGAGAAACATAACTGCTGTTGTGTTGAATACTAGCAAAAGCGGTAGTGTGACTTATAATTGTCTGCCCAATGGACTGACAGGTTACATCTAAATCAAGGGCTTAAAATCATTGAGATTTCTCACATCTGTTACATTTAAGTGCTGTTCCTTCCGGGATTTGGAGCCCAGTGAATGGTGAGTAACATATGAAATACAGCAGAGAAGAAGTAGCAGAGACCACAGTGTTGTTGTAGTTGTTAAATGTTGCTTGGATAAATAACCTGACTTGGGCAATTATTTACTTTTTGTTAAGGCAATCAATGTTCTCCAATTCCTCTGATAAATAGCCTAATCTCAATGGCTATATATATACAGAGCAAGTCAATATTTCTTATCAATTTAGATTATGCTGCTAAGGAAAGACCTTTTGAAGTGGAGGGAAACAAAAAAAAAGAATGTTCATTACAGGTCTGACAGCTGTTTCCTGGTTTTTATAAGGGAAAAAGGCACTACATTTGTGAAGGAGACCAAAGACCCCAGAAAACAAATCGCTGAACAACTCAAACATTTTTATAGTGTCTATTGTGATGATCTGCTCCATCTCTAAGGACTTAGGGCTCATGACACATGAGGGCTTATGTGTATTGGTCTGCATTGATAATACAAAATTCTGCTACATGTACTATGCTTAATATCTTTCTACAAAAAGAAGTTACTTAGAAAAATAAACTAGGATTTAAATGTACTGTACACACAACCTGACAGGTATGTAGCGGAGTTGCAGGGGAACATTGCCTTTTTACTGTCCTGTGATTCAAAGTGCAGTAGACAGGTTGAGTAGTGGCCATTACTTCACATACCAGGCTAATGCTCGTTAATTTGATTTAAGTGCTGTTTGGCATTTTTGAGGTGGGTAAAGGAGGAAAAACTAGGTCTTGACTGAATTAGGTATACTGACAACTGAATTTAGGGGGTAAAAACAAAATGCAAAAATTCTCCAATTAAACTGAAAGGAGGGAGGGTGGTGCAGTGGTTTGCTCAGCCAGCCTGTCCCCTCTAGGTCTTGTTACACGTTTTGGTCACTGGGGATTTGAGTCTGGCCCTGTGCAGTTCAGACCACAAGGCCTCTAGTCAGCTATGATTTGGCACGAATGGCTTAAGAGAGAGCCTGAATCACCCTTTGCCGAGTTGTGGAGGAGTGAGTGGAAATGCTAGTGTGCATGTGGAAGCCCATGCTTTGCAATGACTCAATAAATGCCAATGAAACTCAAGCCTTTCTTTATTTTTGAGCCAGTGTTCCAGTCCTTGGGGGATTGTGTTCCATAGGTCTTCTAAGATATGGTTGTAAAAGTAAATTTAAATTTGTTCATTTGTCTTACCTCTGGTAACTAAAGGCCCTGTATTCTGGAAACTAGGTGATCCTTTTCTGCAAGTGTAAACACCATAGAGGAGCAGGACTTTAATATGTATCACTTGTTCTTGTTTTGACTAATCTTAGCTGAATGCTGGAATAGTTGGTTTTAGGATTTCACTGTGTGCGTAATGGGCAGAGCCTGGGCATGAAGCTCAGGTGACATCAGGTGGGACATGTTGCCAGCACACCGAACAGGACTGTCTGACTTCCATTCAGCAGGACATGCGTGTATGTCTGGGGTCTGACACTGGTTTGTTTATGCAAAGAGACCTGCTTTATAGCATGAGTAGTCCTCAAAAGAACATAGATTTGAACTAAAACATGCCTATTTTGGTATTTTGATATTCCAGTATAAAAAAATTTCAGAGATGGCAAAGCTATTATAGTAAAAAATCCAGTCATTTTAAAAATGTATACTGCTTCCAGCCTAATAGTGTAAGTAATTTGTTAAGTGCTTATAACTCCCCTGCTAAAGTTTCCAAGATTTTGCCTCAAGCAAGCACTTAATTAGCATATATTAATTTTTCAGCAAGGCTTTGAGGAGCAGTTCTCAATTTTTCTATTCCTTTTCTCCCCTTAATATGAAAATATTCTTTCATTTTCCCAGCTGTATATCAGGTCAGAAACCTCATTGGAATGCAGTGTAGGTTATCTGAGGGAGTGTGGGAGGTGAACTGGGCTCTGTACCTCTGGGGTCCTGTAATAAGCTTTAAGCTGCTTGTATCCATCATAATTGTGGAATAATCTATTGACTATGGAACGAGTATGTGAGACATATAATTATTTCAATAATATAATATTCAAAGAAAAACTATAGTAGTTCCTCTATCCACATTGTCAATATTTATTGGTTTATGTGTTGATCTTTGATATAGCTGAACAGCACTACAGAAAATTATTTTTCCTCATGTCCTTCATATCATTTTAAAAAATACAAAGGGAAACTGAGCTATTTCATGGCAATAACCCAGGGATCTGGGGATTAATTTGGTATCAGCTGCAGTATAACATAGTTTTGGAAAATTGTCAAGGGCATATAATTACTTAGTAGCTATGCACACTTCTGGCAAATTAAAAACAGGTGCATGTCAATTCTGAGCAGCGTAATCTCATGAAAATATACCACAGTGCAACATCACAGTACCTTTAGCTAGATGTAAAATACATTTCAGGCCTACCCATAAAAAGAATAGATGTCAGGTAGTCAGGCTAAATGATCTAAATCTGAAAAAGTAATTTCTGAAGGCTAGGTATGCTGACCCTTTTAATCTCTACAAAGTAAGACTTGTGAGACACAGTAGAGCTATCAGAGAAGTGTGAGGTTCTGACCCTGTGCGGGGTGTCTGACTGGACCTGTACAGAATTTAGAAATGAAAAGCTGAAGGCATGGTGTTTGAAGTTCACCCATATACAAATATACTTGACATCTACTGCAGAAATTATTGACCTGTGGGTACACCAGTCACTTAGATTTGTTTCTTTATGATCTGTTTGAGGAATGGGGCTAAACAGGACATGAGATTAACTGCTTTTAAGTTTCAGTAAAATTGAAGAGCATCAGCTTTGAATAATACAGGAGGTTGATCTGGGACAGTATTCCTGTCGGACTGATCAATGCCAGCCATCAGCTGGAAACATGCCACCGCCACTCTGAGACAAGGCTACTTTGTCTCCTTCAGTTGATAGGAAGGCTTCCTGATTGGTTGCTGAAGGGAAGGTGGGAGTGTTTGGCATCCCTGAGAAGATGAGACAAAATCATGGCCGTCAGTTTTAGATCTTAATTACGAATTCATTAGATCTACCCCTTAACTCTGTCTAAATAAGAATCAGCTTGCTCTGCATATGCAGCAACTGCAGCAACTGTTGCTTTTTAATTATTTTTTTTTATCTTGGAAATCCTACCCGAAATGGATTTCCTGTTTTTTTTCCCTTCCTGAGTAGTAGTATGCTCAGGTTGCTGATTTAAATTGTTTCCATGTCTTCTAATACCTTTTGAGTGCATGAGAGAAATTCCCATGCTACATGGGCTACATGTTATTTTCCCTGATTCATTATTTACTACTTTTCTGTTCTTAGTGATTTTTAATTTGTATTAACAGATGATTTATCTAAACACAAGACGAACAAGTAGGAGGTCTGGAATATGCAAACGACACCATGTCTTCTGTGCCCAAAGAATGCACAAAACGATTTGCACCGAGTGTTCATAAATGACCTGTTTCTGCTGGCAGGGGATCTTGGGAGAATAGGTGCCTGACGAGGATGGATTGTTTACTGCACAGATACCTGATATTGTGTGAAAAAACCGTCCATGTGATTTCTACTGTGTGGATTATCCTTTGTTCACCCGGGGATTGTATCCTAGAGCCTGTTCTTTAAGTATCCAAGCAAGTTATTAACACCACACCAGTAGTTCTTTTTCTGTTTTGGCTTCTTTAAGGAAAATCCCAGGGGTCTAGACCTGTTTGTGTAGATTCCCCCTGTTTACATGTACTGTACTTTTGCAAGGAAACTACAAAAAAAACTTTGGCTAAGTGTTTCACAGTTAAGAACAGGGGGATAAGAGACTTAAAACAGAAAACATTTTACGTAGTTTAATACAAAAGCAGAAAATACCAACTGTGCTGCTTTAATGTGCTGTGGGTGACTTGTTTGAAAAGCCTTCCATTGCATAAATCAGGATCTCATTTGCTTCTGCCTGGCATCCAATAAAGGATCCTTGCTTTGTACCTATCTGTCAGCTGTTGATGGTTGTCCTTGTGCAAATTGTTGGTGTAATCTAGAGCTGGAGTGCTTTGGCCTGTCAGTCGGCATTTGCAATAAGCATCTTTGCCTTGCTCATCTACTCACCCTAATTGTATTGTAGTTATCAATTAGAGCTCTATTTATGTACACTAGAGCTGAGATTGGGCCACTTCTTAAAAAGGCAAGGATACTCTTCTCTTATTCTTATGGCTATTTTGCCTTTTCAAATATTTGCACAAAATACACCACAATGTCTGCTGTTTAGGTGACCATTAGGTTCCACATAGACTTCTGACCAAGCACATTCTGTTGTTTTGGCTTTGGAAAAATGTCACTGTATTGTGTATTTTCGTTTAAATAGGAAAATATCTCCTTAACTTTCATTTTCAAGAAAGAATGACAAATCACAGAACTTAATTTTCCATCCCATTCCTAATAGTTAAATTAAGTTTAAATGTCACCTATAGTGAAACCTCAATTGGAAGGTCTCTTCTGAGACCAAGATTGTGTTATTGCTCTTCTTGATAGACATGCAAGCTAGCCTTTTAGAAAATAAAAACATTTTCTTGCCATATATGTCCATGTATGTAAATGTGTGGCGGTGCCTCATACCGAGTGGAGTGGAGTGGAGTGGAGTGGCTTAGGTTTTGGAGAGTGTCTGCCGGCCCCAGAGCGGCCTTGGGGTTTTACAGAGTTTGGCGTCAATGTAACTAATCAGCTAATCAGCACTCGCAGCCAATCACTGCCACGGCTGTCAATCAAGGTTAGCTGTAGACACAGAGGCACTCTGCATTTGTTGACAAGGCTTGAAAACGCATTCGAATGACTGCATTAATATTCCACATTGCAAATATGTACAAATTGGAGCACTACTGCTAAATATAGAAACTGTGAATAGAATGTGGCGGGCTCTGTTTCCTGTCAGTCAAGGCAGTGACACATGCCTCACATTAACAGAAGTAAAACGCAGTTTCATTTGCAGCATCTGCTGTTAAGAATTATTAGCTGTGCCGGCAGAGGGAAATGGCTTGCTCGAAACTGCAGTTTGGGCGCCCCGTAATCAACCATAGATGTGTGATTTGAGATGATGGAGCTGAGGGAGGCGATGGGGGAGGGGATATTGGGAGTTGCATTATCTCTCTTTAATCAGGGTGAACTAGCTTTGGAAATCATCATGGGAAGCAAAGAGGACTATTTGATTAAAAAGCATCCTTGTTGCACTACAAGAGTCTCTTGTCATTTACTTATTTCTTTATTTTAGAAAGGGGCCCACGTCAGTCACCTTTAATCAGTGTCAAAAGTTGTCGTCTTAGCTAATCACAGAATATAAATGAGTAAATATAAACATTACAATACAGGCAAGTTGATTATGAATTTGCGGCAAACCAGCGAGTCTTTGCTGTGATGACAGTCGGCAATAGGGAGACCTATTCAGTGTCTGAAGAGGAGGCCAACTGAGCACCTAGGTAGCAGTTGTCCATGTTGACCTAAGCATTGCCTTCTGTATCTTCTAACTTTCCTGTGAAGTAGACCATTCTCTCAATTATTTTTATACGTGATCTCTTGGTAATCTCTGGTTCAGATGAGACATGAATTTCCATCTGACTTTCTCAACTTTGTGATAAAGCAGTGTTTTGGGGCAGCATGACGTCTGTTCATCTAATAAAAAGTCTGAAGTCTATCCAGTGCCCGAAGGACATTGCTAAAATATAAATTGTCAGCCCTTTTTCATTTCTCCAGCTCTGTAAAGCGGTGGGACATTTCTCCTGAAATCTGCTGCAGGGCTTATGAAATGCATTTGTTATTTTTTTAGTTCTGAACAAATGTTCTAAAATCATGGCTGACGCAATCCCAACCCATAAAGCACACAGCTGCTCTAGGACAGACAGGGTTAATGATGTCCTTGGAAAGAAGCCTTTACCTCGCAGAGAGTTCTGTGTTTAGAAGCCTTGGATTTTAGTCCATGACGTTCAGCCATGTCAGTTTAGAAAAATGAAAGAAAAACTGCATACTGAGCTCCAGTCTTTCACCTCCCAAAGCAGAAAAGCACAAAGGATCCTGATGAGGCTACTTAACCAAAACTGGGGAAAAAAGTCCATCAATATTTCCCACCATTCCCCTTTTTCCTCTCACTTCTTTATTGTTGGAGGAGTTTGTTTTATCAGCACCTTGCAGCCAGAGTGAAGAGAACTCTGCCCAATACACAGTCATATAATAGTATCTTTCACCAACAGCCTGACAGCTAACATTCTTAGCTTAGGGGAAAAAATACACGATGCACCAAGAATTATCAAACATAGTCTGTGAAAGATGACTAGGCTAAAATGCCAACATCAGCAGCAGAAGACCTCACACAGCCTCTAAATAAAAACAAATTGCTTATTTTCCTACATCCAGTGTCATTTCAATTTTTTTCTCTTTCCCTGAAATATTTCCCCCATTATTAGAATGTTCTTACTGATGCCTGTATACCAATAGTCCAATGTTCACTATATATGTTGCTGTTTGTTGCAGATATTGTCAGTTGGATAAATTAAGCTACACCTTTTCTGTAAAAAAAAAAGTATTTCTCACAATGAAATAAAAATCTAAATTGTGGAGAATTGTGTACTGTATACACACATGAATTTACTCTTTTGGCTCTACCATATCCTGGTATCTACCACACCATCTTCTACTGTAACTCTTAACATTGAAATAAATCCATAAATGTTTTTTACTGGGGGTAATTTTTTTCATTCATCCATTATGAGAGAGATGCTTGTTCTTGGTAAACATTGTGGCAGCCCAGAACCTATCCCAGAAACAGATATGCCCAGCAGTACTGCGCCATGTACAGGCCACCAGTCCATCACAGGGTACATACAAGCATTGGGACTACTTTATCTAGTCTGCATGTCTTTGGATGTTGGGAAGCAGCCAAAGCATACGAATAAAATGCAAACTTCACACAAAAGACATGTCGATTTGTAATCAGACCAAACACCTGTAGCAGTAGCTACACCGGCCACATCACTGTGTTGCCCTATTTTTTATTTTTGCTAAATTATCCTTCATCCTTCCTCCATTTGTGCTCGTCAAGGTGCATTTGTCAGTTATCTTTTAAGCTAGCTCAGAAGTACAAACCCTTAAATTATCTCAGGAGAGATGATGACATTCACCAGAATTGTGAAGTCATGTGCATTTTTATTGTGCTAAGAGCTGACAAAGGTTTCAGTGCAAGCACGTTGTGCCTGTTCATGCTTGGAGATGATGATTCCTCAGCCACTTTCTCCTTTCCCAAGAGTGGTAGCACTTGGCCAGTTCTGCACCTTTTCCTAGGAGCTCCTTACCACATTTGACTAGTGGCATAACCTGGATTTGAACCAGCAATCTCCAGGCTACCTGGCACATTCTTCATTCTGAGTAAAACCTTTAATTCAATAAGCCTCTTGGGAACCCTGTTAAATTGTTTTTTAACACCTACCTCTCATCACGGGTTTGTGTGAAAATATCTCCACTGTAATACAGCCACAGCCATTCAAATTTACACAAATAATGAGAAGTTCATATATTAATTGCAGGCGCTGAATCTTCAAATCCCTGAGCAATAAGAACAGAAGCTGTTTCTTCTGTTGAAGCATGCTATTACAAGACGCAGCAACTACATCCATAATTTCAACCTCTCAATCACATAGTCCTGAGTAATCATAAAATGAAGTGTCATTGTAGTGTGGCATTATTAATTTTGTCTAAAAGCACAGAGGCTTAATTGTATTTAGAATTTATGATCTAAACGTTCTAACACTATGCAAATGGAAGTGCAAGGAAAGATCAAAGCTAAGTAATATTTTTTAAAGAAGTATTTAGTGCTGTTTAAGACTTAGATTTGGAATTGATGTGCACAAGATTCTAGTGTGACAAAGCCTGTAGAATGTGTTGTGCTTTCTCAGCTATTCTCCAGATGGAATGATTATGGTCAAGTGATTCCTTAGCCTCTGGTCTTCAGGCTATATAGGCGTGCTAGGATGCATAGAAACCTTTCAAGGTGAATTGGTGGTGAAAAACTCAAGAGCAGCATACTGGTTTGACCCCCTCGTGCCGGAGTAGGATATTGTCCTGCCGAAGCAAAAAGTGTTCCGGTGTCTGAAACGTTCTGTGTATTCTCTGTCCCTTTGTTAAAGATCTTGAGATTCGACAAAGGTGTATTTACTGATAGCATGTATGCATGCTCATTGATCGAGAATCATCTTTGAGTGTCCTGTGTTCCAACCAGAAATGTACTGCTCTTTCTCTAAAACAAGAGAGAAGCATGGAGAAGGAACAGCTGTTTTCTGTTGTCACTGTGGAGAGAAATGGTGAAAGTAATTGCGTTGGTCCAGAGCCTGAGAAATCCCATCAGCCATGGGCTGTTCTGTCAGAAAGTATAAAAACCGCACTAAAAACTTAACTCACCGAAGACAAGCTGACGAGCACAAGTGCAGAAAATGACTTACAACGGCTTGGGAAGACAGTAAGATTATTTATCAAGGGAAGCAGATGAAACAGCTGTAAAAGATGTTGCAAGCCTGGGAGAGATGAAGACTGAAGTCCTACCATAGTGCGTTTCTATTACAAAGATCTCTAGTGATAAATGTAAGTGATGTTGATAAATACCCACACCACCATTTATCATCAACTGCCTCTCCAATGCACAGCTTCTGATCGTCCCAAAGAGATAACCTTCTACAGTACCAATGGGAAGAGTGGCTGTTCTGCTCCTGCTGCCATGTTTCCTCCTGTCATGCAAATAGCCTTTACTACTCATGCAAATGCATGGCACTGGTTGAAGTGTGCAGTCACTAGCCACCAGCTTTACAGCCTGTTGCCAAGTGTGTGAGCTGCTGAGGGCAGTGTGCACCTGAAATGCAGGTGTTTGCACAGAAAAGATATGCAAAAGTAGACAGCTAATATTGTAAGTGAAAGGAAAAGGAGATAACTGGTTGTTTTGCTGTTATTAATAATCTGTGCATTATTCAGTATGTTGAAAAGGAAGGAAAATGTTTAGTTTATTGAAAATGATGTAGGCAGATGTTAAATACCCACCTCATGGTTGAAATGTAGAGTGATAATTGTACCCTTAAATTAGGTCATTGCGCTGTTATATTTTTTTGTTAGTTATAAGCCCTTTTTTGAAATTATCAATTTGAGATTTGTCTTAATCAGTTGAAGTTGTTGATCTTGTTGGTAGTGTCTAGAAAGATACAAAGATGAGAATTTGCTGATATTTTGAGGGTATGTGTGAAATACCTGTATTTTAATGCAATAAAACTAGAACCCTAAACAGAACAACATGAATTTTTATAGCGACACTTAAATGCTTAAAGTCTTCTAGTTTTTCTAGAAGCATTGTTTCCTCACATAACTTGTTTTATGCATGTTTTTGTCAATTTTTATTTTATTACATTCATATCAAAGACCTCACATTGTTCAGCAAGTCACTGAGATAAGCTGAGTTTTGGAGATGCTTTTTCTTCTGTAAACAGTGCAAAAAAAGAAAAGAGTTAATTGAGCTGAACAGGGATATTACTTGGTACATGAGGTATTAATCCCCTTGCCTCTTGTAGAAACAGTGCTCTGGGGTCTGTAACGTCCACATTGTACACAGGTATTTGGTTTTTACATCACGCCATTAAACTACGATGCTATCTGTACTGTGAACATGTGAACAAAGATTACATTTCCTGAATCTCAGTGTAGCAAAGGGACAGGTAGTGCTACTTGTCTTTGATGTTAAAACAGGCGGAAAAGGGTTAGAGAGGTCCTCTTAACCACCTTTATTGACAAGATAAATGAAAGAACTAAAACAAAATGGCTTATAAAAATATCCTTGTTATTTAGATATTAAAATTCCTTTTGTTACTTTCAGCCCAATAACATCCTCTGTGTATGCCAAAACTACCCTTCCTACTGGTTAAAATGAATTTCTATTGTTTTGGTTTTGAACAATCTGGTTTTGATGTTTTAAATACTACCTGACTTTAAAATTTCCTTTTGTTCTTATTTCCTCTTTTCCAGATGGTCACAAGAACAAAGAAAATATTTGTAGGCGGATTATCAGCTAACACAGTAGTGGAAGATGTGAAGCAGTACTTTGAACAATTTGGGAAGGTAAGATCGCTTTTGGGAGTTATTAGCAATAATTCTGAGAGGTCTTACACCATGATTTAAATTGCTGCATCTCCAAATGAGACTGAATAGTAAAACTGATGCACACCTTTTTATTTTTCTATTTTTGTATGTTGTTTTGTGCTATTTTATGACCTCTAGTAAGTCCTCGTATTATGCTGATGTGTGTTACGTGGTTTTAGATTTGCATGCTGGTTTGTTTCTACTGAAGGAAGGTCCCGAGCTGCATGATTTTATTATTTGCAGGATCTTTCTTCGTTTAAATTCTGCAGTTTGATTTTGTTGCCTCCAAAAGCATTTTCCTGTCTTTAAGTGCTGGAAAAATTAATCTTACAGAAAAGCTGTAGTCTCCTCTAATCTCGTGGTGCCTTTCAACAGTGTTTAAGCTTTACCATGTGGGTTTTGTCTCTTATGATAAGATCCATCTCCAGCTGCATCTCTGTCCCAAGATCATGCCAGGTTCTCTTTCCCTGGGCACTCAAAGCCAAAAATGACTGGTCAGACATTCTGTGACTAGGAGCAGCAACCTCAGTGATGCATGCATTACCCAGCCCCATCCAGGAAAGTGCTAGGAAGGTGTATATTGATATCTGTAGCTTCGTAAGCATATGTAGCCGTTAAGATGGAAATTCCTGGATTGCATCATTATCGGTCTTGATTTGCCTTTTCAGGTGGCAAAAACTGTCCTCATTTAAACGACACTGAAAGATTCAGGATTTAGATTTAGTCCATTGTGTTACTCAGTAATGGGCTTTGAGGACAGGGCATTTTTGAGAAAGGGATTTTAATCTCAGTGTATCCTTGTTAAATAAAGGTTGCAATATAAAAAGAGGAAAAAGAAATGGGTACTGAGCAGCAAGTAAATATTCAGAGCTGCCTCTGTAATCATGATTGAATAGGGCTTAACACAAATTTTTCTTGATTGAATGCTTTTACGTTGATGCAGCTTGATTATATGAAGTTTCTTCAGACAGATCTCGTTTTCTGTTTCCAAGCTGGCGTTTTTTTTCCCTTAAGGCTTTTTTCAAACCCTTCTACAGAGAAAAACAAATCAGAGCCTGATTGAGTATGTTTCACTGTCATGCAAAATCAGGGCTGTACTTGGCTTAAGGTCACAGAATTTCAGTCTACTAGTCTCCCCCATCACCAGCCCAGTCCTTTATGCAACTGACAGACTTGGAGGTTTTTTTAATTTAATTTTAAAACAGAGCATACCTGCATATCTTGCAGTCCATGTTCATTATGGCTCTGCAGTCTTAACTTTCTGAAACAGAACTGTAGGATGTTGAGAACTCGGAGCCTGTTTCAGAATGACTTTGTGCACAGGCTGCCTAAGTGCAGTAGAGGCCAATTAAGCAGAAGTGAAGCAGAGGTCGTGGGTGCCCATGCTGCCTGCTGATCAGGGAGCTCAGAGAAGGATGAAACAGGTGGCGTGGCCAATAGGGTCAGAGAATCTGTCTGTTCAAGTGTCACTTTTTGCATCCGTGCAGAACACACTAAACAAGCTTTAAAAGAGAGCATTGCAAAGTGCTTTCTGTTTCAGGTTTCATGAGGCTGCAGGTATTTCTGCAAATTATACAAGCATGAAAAGCTATATTAAATATTTTCTTACTACAGTAATCTATAAAAAGTTACTCCAAATATACTTGAAAAATTCAGCACCTATGTGAAGATAGTTTAAGTGTCTACAGGTCCCAAAATCAGAAATGCTCAAAAATGCTATACTGTAGGTGTCAATCATGTAGAAAAAACTCAAGATACAGTGGGATGCTGTTCCTCAGCTTTACATCAGGAGAGAAGATTGCTTTCTTTCCCGTGAATGTTGAAGAAACAGGTGTTTCAAGACTACAGTTTAATTATCATCAAGAACTTTTTCAATTAATATTTGTCTGAAGGCGTTTGTATCCAGTTCTTGATGTCTGGCAGGTTCTAATTCTTACAAGGGCAGACATTGATCCTGAATCAAATAGTGGTACTTCTCATTCCTCCCTGACACACATTAATTGAAACAGATGGAAGAGTTGTTAAGGATTGTTTTTTTCCCAAAGTTTTATTTGGTTCTCTTAAGTCATCTGCTTTCTAGTTTTTTAGGTATTCATTTTACATTCAGTCCCGTTTGCATACTCTCCGTTACACGTACTTAGTGCATCCGATTCAGCTGCTACTTCAGATTCCATTTACCACAGTTACCCAAAAGTGTGATTTTCATCACCAGAACAGAACTCAATCACTTTGAACCACTTAATCAACTTGAACATGTTAAGTCGGCACTGAGCTTCACTGACACGCATAGCCATAGTGTCAGATTTTCTGCACACATAAAAAAACCATGCTTTTTCAGCATAAACCTTTTTATGGCTCTTGTGTGTAGTGAGCTGATTAAAGTCTTAATTGTATTGATAAACTACAAGGGCACCCATCTCTGTTATTGTACAATGAAGACCATCAACCTTTTCATGTTACATTTTTATTATTTTATTTGTCCATTAAGTAATTGCACTTGTGTAGCATTTTTCATCACCAAGGACCCTAAATATACAGGAGGGGAGACACTTTATTTGCCACTTAAATGCAGAAAACCACCTGGTTGATGTGCAGCAGCTATGAACCAGCAGTCCTAATACAGAGCTGATCAGATGAAGAAGTGATAAAATTGCTACAGCAATTGAATTAAGGGAGAACTTTAGGGAGGCCAGACTGTACAAGCCCAGTGTGGAATTTAGCCAGGTTCAACATTCTCAGTCTCTTGAATTCAGCCATGGGACCTTTAATGGCCTCCTACAGCATAGTGTCCCCAGTCACTGTACTGGGGAATTGGTTTGGAATTTGTGGTCCAGAATGAAGATTGCCATCAACTCCACTTAGACAAGTCACCTACTTTTACTTGCAGTCCTCCCATCATAGTACAGATCAGGCTCTACTCCATTTATTTTCTGACAATTGACGAGATCAGACTAGAAGGTGGTGATGGTGACATCAAAGCTGTTTAAGGGACAGCACTGAGTTTAATTTAAATATTAATAGAGGAGTTTTTAGTTTTACATGTCATTCAATTCTTTTTAAAATTATTGTCAAGAAATGACTGAGAAACTGTTATTTTTTTAGTACTTAATGCTATACAAATATCAAACAGTGCAAGGGTGCGATCGGATGGCGTGATGACGTCTGCATTGTGAAACGGTTTAAAATCCTTAGTTTTCAGGTTCCAGAACCATGCCCACCATCCATGAAAATGATCCAAATCTAAAAATGTTGACCCTACCTTTTTGGCAAAGAGAGGTCTTAAAAATGTTTTTAAAACATCTCCGGTTTCCCACTTATTAAAATGTGAAGTTTCATTTTAAACTGACATGAAGAGTCAAGATGACTGCCACAACAACAAAAACTTCTCCATCTGTAATAAATGTGGTGAACAGCCTAATTAGTTGGGAAGGCTTATGCTTAGTCATTGGTTTATTGTAATCTGCTTTGAGTGGGTCTCAAAACAAAGTGCTCTTATTTGGATAAGCTGAAACAACTCCTGCTCTTTGTTCCCCCATCCTTTCTTTCATTAGGGTCTAGGCCTTTATTGCACCGCTGTAACCAGGGTTTAGTTTCATTAGGCCTGCAAGTTGTTTCCAAGCCAATAGGCAGCTACAATCAGTCCTTTATACCTCGCCTGCCCTGGTTCCCATGTCCCACTGGGTGGGAGCCAGCTACTGTTGTTCCTGGAGGACTTTTAACCTCTTCAGCACCATTCAGCCTTTGTCAGGCAACTTTCAGTTGCCTGACCACAGAAGATGAAAGCACACTGCCAGCGTCGCCAACATTAACACTTGTTTGACTGCTGGTCCTTCTGCTTTCTTGTTCTTTGTTAACCTGCGTTAACTGTCTTGGTTGACAATAAACATAAAGCAAATAAACATTTTTTTATCACTTAGGACCACTTAGTCCACTATCATTTCCCAAAAGCTTATTCATGTGTTATGTTTGAGGGTTTTTCTTTTTCTAAAATATGCTAATTTTTAAACTAAGCATGACAACAGTTGCAAGCATCAGGAACCTGTTCATCCCACCTTGTTTTGTTAGTAGCTAATTGATCTAAGGATCTTATTTAGATGGTGGAAAGAAGTCAGGGTGTTGGCTGCAACAGGAGTAGTGTGTTCTATACTCCACAGACCCAGCTTTATTCTGTAAAAACGACTCATGGTAACATGAAGTCCTGCACCAGGCAATTTGTTCCTGCTTATTAATTTACCATACCTTGTGGAGTGCTGATATTTAATGAAATTGTTATTGCAGGTGTTGCATATAAAAACCACATAAATGTCTGTTAGCATTTTGCTCAAGCCTTCCTGTGCCACTGGACATTAAGTAAGATTTGAATATGTCTTTTAAAGTATAATATAAACTTTGAGGTGGTCTTTTTAATTCAAGAATGGTGTTGAATTAGTTCTGGGCTATCAGAATTTAGCCAAGCCTGGAAATTAAATAAATTTGAAAATATGAATGCTTTACATTAAGAGAATCGCTAAACATGATTTTTTTTTAATTGGAGTCATATGATTCTGGAGAAAGTGTTTTGGTTTGTGTATTACAGAATGATCTTTACACCAAATCATAATTGATCAGTTATAATTTGGCTAATTAGTTTATTGGTTTTCATAGTTAAGCTGCAGTTCAGCCATTATACCCCCCAGCCCACCCCCCCCCCCCCCCATGCTTTACTGTTTTTATTAATAAGACAAGCTACAAGGTGCTAAGAAAGGGTTAATCTTGAAGAAGGCTGAAGCACACAATCCTTTTAACATGCCTCTTAGTTCTCCCCACTGGTTCGGGAAAACGGAATTAGATAAGACATGGGAGGGGGTAGAAAAAAGGTGAAGCCATTCTTTCATCCTTTTGAGTCCGCAGGATTAGTTATGTGAAGATGTTTTTTGAAAGTGATGTTCGTGCAAGTAAACTGTATTGGTTTCAATGGGGTTTTGAAACCACTCAAAATTGTAGCCTTGGCTGTGGTGCCAATGAGTGAAAGGAGGCAGTCTCTTGTGAAGATTGAAAACACGATTCATTTGGTCTTGGCAAATGCTTTCCGAGCCAGGCTGTCTCACCCTTCTCTTCGTGATGTTAGTGATCTCATAGCTGAGGAGATTGCTCTGTTGTATTGTTAGCCCAAGGGTGGTAGTGGGGGGAGGGTGGGGGCCAGAGGTGCCAGACAGACACATTTAATTTTAATGTCCAGCCGGGGTTGCTGTTAAGTCTCCCTGTCTTGAGTTCTAGAATCCTAAGCTGTTATGTTAGTGATCTGACAATTGACTGTTTAAGGGTAATTACTCATTGAAAACAGATTTTCAAATTATTTTTTTAAATACTGTTGAGTTTTTTTAAAATGGTAAAATATACTGGTCAATTAAAATAACCTAGTTATAGCTGGAGCTTTTAAAGACATTGCTGTACTACTGCTGTCCTGTTGTCTCTTCTCTAACTTCTCTAACTAATAGAGTGCTGTCTGTGTGATATGCCTACCTATGCCAGTTAACTGAAGACATATCTTCAGAAAGCTGTTGAGCTCCCATTGTGTTTGCTGTTGCTGGAGAGTGAATAGACTGGAACAATTTCTTGTTCTCCACTTGCACTCTGGATTGATGAAAATAACTGTTGCTCTATACTTCATCAACAAAAGAGTAACCCCATTGCTTAAACAGTGCCTTGCTTGTATCAAAATTTAATTTGTTTTAATTTGTTCTTCTGTCTGTCACTTTTTTCAGCTCCAATATTAAAAAAATAGTGTGGAAGTGAGCTAAAACAACGCTGTACATTGAGCTGTATGGTCACACTGGGTCCTGTAGTTTAGAGGTTCCTTCAGTGAAATAAGATGTGCAGATACTATCCCAGAGTGTGCTGCTTTCCAGTCATTTGATGTGTGAGACTGACTCAAGGACTAAGGACTGAGAATGTTACCAAGTTCTGGCTGATTATTGCTCCAAGGTTACACCATGAGCCATGACAGTGAAAATGTCTTCCTTAAAACATTTCTCTAACTCAAGGATGTTTTTGAAGTGTCGGGGCTTTCTAGATTTTCACTATCACAGAATGTAAGAAGTGATACAGTAACTTTCATGTGGTCATTTTAATGCCACATGCCACATGAAAATTTTGTTTTAAATGGCACAGAATCTGTAAGCTTTTGCTGTGATGTCATTTGAAAGTACTAAAAAAACTCCTGAACTCTCTGTAAACTTGCTGTTTCTCTGGGTTTTAAGATGCCTCTCTGACCTTCATTTGCACAGTGCTTTGGCAACAGTAGCAGAAACTGGGGGCCAGTGTTAAAACACACACTCTGGAATGGGAATTTTTTAATCTTGGCTGTGCTTCCTTTTAACTTGAGTTTTGTTCTGTATTAATCAAGATTAAAACACCTGTATCTTAATACTATAAATAAAGTAGTTTTAAGGGCCATAGCACAGCAATGGTCTTAGCCAAGATTTACGAACACCTGGTAGCTAATCGTGCATTACTGATGAGAGAAAATAGCTGTATAATGACAATAAAGAAAAAAGTAACCTAATTGTTTAACTACGTTTATTTCTATAGCTTAGCCCTCACTCCATCTCCCAGACACGCACACTTTTAGAACTTAATTTAGCATTCCAACTGCTATATGGGCTTTCTAATTGCTATTCTCTTTGAACTCCCTAATACCAAACTTAAGCTTTAAACTCAAATCTTAGACTTCTTGTGGCATCACAGGTCATTGTTACTACAGTCAATGCTACTGTAATGGCCTTTTGACATGGCCTGGTTTCTGAGGACTTAGATGGTTGCCAGGCAGGCCTCTGTAAGGATTCCATCTCTTTGTCTCTGCTGCAGTTGCTTTGTATTTGAGGAACTTATAGATGTACAAGTAGTATTTGAACAGAGGGCCTGTAGGCTTTGTGCCCAAAAGAATTCCACTTGAATATATCCCCTGGCCTTTTGATGCTTTTGAAGCTCCATTCAACCTGATTGATAATGGCATTGGCTCTGTGAGTTTTTGGTTAAACCAGACCTTCTCAGCCTTGTTTCACATCAGATGTGCTCTGTGACCACTTAGGTCCTTCTAGCGAGAAAAGGCTGGTTGCTGTGCATCAGATTTAATCTTTTCTTCACACAAGGCAGAATCTGAACCTTGCCTGTGTGTCACTCAGTCTGTGAATGACAGGACAGTCCAGGAAAAGCAGTCTTTTCTGCTCCTAATGCCATATTCTTTCTCCAGAGCTACACCTGTTTCTTCATACAACTCCACTTTGCTTTGGCAGACACTCCTTTTTGATTCTTATCCAGCCAATCAAAGGCCTGATACAACCTTTCACACTGGAGGTCCTTTAAATTGGACATTCACCTAAGCGTCAGAGAATTTCACTTCATTTAGCCTAGTTGGTGCTGGAAATGGATGATTAATAAAGGAAAGCAATACCCAAGAAAAGATTGTGTGCATAAATTATCACAATTTTTTAAATACTAGTGCAAAGTATGGCTGAGAGTTTTGTAAAGTAAAGAGAATATTTGTTTTGTTTACAGGTGAAGGGAATTTGTTACTATTAAATGAAAGATTAACTCAAATTATTTTTGCTGCAGATAACCAGGGGTCTAACATTACCCTGTGCAGGACAGTGCCCTGCTCTTCCTCTCCCAATGCAGCCTCAGTTAGAGTTTATTACAATTGAATGTCTGAATGACACAAGGATATAGGATTTACTATGGTATGTATTCCACAGCTGTTCACTAAAGTAGTAGAGTCACATGGGTTTAAAGGCCACTAGACCCAGACAGTTTCACTTAAAGAACAATCAGTTTAAAGAAGATTGAATAAGATTGCTCTGGTTTGTGGCACCTGTTCATTTCAGTCATGTCACATGAAGGTGGTAATCTTAAAAAAATAAAATAAAAATCCATATCTGAACTGTATGGAAAGCACCCTTTCAAATTTCACATTTTCAAAGATTCTCAAAAGATGCAGTGGTGCTTTTGCTCAACTCATTTGCTGCATTCCATCTCCCCATCAGATTAGTTCTGCTCATCTTGGAGCCCATAAAGAAATGGACAGATTAGAATCTGCTTCTGCACTTTGCAGCCATGAAACGCACCAATTAAATTGTCCTGGGGAGCTATTAGGATTAAAAAAACATCTTTTTCAGGGTTGCATAGTGTTTTATATTCCATAAATATAGTGCATTAACCTGTGGAGATTCAAGTTGTAATAACTTTTATTCAAAAGGCATTTATGATCTTTAAAACAAAAAATAATGGTTTAGAATTTCAGTTTCTTTCATTGTTGCGGTGTATATTGAGAACTCGAGGTAAGAGGTTACATTTTGTTTTACAGGAGATGGCAATAAAGGAAAATAGTGGACAGAGTATCACTCCTCCTTCATGCATTAATTCTGAACATGCCCAAAAAAGGAAAGTTTTTAAAATGAAACTTAGAATTTTCTTTTCCCTTCTAATTGGAGAAGTGGTTTCAAGTTTTGAGTGTTGGACATATTCACTGCATTATACATATTAATTAATTTTCAGATGAAGTATATAATCATGCTAATGCCTGCAGTGGTTAATGCCTACAGTTTGTAGACATGCAATACATTTATTCTTAAATTAAAAAGTAAGCAGAATGCGTGTTTTGTGTTTTTGTATAGACATTGCCTGTGCTGTAGCCCAATTTACAGTCTACCTCTGTGGCTCTGTTCTGTGACATATCACAGCGAAAATTGCTGTTTCCCTTTGGAATAACTGCCTCCCACTCAAAACACTTTTGAAAGTACTGGGTAAATGTTGTAGCCTGTGTAGCAGCAGGACGAGGTTTCTCTTGCTTTCTTTCTTTGAAAGGTAGAGGGTGTTTTTGTCTATAGTTTTGATGCAAAAGCCTAATGAAGCCTCAAAGGGATTGAACATCTTTTACAATTACTGTGCTTACATGGCGGAGAATGACTGTATAACACAGCTACAGCCTCTGCTTCAGGGAGTCCCAGGGTGTTTTCAAGGGAAGAAGCAGATAATGCATTCGAATAAACATATTATTTTGTATTGATGTGATTTTAAATGGAATGTGTGTTTATACAAGATGGGCAAATGGCCTCTTCTAATTTATAACCTTGTTCTGTGCATCTGAACAAAAGCTGTTGAGATTGTGCATTTAGATCTTGTTCATCATGAACAATATTGTGTGTCCACATGGGGAAGGACTTGGTGATTTTTAAAGTAGATACTGTAAGACGTTTTCTATAGTTTGTATAGAATTAATTGCCACTGGTTTAAGTATAAGATCTTTTACCACTGTTTACTGTTGAACCGTCTATGCCATCAGTATTCACTGAAAGTAAATTCTTGCTAGATGACTTTATGAGCTGTTAAAGCTGCCAGACAAAGGCTTCAGGATTCAAGCTGGTTGTACTCCCTTTGTGGACAAATTAAAATATGGGATCCATAACACAATGGGACAGTGAAAAGCTAAATTAAAGCTGCCTATTGCGAAGGACATCTTTATTTCTAAGTACATTGAGCTGATCTTTACCACTCCGTTGTGTTCTAGTTTACTGAAAGCTGTTTGTAGATATTTTTAATAGGTGCTTTGTATAAGCCTGAAGCGATTCGATGTGTGTGTTCTTGCCTTTAATAAAAACATGAAAGGATTTTGGGTTGTTATTCTTTCTTCAGCTTTGCCGAAGTTTCAAGGGTTTGATTCTGTCCCAAATATAACGCAGCCAGATAAGTACACAATGCACAGTGGTATAAGATGTGATGAATTCTGTGAGACTAGGAGGTCCACATCCCCTTGAATAGTACATGGGTACAGCACCATAAATCTGCAAATAACATTCATATACAGAAACAAAAGTCATTTTTCAGTTTGATATTTATTCAAGAACAATGTTTTTCATCTTTGGTATTCTTCTGACTCAAGGGTGAAAGGTCTCATCTCTCCACCAGTGTTAACTAATGCACCAGATACCTGTTTCAACTTACTGGAAAAGCCCAAGCCAGCACTACCTTCATCAACAACAGCTCACTTTTTTTGTCAGTGCATTTTTAAAAGACAGATTGTGAATTTACATTCCAATGTTCGCAACATTCGGTCAACTGTTTTCCTCTGAAACAAACTAAAGCAAAATTTTTTAAATAATTGAAAAAACCCCACAGATGAGCTATTTAATTTCCCCCGACAGCAGGTGCTTGTCATCCATCTGAAGGTAGTTACAGACATCTGGTGCGACTGCCTCCGCAAAAGCCAGTGTAACAAGAAGAGAAGCCGTGGTTGGTGGGGAGCACATGAATCGCCTCCTTAATGATAACAAGCTGCCGGTTTGCCCTCAGAGATGGATCCTTTTCACAGATGTTCGTCCTCTTTTGGCAAAACCCACACTGTGCCAAATCTGCAAAAAGAATTCTGAATGTTGAACTCAATATACAGCAAAGATATTTTTGGGGGGTTCTTAGCAGATATTAAAAACGGAAGAAAAATAAATAAGCGCCCCCCCTTCCCTGCATCTAAAGGCTTGGTTACCGAGCTTTTATCGGCTTCTGGTTTTACAGCATTCAGAAAAACAAGAAGAAATATAGTGATTATGTTGTCAGAAGGAAACCTCTGGTTATTTCACTCTGTTGATGTGCCAGAGAGGCCAGTAATCTTGGGTATAGCAACCACATGCATTGCAGCACCAAGTTCTGATGGCCCTATCACTGACTGGGCCTTAGCAATGAGGTCACATATCTTGGATCATCAGTGAACTTAGGTTGTCAAGTAGTTAGTTGGGAAGCAAGGAACTGGGCAACTCTGGAAAATATAAAACATCAAGGAAAATCAAGGAGACGAAACTGCTCACAGTAGGACCCAAAACATGGCGGATCTATTCACTGCGGTGGTCCTTGGTTAATTAAAAAATATGCAAGTTAGGAGATAAATAAAGATGTTGTGTTGCACTGTGATAAAATAAATTAATTTAAGCTGCTGCTTCTTGCTTTCCTTTTTTCCCTCATCTTTGATCATGAGCCCTGCTTAACACAACAGCCAGGATAAGCCCTGATGCCTAAGTGAACCTTTTTATTTTGTTTTGAAGCTCGAGCTTAGTTAACTTTGAACCCTGTATGTGGTTTCGAAATCCCATCTCGGGTAATTATTTCTGATCAGGAGTAAGCCGGAAGGATGGCTTTTTACTGGAGGGAAACGTCAATTGTTTTATATACGTCTCCTGCTGGGACCACATCATTGACATCTTCCAGCTGGCTGGTCTCCACAGAGCAGTCCTTACAGGAAATGGTGGCCGATTATGGCACTGCCAAGACGTCCAACAGTGTGTTTATAGATAGATGGCCTAGTGTTGACTTAATAGAAGTCCCTAGACCACCAATGTAAGCTTGTGAAGTACTGAAGTTATAGGCTTCTGGAGGAACACTAATATGAATAAAAGTAGATTTACACTTTTCATTTACATGGAGTTAAAATTGCATTATCTTAAGTTGTATATTTTTAACAATTTGAATCCTCTTTCCTGTGGCCTCCAAGAAAAATGATCAGATGAAAAAAAATTTGAACTGTAGTTTTGTATACTTCATTTCAGCCTTCTTCAACACAGCAGATATTTCTCTAATTGGTCGAAACCAGAATCAGCTTGTTCCCTTCAGGACATTCCTAGTCCATTGATACAGTTGCTACACATCAAAATTCAAATACTTTGTACTTAACTGCAATGTGGTCGATTTGTATGCTGGTTATCCTTTTCATTACCAGGTTTTTAAGTCGTGTTAGGTCTGTTGCCTTACACAAATCATAAAAATGGGTGCTATACATACTTGAAGCACAGTTTAACGAAAGCACAGCAAATTGGCTTTGTGAAACCTAGTGTGAGGCAAATTACGCGTTACAAGCTCTAATGAAAAGCTGGGCCTTTAAGTGAGCTTGCAAAATGGAGACTATCTCTGAGTCTGTTATGGATGTAGACATTTGGTTCCAAGACTTTCTCGCCCATTGTATGGAATGTTGTCTTGGTAGAGTAAGAAGGCCTGAATCGTCAGATCTTGGATTAAGACCTGGATTATACTCATGTAATAAATCCTTAACCAGACCATTCGAAGCCTTATGTGTAAACAGAAAAAACCTTGGAAGTCTACTCTAAATGTCTCGAGGTGCCAGTAAAATGTCTTAAGGATAACTGATACATCCTGATGTAAAGTAGTTGAAGTTAGTACACGCTGCAGAATTCATGACCCATCCAGGTGGATGCTGCACATTGGTGGTGGTGGAGGGGAGTCCCCATTACCTGTAGAGCGCTTTGAGTGGAGTGTCCAGAAAAGTGCTAAAAGCATGCGTCAATATATCATTGTTTGATATGCTTGGATGCAAAGTGGTTTTGATTCATATCTTGCGAAATGCAAGATCATGGTGACTAATGATCTGAGTAATAGTCAGAGGTGCACAGCTCAAGTCCTGGAAAGCCATAATGTTTGACTTTCTTTCCACCTGAACCCTTAATTACCGAATTAAACTAATTTGCTTACTTGTTTTTAAGAAGATGGAAATTCAAAGAGGCCAATAAAACCTGCTGGGTAGTAGTTCTTGAGTACCAGAGTTGGGCACCCATGATGTATATACTAAAAAGTATTGATCTCACCACAGGAACCTTGCAGAACACCCTGAGAGAGAGGGACATTGAATTTAAACAGGGGTGCTCTAAAACTAAGCAAATTTAGGGTGCGATCCATTACCTGTCACCATTAATTTTTTGTGCACTTTTTTTCCTCCAACCTCTTAGATCTCTTATGTGCACTAAATGTGTATGTGCTCAAAATCCAATAACGAGCAAATCAGCCATCTCTAATTACAAAAAGCATTTTAAACTCAAGAAATTCCTGCTGCTTAAGAATGGCTTCCATATAATTATGGACAATTAGGTTAAGGGTGTGCATGCCTTGCCTAATATTCCCAAGGTTTTGTGTTACAGCAGTCCAGCAATGAGTCTTGCAGGTTCTATTGCTAGTAGAAATACAAGCCATTGGGACTTTATTGGTGTTTTAAGTTCAGAAGTCTGAAAAATATTTCATAAAGTACTTTTACCACAAGTGATCAATGCCTCTTTCGATGATGCATCTACCAGTGGGGACTTACTTTCTTTAATTTTTATACATTTGGAGTATCTATGCATTTATTGTAACTTCTTTATTAGAGTTGTTGATACTTAGTCTGCTGATTAACACAAGAAACACACACAATGGAAACCCCTTCTCCCTACACTCCCCAGCACAGGACAGGGTTAATATCACTTACCTAACTTGTATTATAACAGTAATTTTCAGCTTTCAGATCCTGTTTCACTTTAGCAATCAGAGAGGTAATCGTGCTGACAGCCTGTTTGTAAGGACTCGCTCAAATCATGTATGGATGTCTGGAGTGCTGCGAGGAATAAGAGCATTGTGTGTTTGGTGGCAGTGACGAAAATGATATGGATCTTTCGTTGCTGCACCCACCCTGTTCAACTCACTCTTCCCCAACCCTGTTTCACCTTCGATATGCCCTCTGGGATTGCAAACACTGGGTATTACATCACAGTACAGCAGAATTATCGGAGATTGGGTGATAACAGCAATTAAGTCCCTCAGTCATACCTGCTGTTCTTCGGTCCCTGGTAATATATATATCTGTGGAGGTGTACTGTGAATATGGCCCTCTTTCGTATCTCTATGACACTTATTTCTGTAACAGCTTTTTTTTCAGTTGAGAGACTGCGCTAAAATGATACTTGACAAACCAAAAGGTATGCTTATTAAAAGCTAATGTAAAAGAACTTTATGAAAAGGATCAAAGTCTTTGCTTCCAGTTTACTCTAATGGTTGTCTACATTTTTGTCCACACAATTATTTGGAGGTGTTTGATGAATGCTTCAATGCTTTCTGCTGTATCTTTTTTGTGTGGCTCCCAGGTGTTCCACTTAAAACAAAAGAATATTAGCAGAAATCTTGGCTGTTAAAATAAATATAAATGCATAAATCAACAATGTGTTCTTTATACTAACATATTGCTGAAATCAAAGAGCTTCATATAAATCCTGGACACCTGCACCTATTTCCAAAGCATAGCTCTTTTTACAGCTAGATATATCCTAAAAGGGGGGAAATATAGCTCTCATACCTGTAGAAAATAAATTACCATACCTTAAGTATTTTAAAAAAGCAAGCTGTGCAGTTGACAACAAAGCCATCGAGTAGTTACCCCTGAGCGTCAGTGAAAGTTTTTGGGACCTTTTGTGAGAGTCGTCTCTCGCAATAAAGAATAAAACAATGAATACTTTTAAGTTTTAAAGATATGTTTTTTTTTCAGTCAGTGGTGTCTTGCTTTTTGAATGATTGTGATTGTGGACAAATTTTAATCCCCTTTTCTCTGCCTTACCTTCTCTGGTGGTGTTTTTTGTGATGTCAAGTCTCAGTCAAATGCTTTTAAGTTCAAGCATTTGATGTTCTATGATAATTCAATTAGCCATGTTATCTAGTGTGCGATACACTTGATTTGCTGCTGAAATGGAACTGGTGCTCCAAATCACAAGCCTCTGATAAAGCAGTTAAGCCCTCTGCTAACGTCACGTACTAGTTCTCTTTCCATGACCACAGCTTAGTCCAGACACAAGCCCTACTTATGTAAGTCCTGACTGCCTTCTGTTTGTCACAACTGCTTGTGCACTTTGGAGTAAAAGTTAAAAATAACTCGGATGACTGCCTTCCTCTAAAATATCTCTCTGGGAACTTGACCAGCCTTTCATCTACCCTTATGTGTTGCAACCCTTTGGGGGGGGGGGGTGGGAACCAAGGAGAATAGAACACAAGAAGAAACTGAGCAGCCTGTTGATAAGAAATATTTTGACATTTCTCTCCTTCAGTGTGAAAAATAATGGTGCATGACAGACCATTTGAAGTTCTGATTGTGACCTTAAAAAAAAACTACTTAATCCTGTGCCTGGTATATTTAAACGTGCACAATGCTAACAAACCGCTTCCAAGTTGGAGATCTGTAATCTCTAACAAGAGAATCTTCAATGTATCCCAAGAAAGAAGTTGTTTTTGTTTTACTGTGTAATTAGTATAATACATTAAGTTTTTAATCGGTATGTTTACTCGTTGCCAAAGATCGTTCAAGCTTTCTTCTTTGTTCCATCTCTACAGCTGCTTCTGCACAAGAGACTTTCGCTTTGCTGCTCCACGGTTCATGTGGTGTGTTGCGATATGTTTTTATCACACCTGATTCCATTTGACAAAAGCCCCTAATGGCTCAATATTTTAGTGTCTACTGAAGGCAACTGAAGACTAAATCCTGCAGCCCATCTGCTACATCTGTTCCTCCTTGTATTTGTGACAGATTTGCTCAGAAGTATTTTAATTTGGTGTCAGCACTTGGAAACAATTCCATAACGAATTATTCCAAATTATAATGAAAACCCCAGAGAGCTGGCTGCATTCCTGTGTAGGAATCTAACGTCAGCACTAACCTTTCAGGAGAGTTGTTCAGGAATGTTTTTTCGGCTGCATGAAATGCAGAAATGAAGAGAGAGGAGAGTAACACTCAGGAGTAAAACACTTGAGGCCCACATGCATGACGGGTCTTTAACCAAAAGGGAATTAGGATGTTCCTTTTTTGACAAGAAAATGAAGTCTTTGAAATTTTCTAGACCATTCAATGGCTTTTTTTTGTAATATTTGTTATGTCTTTAAAAAATATACCTAACTCTGAGACCAAGACTTGCAGTAGAGAGATTGTTTAGTGTGAGCATTCATGTTATGAGTAGGATTTCACCCTATGACATGCAAGTCTTTTTAAGTGTAGGTTTCAAGTTGTTAACTGACTACTAGAGGGACAAAGAACTGACTTCATATGTGAAAATAATCTACCTGTTTACAGGTATGTTGATGCAAATGCTGAGAGCAGTGAAAATGTCATGTTCTTCAAACTGTCAAATTCCACTAGCAGGGAAATCCTTGACACCCATTCACTGAAACAGTGAAAAATCCATGTCACTGGTATTAAAGCTGTCTGGTTTAATCAGAAAAGAAAATTGTGGTCCAAAATTATGGAAATCCTGAAATCTGACAAAAAGAAATTCTGATGCCTGTTCTTGCCTATACACCCAAGCTCATCAACAAAGATTGTGCAAGAAATGCCTTCCATGTTTTGAAAAGACCCAGAACAGTTTGATCTGCACCCTTCAGACAGAGGTTGAGTTCATTCATATGTGTGATAATGTTGGCTAGAAACATTAGTTGTGTAACCCATTTTTCATTGTGCAGTTTGGGGTAGGTTTTACTTTTTACTGAGAAAAAGATATTGATTGTTTGAGTTTACACTTAAATATGAAAAATGTAATGAGTGGTATGGATTGCAGCTTTCTGTGAATACAATAAACTAGCCTCGGTAAAAATAATGCAGTAAATAAACCAAGTGAATATTTTTTTCTCTGCCAAAGAGCTTTTATTGTGTAGCATGTTGTAGAGAATTATAGAACAGTTAAGCATAGTTCTTATAGTTTTTTAACTTGAAGGTCTAATAAGCCACAACAAATTTATTACATGTGCCGTTAAAAATCCCTTTGTGTGCCAATAATGGCACCGGTGCTGTAGGTTGCTGACCCCTGTTCTAGCCCATTGTCATACTGTGTTGATAAGAGTTGTTCATCAGTTTCCTTATACTGTTGTTGATGTAAGGCTTTTCCTTTGCAAAACATGAAAGGTAAACATGATCTCCTAAAAGTTAGTCCACACTCCATTCCATACTCTGACCTCTGCTTAATAATTGAGTAAGCTTTTAAACTGAGATTATAAAAGCTTTTGGGAAACCACAGAAGTGAGAGAACCACAGGAAGATGTCTAATGAATGAATACAAGAAAATGCCTGTTTTTCACCTAATTGAAAGGCAAAAGTTTAGAAAAGGTAAAGGTTTTTTGTCTTTGGAATAATAAAATGAAATATGTTTTTTGGTTTGTCCGTTAAAGTCAGTAATAGTAATTATAAATAAATATACAAAATCTTTAGTAAACTTTTTTCCCTCTTTGCTCCTCTTATAAAGGATAAGCTTATTATAAGTAACCCAGGACTGATTGCATATGACAGATTGATTAGTCATTCGTAGCTTTCTGGCTCAGTGAGTCAGCAGGTACAGGCTGACCTCTGGTCAGCTGCTCTCTTCATCTTGCCTGCCCAGAAGAGGGGCTGTGTGGAACAGAAATAAAAATTAAAACACCACCTGTATGGTGATAACCTTATGCCATCTAATAACACATGGCTGGCTTTCTTTCTCATCCTCCCAGTGAACAGTTCTGAAGGCCAGTGACTGACTTCAGACTTCAGTGTCTAAAAGAGCTGGATGGCCTCTCTCCATCTCCCCAATCTCTCCAATCTCTCTCTCTGTGTATGGCGTTGCTTGGAATTTCCACTTTCACACCTTTCCAACTGTCACACTACCAGCCTGCCTTGTCTGTGTGTATTAGTATTACATTGGCAATGGCTGTATCATTTGATTACATTCAATCTGTTTGCATCTATATTAAACCACCTTATGTTATGACCACACACAGTGACCCCTTTCCCCAACACCACCCAACTGTTTTTGAAGCTTTCTACCCCCCTACAGTCAGCTAGCCTTATTCCTTCCCTGACCCTGCCTAACATCTGACAACAGTCTAAAGTCAGTGTGGCTACAGGTAAAGAACAGCATCTGCTGAGATGCTCAGGAACAGCTGCTTGTCGTCATTAGGCCTTTGTTTTGGGGTAGTAATTTTTGCAGAGCCCGTTGGAAGCATGTTATTAAGGCCTGTCAGAAGGACAGTGTTGCTGTGGTAACCTCGTAATTCATAGGAAGCCTCAGGGTAAAGGGTTAAAACTAGCCAGCAAAAAGACTGAAGAAAGTTGGGAGATTCTGTGTCCCCCACCCCGTCAAAAAACAAAACTAATGTAGACATATGGATTACTATCCTGGGACTGAAGAAAAATGATTGGTATATGAGAGTGGGGTTTCTAAACTAGATCTGTTACTCTGCACCTCACTTGAAACTGTCTTTCAGTCTGTGCTGCAGTTCTGCCTTTGGCTGTGAGTTTTGACCTTCAGTGACAAACAACTAAAGCTGTGTGTAAGGGAAATTTTAATGGTCTGCCAAGAAACCATTAGTGCTACAAAATGAACAGAAAGAGGCACTCTCTTCATCTGATTGGCTTAATTCAATCAATCATCCACTGTAGCATCAGTTATTTTCAAGAAAACCCGATTAACCCAGTTATGAATGATCAGATTGTTTTATTTTTCTCAGTTTGTTTAAGAAATAATTTAATCTCTTGCCTGCCTCCTAGGCCTCACTTTCTAGATACCTACTGGCTGATTAAAACATTAACCTGCTTAAAGAGGAAATATCGCAAAACATAGTAACTGTGATGGAGCCGAGAGGCACTCTCTCCTCGTCCCCGAGCGAGACAAGCAGAATGCATTCATGGATTACAGTGCAACTGGTCTGTTAAACCATGCACTCCTGGGAGCTTCAGAACAACATGCACAATTTACTTGTTCTCTCTTTGTCCTGCACTTAAAAAGGTGGCAAAATAATACCAGTTGCACTGCCGAAATGTAGCACTTAAATGGCCTTATGCAATTTTTTCTGTTGCTGTTACGTTTTAGCCTTTTGAAACTGGTATAGTTTCAGATGCTCTTGTTGTGAATGATTACTTGTGGGAGGCTGAAGAAAAAAAGCCAAAGGATGGGGGGAATCTGTCTGATACTAGGTTAACATTATTATGATAATATTAAAAACACACAGACTTTGACTGTTATTATTGATTTAAATTCTCCACATCTCCACCACACATTTAATGTAAAGCTTTTTTTAAGCTGCCATTAGATATTCACAGCAAGGGCTATGGGTGTAAGTTTGAAAGTGCTTTGATTAAAACACTAAATAGCATTTAATAGTTCAGGATATCAAATTTTCCCATATTAATACTTTCTTGTTACATTTACTTAGAGCTAATAAGTCAGAATTAATCTGGCTGAGGCATGCAGGGTGGCAGATCGTCACTTCACCACCTCAGGCTGCCCTTGAGGGACAGAATAATTCAGTAGAACAGCTAATGTTAAAGGGAAGGAGGCACCTGACTTTCGGCTGAAGAAAAAAGAACATCTCTCTTGCTCACTTTACGGGAGCCCCCTACAACACATTACAGCAAGTAAGCCTTGGCTTTTTCCTTCAATGACATTCTGTTGCAGGTTGTTTTGTCCTCAACATATCCTTATCTTCCTTGGCATTTTTGATTCAATGTTAATTGTAGCACTATTTAAAGTCCTGGCATAGGATGGCCTATGTTCCTTTTCTCTTCTATTATTGTCCTTAAATAAAATCATAAGTAGGTTTGAAGATTTAGGCATGTAAGAGCCGTGTTGCAAGCTTATTTGTCAAAGCTCTGCAAGAACCCCAATAGACATTTTTTTCTATCAGGGTGTTGAAGTTCTGAAGTCATTGATGACGGTAGTTATATCTAAGCATTAGTCACTGTAGAAGATGTGTAGTTTCTATTTAAAGTCTCTTGTCGCGCACATGTTGACGCGCACGCTATCAGGAAAAATATTTAGGAATATTATTCATTTTGGTATTAATGACCTGAAAAGATATTGACTGAATTATGTACTTTAATTTTACAGAATTGTGTAATTGCTGTCCTAACATGTTTAAACCATAACAATACTTTACATAGCCTCTAATTCAGGTTTAGCCACATTCTGTCATTTAAAAGTGGAAATCTGTATTGCCCCCCCAAAAACCATTTGCCATTATTAAAGGTGTTATTCTCTAAGGATTCATAAATAGGTTGTTAGTTTTGAACACTCTTGCCTAACAGTCATGGATTCTTTCACAGTGTCTCTTTGGGAAAATCTAAAAGAAATCAGTCTTGTTATTATGTTAAGAGAAGACTAAAGGAAATCACATTGATTTGTACAGGGATTTTCAAACAATTTTGTTTGGATTGAGTGGAAAGGATAAATTTTATTCCTTAAAAAATAAATAACACTAAATGCAAAAAAGAATCCAGAACAGCTACATTTAATCACAGAGTGATGGTTAGGCTCTGATAGACTAAAGCAATTTAATTTCTATTGCTCCTGACTCCAGGGTCACAGCAATTTAGAGAGTGCTAATTCAATTCAAAAAACAGCTAATAAAGATTTATTAAAGAATCTAGCACACATTTCTTAAGCATAGGAAACAGAAGGTAAACAGGAAGGTGGACAAAGGGAAAAAAACTATTTTTTGATCCATTTTAGCATCACCTTCTCCATTCATCCATTTTCTAACCGCTTCTTCCAATTCCATGTGGTAAGGGAGCCAGAGGATATCCCAACAAGCAATGGGCACAAGGCAGGATATACTTCGTACAGGACGCCAGTCCATTACAGGCAGCTCCTCCTCAGGAAACTCAAATACTTTCAAATGTTACTGTCCTTCTTCATTGGAGTAAGTTGTACACGAGTCTGTAGTTTATAAATCTAGACATGGAGTAGACTTCTGTGCATTTGAAGGCATACGGTGTTCCCTGAAAACCTATGTGTATTAATGTTGTTGCTTGTCTGTTAATTTACAGAATTTGCAGTAGTCGCATATGTTGACTTACTGTTTGTTGACTTAAATGTCAGACCACAATGTGCCGAAGAAAGGTAAAAACTCATCAAGTAAAGACTTTTCTTTATGAATGGATGTAGATAAATGGAGTGAAGTTTTCTCCAGGGGCTTATTGAGGCTGACTTACTTGGCTGTTCCTTTATTGTTTATATTGATTGATTAAATTCCAAACATCAATTTATGTGTCAGAGAATGAATCTCCAAGTATATGTACACAGGAGTACTGTATATATTTTGTGCAGCAGGGAAGATAAACCTCCATTCATTATGGTTCACTTCCCAGGTGTGATCAGTGTGGAATTACTTACTGTACAAGTTAATGAAACATGATGAATATCAAACTTTAGGGCATCTTTTAATTTGCAAGCCTCTTTTGGCTGTGAGATCTGCACTGTTCTAGTGATTGCAGACTATCCAGTCCCTGTGGAAGGGCATCAGCTGATGTTCCTCTGCTGAGACTGCAATGAAGATTATGATGCAGATGTTCAAATCTAATGCAGTTTGGAGTCCCTTTGAGTGAGTTGCCTGTACTTGAAGACAGTGAGCCATGCGGCATTCGGAGGTGGAAATTTCAATTCATGCAGCTATGGACATGTGATGCAAAGCTACATGCCTCAGACCATTGACACACAGCATACGTGCACATATACCACAAGTAAGGGGATTGTGCAGCTACATATGAAGTTTAAATGGGTTTGAACCATTCTCCAAGCTGGCCAATTGCTGATGATTTTAAGGTTTTTATTTGTGGGCAAAGACACAAGAACGTTAATAAAACAAGCTATATTTCCAAGCTTGTTTTCTCCCTTAGGCTTAAAAATTGAGCTGTGGTAAACTGTGAATCATTGTGGTTGATTAACAGAGGTGTTTGTAGGGCAGACTGTGTGGGTGGTTTTGGACAGCCTCAGCCTGTTTTTTTGTCAATGTGTGTGACTGTCAGTGACCTCACTGAATTTGTTTTCTTAAACCTCATGAGAGGATATTTAACTAGACCTGAGACCAAGGAGGTCAGAGGACAGAAGAATAGTGTTTAATGACGGGTAGAGAACGTGTGGCCATCATGTCCCTGTCGTTTTAGTTTTTGTCCCACTGATGCAGCTGGTGTCGTCTTGCTGCCTAGTTTAGTTCTGCAGTTGCACTTGCTGTCCTGCAAAGAATATGTCCACATTTTGGTCCTTTAACTTATCCTTTAAAAGATAAACTGTGATGATTTTTTTCTATGAAAGGAGAAAAAAGTAATACCTACTACTGGGATTCAAGAAAAGTTTTGTGCTGGGTATTTAACATATCATAAACTAAATATCTTGGAAATTCAGTCTTTCTGTGGGTTGTAACAGCATTGGTATTATTTACTAAGTTATATATTTTTTTGTTTTATTTTAACCAGATACATTCTTCACCTGCTGTGAACATGGCACTGTACACTTTTTATAGAGTTTACAAAAGGTGAAAGAAATCAAGAATTGTACAGTCCTGTATGTCTATCCAGAGGGCAGGGATACAGGCAACGTAAAAGGGACTTTCTGGTCTTTAATGTTGGGGGGGGATTGTTTCAATAAGCACTTGCATTTCTTTCTTTTTTAAAGACCTTGTTCTTCTAGGCTGTGTGAATAAAGAAGGCTGCTGGCAAATAGCATTCTGTGCTGTACTGCATTTTAAAATCTAGGCTTAAATGTCAACTGCTGTCGACCAGCAAGGGCTTGACGCTTCTGGATACAGTTAAGCCCTGAAATATTTGCCTGTCCTAGCCTGAACTACAAGGCAACTGAATTACTCTCCCTTATTAAACCTGTTCATTAGGATAAAAATCACTCACTGGCAGGGGAGAAGAGAGCGGTGTAAACATTTCCCATGCTTGGAGCATTCTCCAGCACACTGCTCTCCAGAGAAGAGCTGAATCTCAAGGCAGCGGTGTGACTCTCTTCTCTTAGCCTGATTGACAGACAGACATGTTTATCTGCAGGATATTTTCTCCCTTTCGGTCATAAACCGTACTGAGCTGTTTTTTTTCTTAAAAAACTCCTCCATGTTTTCGCTTTGCTTTAACTTTTTCAGTTTAATTTATGCAGTACGCTAGACACTTTAATTTCTAATAACTAAATCCAGAAACACTTCATAAAATGAGGGCAAGCAATGTTTTTCTTTATATCTAATTATCTGTCTGCCTGCCTGCCTCAGTCTGTCCATCTGCTGTGTCTTCTGTCTTAATGGAAGTTAATTAACATTTGCCACTCATAAAGATTAGCAGGAAACGTCTAATCCAGTAATAAATGTAGTTAAAAGAAACATAAGCTTAAATCACAGACCATATAGTACTGTGTTTTGTGAGAGAGGTTTCAGCATTTTGTTCCTTGGGACAGAAGGAATCCTGAATCCAGCGCTGGAAACAGCAGGAATGTGTAATGGCAGACAGAGAGAGGTGGCATGTTCCTTACCACGCATCGTTTTTCCCCTCTTGGATCGTTGCTTGGGCCTTTTATTGTGTTCCCACTTACGGAATGCACTCAGGGTAAGAACACGTATTTTAACAACACATATAAATTAATCCACAAGATTAATTAAGAACCTAATAGAAAAAAAGAGCAGGACAAGCACAGAAGACTGAGTAAGTGAAAGAAGCGGAAGGATGAGGGAGGGAGTGTGGTTTGGCAGCCTGCCTGTGAAAACTGTTAGAAGTTCTTTTTATATTATTAAAAATACCAGGACAACTGGGAACATAATCTTCCATTCTTCAAGTGGCTAATTAAAATTCCGTGATGGCTTTCTTTGTATCTTTAAGTCCTTTGTGTCCAGCTGCATAATTTTCATCATTGCACATCTCTACATTCCCTGAATGGTCACTTCAGCAGCACAGCCCCCTCTCTTGCATGATGTTAACACTTTCCTGCCCCACAACACTGTGCATATTGTACTTACATGCAATCCAGGTGTGCATGTTATTTTAGTGGACACTTGGTGCCTTTTCAGTTTTTTTCTTTTGGAATTTTTTAAGCACTGTATTATTTATATGTTGTATGATGTTTGTCATAGACAAAACTTGCTGGAACCATAGGGTTATACAGTATACAAATAGTAAGATCGTTTATCTTGATTGTCCTGGTTGCTGATCTACCATGCAACATGTAAAGTAAACTTTGGACTAAAATAGTCTTAAAAGTTTCTCCATTGTAACTTTCAGCATGCCCCTGTCCTCTGGACAAATTTTGTTGTTCATAATGTGGTTGCCCTGTCTTTCCAGTTTTATATCCTCATCCATTCTCTGCATGATGGCATTGTTTGGGACTGTGCCCATCTAGCTAGACCACCAGCAGTGTCGCCACGGCAATGCCCCGAGGCAGAACACAGCCCAGGGTCCCGGAGGTGAGGGGCCAGTGTTCTAATCATGACACCATCTGTTCCGATAAGGTTACTCACTAGAACACTGCAGTGTGGTGATGTCACTCTCCATCGCTGTGTCTCTCAGTCACTGTCTCAGTCAGACAGCCACTTGGGTGAGGCGCAGGGCTCAGACACAGCCACAGGCAGCACTCAGTAGACCCTGGGGAAGGGGGCTCATGCTGTTCACCATCTGGGTGAGCTGCAGGCTAGTGTGGCAGGCAGAGGCCTGGCGAGGGGAGGCACACTGCAAGCCACTCGTGACATTCTGAGGCGCTCACACAGGAAGTTTGCTCCACGTTGCAGCCGCAGGTTTTTTATTTCCCAGTTGAACATTTCTGTGGATTCAGCCGTTACGGTTAGCGGCGAGAAAAGGTCGGCTTTTACCCAGAAATTCTTTTCTAGGAGACCCGTGGTGCACATACAATGGCATAGCTTTGTAAAGCAATGACACTGCGTGAAAGAGAATACACTCCAGATTTATAAAGGGAAAAGATTGAACATTCCATTTTCTTGATTGGTTTTAGTGTCCACTGGGAGTTCTGCTTTAGACAAGCAGGGATGGTAGCTCTTGTTATGCTAGTTCCTCTCCTTTGTGTGTAGCACACTATCAGTGGATAGCAAATAGATCCCACAATTTAGAAAATAACAGGTTTGGTAGACTGTTATTGTCATCATGTGACTCACACATCAGGTAGTTTATTTTTCATGTTTATTTTCCTTTTCCTATTTAATTGTATGTTTTCCATTTCTTGTGACAGCAGACAGTCAGGCCATAGTCTAGGACTTTCCAGTCCGGGGCCTTGTAGTCACAGTGTCTGCTGGTTTTTGCTCCAACTGAACCATTATTTTATTTTTCCTTTTGCATCCCAGTTTACTTAATAAACTAAGTAAGATTTGATTAGACTAGTCCATGTGAGTGAGAATCGATTACTAATTACTTTTTTTATTTTATTTAGTTGGTGGCATTCTTGAAAATTTTATTTTACCAAAGAAACTTGAAAGTACTTTTAAAACAAAATCTGTTTAGGAGGACAAAACAGTTCAGATCTAATTAGATAAGTTATGACTTCTGTTACTGTGAGTAACAATGCACAGATTTATTGCCAACCAGCAGACACTGGAGTCACCAGTACTAGGAGCTGTGATATACTATTGTATAAGTATAGCTGTAAAGGTAGCTGCTACTGAAAGGACCATGTTATCAGTAGATAACAGTTTCAGAGGTTTGACAGTGGATAAGAAAAACAAGTTCTCCGTGTCCTCAGACTTGGAATCTTTTTCCAACGAAAGTTCAAACAAGAAGGTATATTTCTACCTCAGAGATTTAAATGGTGTTTGAGCTTCACAAAAGGTAATGAATAGGATATCTGCAAAAAGAAAAATTGTGAGTATTAATTTACTGCAACATTTGTATGTGGTCGTCCTCCACAGTGCTAGTCAATGGAATTGAATTCTTGTAGTACAGAGCTTTGACTTGTGGAGTCAAGAGTTCCATCATAAACATGCTTCACATCCCCTGAGACTACCAGAACTCAGCGGCAGTAGACTGATTTCATGTCACTTTCAGCTGATCTTTAGAAAAATGTTGGAAATGTATTTATTTTTATCTTTAAAGTGCAGTTGACAACTTATTCTCTTCATTGACAAATTTGAAAAAGGTCGAATTTTTATTCATTCCCCAGTTTCAGTCCAAGCTCCACTTTCCCCTCTCTGAAGAAATGCATTCATTATATTCATATGTGTGTTTTACTAATCTATCATTTATATTTCTTTCTATTATCCTGCCATTCAAATTTTTGTTACACAGAAAATTCAGGAAAATTCAATGGCTATTGCCAATATAAGCCAACACCACAGGTGTCTGGGCAGCAGTATCCCTCAGTAACTCGCTTTCTAACCAGTCGTCCTCCACTTGTCGTGCCACCCTGGCTGTCGTCAGCTGGAGACAGAGCATTGACTCAAATGAGAACTCCATGGGCTGTAGGCACTCATCCTTTGCCCTGAGCTTTAACTTTTACCAGCTCAGTCTGTCTGGAGCCCAACTTCTTATAATGATGTCGGCAGCTGATTAAGAGGCTACTAATCTTTAACTTGTTAAACACCAACTTCTTTCCATCATCGCAAAGTTATAATAATTACTGTAGTAAACCGAATAAAGGGCAATTAATTTTCCAGGGAAAACAGACTATCAGGGTTAATGCTCTATTTAAATTCCCTGCTATATCCCTCATTAAAACACAGCCAGCAGCCAACTCCATCTTTACTTAAAGAACATGACAAAGTCTGTGTTGAGGGCTCAGTCACTGAAGCTGAAGTATGGTTTTGTTTATGATTTGCACTGTGTAAATATGTGTGCACAATTGCATACTTGTTTGAAGTAGGTGATGAATGACAAGGAAGCAGTTAGTCAAATAATGGCTGCTTAAGAAATTGAGCTAAATGGTTGAGCCTGTTTGTTATTTGCCCTAAAGGAATGCATAACTCCATTCATTAGAGGATAAGGAGAAAAAAAATGAACACCAGTGTAAATTTATTGGCCTCTTGAGCTGACTCAATACATTAGATTTGTGAACATCCTTTTGTAAAGTGTTTCTGCCAAGTGCATTTAGCTATCAGTGTTTATTTTTTTCTTTCTGCTGAGTCTTTGTTCATGTGTCACTGAGCTGCCGGTCAGCACATGCGCTGATTCATGTTCATGCAAAGCTGCCGGATGTTTTCTTCCGTAGTTAATAGCAGTTTGTTTGGAAATGTGGGGCGGCTTCAGGGTTCAGGTATTTTGGACCCAGGATGTAGGACAAAGCCTGGCTTGGCAAGAGGGAAGTGCCCTGTGGACAGGCATTGAGAAAGGTTTTATTTTATTTTGCTGTTTGAACTTCTTCTGGCTTCTCAGTAGTTAAGGTCCAAAAACACACCATTTCCTGTAAAAACATTTTTTATTCTGTCATACCTTGTCTTGTGCACTTTGTGCAAATGTTACATGCAATACATATTGATCAAAAGACAATTATAAAAGGCTCTGACTCCTATCTGCTATATTGACAATTTACACAAATACTAATGACTGATGTGTTGTTTTTTAATGACCATTGAAATAAAACATATTATTACAGCTGTTTGTGTGAGAAATCCTGTAACACGCGTCTGTTGCAGAACAAATGTTTTTTTGCCACGCTTGGTAGATAGGGATGCAATCAAACTTTGTCTTGGTGCAGTGCAGAGGCAGTGGGGAGAGCACCTGAGTCTCTGTGCTAGAAATAACACTCTCCTGTCACTCCCATCTGACTGCCAGCCTCAACACAACCGGCAGGCCCCAGCCACCAGTATGCATTCCAGCTCAACACCACAACATCCTGAGCAGCTGCTTGCAGGCTTTATCACCAGGACTTCTGGTTCTCAGGTTCTGTTTTCTGTTATCAAGCCTAACTTCCTGGAAAGGCTTCATTGATCACAGCTAAATAGGCTCATGTGTTTTATTGCAAGCATGTAAAAAGAAAAAAAAATATTTCAGTGGCACACTTAAGGAAACATTTACCTAAACCCAAACAGGACTTTTGGACTTGTGGACTTTTTTTCCAGAATATTTTCTTCCGTGAGTATTAAGGCTTAAAAAATGACAGGTAGATTTTGACACTGCTGTACACTAGGGAGACTATGAGGAAAGGAGGCTATAAGATGTCAGATATTGCTTTGACTTAAAATGACCCAATGTTAGCTTGTTTTCTTTTTTCTCCTTTCTGGGTGTAGCCTGCCACAGGATGAGCTTTGAACGGTGTTGGGGGTGACAGTGGAGATAATGCTCGATGAATTGTCAGTAGTACTAATTTAGGGCTGTTAGGACTTCCAGTGCCTTGACTTGTTATTCCTTGCAGAAGAATTCCCAGAAGGATTCTGTGTTACACAGAAAAACTCAGTAGAAACTAATGATACTATAGGTGCTATATCTGGACTACATGTGAATTGGCAAGTCCAGTGTAGCTTTGATAAACCTATTGTGTCTTTTTATAATTTGAATCACATGTTGTGTCCAAAGTATAATGGAGCTTCACTGTTGTTAAACTAGATTAATCGATTTCAAAGTGGTTCTTCCAGTAGAAAGTTTGTGTAAGATTTAAACACAAATGTAGATTTTCTTAATGCTACTAATACCGTAAATACTGTATCCATTCCTGTTAAAATTAATCCTGCCTTGTCTTTTACTTTGATCTCAAAAGTTTTTGCTTTCCCCTTTGCTTGCAGTATTAAAAGCATAACTCATTCAGCTCTTTTGATTGGCTCGCCATGTGCCAGTGGAGCAAATTTCTCCTTTCATCTCTGGGTAAGCTGTCTTCCGGAACTGTCTTGAGCAGAGGCGCTAGGACGGGTAACCATAGTGACAGGCTGTAATTGGCCTGAACTTGAGTACACTGGCACAGATGCCAGAGTTGTGAAGTATTTACTTTAAAGGATTCTAAGCCAGCACAAAAACAGAAAAAGAAACCCTCCAGAGTTTTAAGAAAGAAAAGAACGCGGATTTCTATTCTTTTCTTTTTAACAAGATAAAAGTACGGTATATTTTATTTTTCATTGAAGGGCTCTGTGTGCGCGGGCACACAGCCCTTTGAGAAGACACCTCCCTCTGTTCCTAAAGGTTCTTCACCTGGTTCATCTCAATCACAGTGGCATGTTCTCTGTGTAGGTAGGACAACTCTCGTAAAATCCTTCAGTAAATAAAGGGAAGAAGAAAACGAATGAAAAATTGACTTGCACAGTACAGCTACCCCCTGTGTGTGAATCTCTGGAAGAGAATTTCCTTCCTTGCTTAGAAGTAAGTGAGGTAGCAGCCAGTTTCAAATTAGTTTTTATAACGTGTTGTGAAATATAGATCTTTTTGTAGGAAAGTGGGATTGAAGACATTTTTTTCAATAGCCGCATAGACAGACTTTGATTTTTTGACCTATACCTTAGATTGCGAAATTGGATGGAAGTCTACATGCTTGCAGTTCGGAGAGAAACATAAATAACTACTTTAAATCGTACTAGTAGAATAAAAGCTTTTGTAAATGCAACAAAAATAAATTAAATAATCTAGTGCGCTATATTAAAAGTAAGTATGCTTAACTGCACACCAGTCTTCTTAGTATTGCATTTCCTGTATTGCTTTTTTGTGTCTTATTCATAAAAAATTAGCTGTGTCTTAGAAAGAATTGACAAGCATTGAGTAAGGGACCATAATAACAGCACTATGATTCTGTTGGACTCAGAATAGTCATTTTCATTACTTTAGGTTGATGGCCTCTCTAGGTGGTGATAATAGTGATTTGTTGAGATTAAGAATTCAAGAGCACCATATAAGCTGATGTTATGGTGTTAGTGTGGAAGCACTTTGCTTTGTTTTTAGTTAAATTGTGCAGCAGACATAATATGAAAGCACACTTCCTCACCACAAGAGTTCTGGCTAAGATGCCAGACGAACTACACATTGACAGACGCCTTAAAACGTGTGAACATAAAATACACAGAAGAGGTCTTTAGTATTAATTCCCATAAAACAGTTTCTGTTTTTGAGGCATTCACAAAGCACAACTATTACAAGCCTCATTTGTGAGAAAATCTGGGTAGCATCTGTCTTCTTCAGTGAATACTGAGCTGTTTTGCATCCACCACATCCCATCAGATAGTAAGAAAGACAGAAGGGATTTTTGTAAGAAGGATTAAAAAAACAATTATTTTCAATTATTTTTGTTCTAACTGTTTTCAGGAATCATTTAGTTGGCTGTGCTGCTAAAAGCTGAGAGAGCCCAGCCAACTAAACTCTCCCTATCCTAGGCTGTGCTCGGCCATTTGTGTGCCTTCTCAAGCAGAGTTCTGGTTAGAGTTCATTGGTGAAGTGACCTGGGCTCGAACCCGTGAGCACAGAGCTCAGTTTGTGTGTGCCTCTGTTGAGCACCATAACTGGCGTAGCCACTCGGGAGGCCTTAAAAGGGATGATCTTTGGGAAGGAGTTTAATCAAACTTTTAATGGTTGCATAGAAAAAAAGACGAAAGAGAAGTTGTGGATTTTTAATTAATGTTAAACCTTAAAACCACAAAGCATTCAGCAGTTCTTCAATCTAACAGAAGAGGATGAAGATCTATGAAACTAAAATGCTTTATTTTTTCTCTATATAAACTGACATGGATAAAGAAAGATTTATTATGAGATTGCCCAATAATGGCTTCACTGGATCAACAGTTATAATGTAGTGTCTTTAAAACCATTTACTTTGCTGATGATGGCATGAATACAATCCAAAGTCATGTCCAATTGGTGGCTGACTGCCAGGTCCTCCAAGGAGTCCTAATAAATGTACCCAAGAAAGAAAATCTTGGCTTCTTTGTAGGAACAGAGGACTTAATCAAGGGTAAGGAACCCCCTCATGTGACAGAGAAGCCTGCTGCAACTGCTGTTCACAAGCCTGCCTGGTGTAAGAGTGGTCGTGCAAAACTTTGAATCATTTTATCCGTGCACATGCACACAAACATTCAATATCAGTGACTTCCCCTTTCCAAGCCTCAATCCCTCCTCTCCCTCCCCTTCTCCCTTCGGCATGAATTCCTTTGAGGTTGCTCTGTGAATTATTCACCAGTGTATCCATTTAGAAATGAAATAAAAAAGAAAAAGGGAAAACAGTACGAATTATACAGAAGAAATCTGTTCCTGACATTTCCAATTTCCGTCTGGCAGCGTTTAAAAGCCAGGGAATGCGTTTGAAACCCCGCTGCCTCTAGCGACAATGCAGCCGGGGCTCCTGCCTGGCTTTTAGGTCGTATTAACATACAAAAGACCCTCCACTGGGCGGCCTTTCTGCTGCAGGCACCTTGTTGGCCACCTGAGCACTAGGGCTGCTGTGCGCAGGTTGCGAAGTGGGGGGTCACGGGGGGTGGTGTGCAGTAAAAGGGGTGTCAAGAAGGTGTGTGTGGGGGTGGGAAGCCACCTGTTGAGAGATCATTAGAGACCATTAATAGTTCATGAACATTACAGTTATTTTCAAGAATTTCTTTGTTCTACTTGTTCACCTAGCTTTCCTAATCCAAAGGTGTAGAGCAAAAGTATTTTCTAAATTATGGAATGGCCTTTTTTATCAAAATCTACTGTGATAAGCAAGCTAGTCCTTGCAGGTGATAATAGCGTTTCAGTTTCCTAATGTTTTTTTTAAATGACTCCAGTTTATACAGATGATGAATGGTATCGAGTGTTCTTGGAGCTGTTATAATGGCATTGATTTTGACTGACAAGTTGTGGTAAATGAGCATGCAGGGATATGGAGAGAAACCCACAGGTAATGCACACCCTATAATTATTTTGATCGTGCTGTAGTTCTGATGTTTGTGAGCTGCATAAAAAATATTGAGCTGAAGTCAGTGTTGCAAGGAGCAATATTGTTTGTTGTTGCTTGGTTATGGTAAGACTGAATTCAATTAGTCTTAGTTGTAAACAATTTTTATATTGCAATTATACCCAATAATGGTAGTATTTGAATGTCACTAGCTTGAAATTATGCTCTTTGTTTTGAAATAGATTAATTTTATTCTGTTTGGTTCATTTGTGTGTAAAGGCTTACAAACACCACTTTGTGTGAACACTAAGTTCCAGTTTGCAGAGATTTTTGTCAAAGCTGGCCTCTGGCGCACTGAAATTCTGTGAAAAATGTCTCATTTGCAGTAGGTTTCACCATTTTCTTCCTTTTGGTCACTAAGGTGAACTGGTAAAACTCCAATTTCTCCATATTGGAGCAAACTAAGAATTATTTCCACATCCAAGAAAATGTAGATCTTTTACAGAGCTTGTGTTCTTTCGTGTAAGAAATCACAGGAGTTGCTCTCATGTTCAGATGCCAGCCTGTTCATGGAGGATATCACTATTAATCTAGAGGTAATGCATGGGACTTTAAACCCCTGAGTCCTTCAGTCCAGGCGTCAGATTAAGGAAGCAGAATAATTATTTTTCAGTGCTACATAAGACACAAGTTTCCCAGTCGGTTTGGCACAGAGGTGCCCGATGTGGCTCCTTGTGTCCCATCTTCATGGAGATGGGGCAATCTTCTTATTGACTGTAGCACTTCTCACTTTGTGACTAGATTGGCCTTTCTTTGTTTTTATGAGGTGTAAGGGTGTTGGAGCTAAGGGGAGGCATAATTCTTGTTTATTTATGGTGGTTATTGGATATTAGTAAGCCATATATGAACAGAAAAATTTTAAATTTTAAAAAGCTGTCAAAATTGAAATATGAATATTTCATGGAGTGCCAGCTGGAGTGTTTAGCATGGATCAATAAAGGCCACCAATCGCAGCAGGAAAGGTATTTTTCACAGCGTGATCTCATATATGAGACAAGTTTTTCTGTTTCTCTCCTAATTAATTTAGTAAAGTGTCCATGGAGACCTCCTCTTCACCGCCTTTTCTCAACTCAAATTCATTGCTTTCCATTCAAATGTGTTTTTCTTCTCTGTTTCAGTGAGAAATTTACAAAGGGGTTTGAAGGTAGAATCACCTTTTTCAAATGTTATTTCTTAACAGTTATACAGTAGTTGTGTGAATTGTTTGTTTTTGTCTAGCTGTTTTTGGTCAATCTGTCGGGATTCAGATTTTAGATCACTTTTAAGAGCCTCTACACAGTGCAGAATGGGTGGACCCCCTTGTCACAGAGGCCTTCCATTCCAGAGCAGCAGAAGAGCCTTCCTCGACTCCCTAGTTGCCCTGATGCTTTTATGAAGTGTGATCATCACAGAGGTCTGATGGAGTGCTTGCTGGGATCAGTCAAGCTGCTTTTTCACAATCTGCTGTATGGCTGGGCCGGTGCCGTGCAACAGAAGGCCTGGCATTCTACTTTTAGAATTGTGAAAATGGAACACAGTGAGTCTCACACATACTGTACACTGCAGGCTTTCTAACAAGTCCGCTCAGTGGCCTGCTGCTCTGTATTGTCAGATTCTATACATAGCGTGCAGTCCTTATAGTGCCATATATGTTTGTTTTATATTTTGTTTGAACAGGTCAGTTTTGGCAACTTGGATTCAGCTTTCCAGTTTGGTATTTGTCTGCATTTTAGATTTAACTATTTACTGTAAAAGCCTGCACAGAATGCTGTCTTTGTATTTAGTTACATCATAGTATTCTTTCTGTTCAGTAATGCACATTTCCACATCGCACTATAAAATGTACTCTTCTTCACATGGAGTGCTCGGTATACTCAGACTAAGAATGTGGGGATTTTGGCTGCAGTGTGCATTTGTTTCTGTTTTCTTGATCCTTTGTAAATCCAGCGAACTTACCCAAATGTATTATGTCTCTCCAGGAGCAGGCTAATTGATTTTTATCGCCAGATTGCTCATCTTATTAAAGGGTCTAATCACAAGGATATACTGGTGCTATGTGGTTTTGGAGACAAAAGCCTACAACATAAGCAGAGCGTATTTATACCTAATACTCTTACCTCAGAGAGAAAGTCAATTATTTTTCCCTCTCAAATCGTGCCCTGTAATGGAGATTAAGAATCCATCACCGTGTGGCCATTATTTTTGTGTAAACTGAGTCATGGCCTATTGCGCCCTGCAAACACAGTCAATTTTTTCCATTACATTCAGCTGCAAATAATAAAAGGTTGCTGAACAATTGATGCTTACCAACTTTCTAAGCTGCTTCAGAACACAGCTTGACGCGCTCGAGGGGCGAGAAAGTAAACTGTTTAAACCCTGTCTTTGTTTCGTTTTTTAAAGTGGATATGAAGAATCCCCAACGGGCTAGGTGTCGGAGATAATGGTTTTGATTGTGGAATACATAAAGTAAAGGCTTTATTTTTTTATTTTGCACTTATTGTAAATAATCTCACACTTTATATAACTTGAAATGAATATCTGTATTTTGCTGTTTGCTGTCTTGTGTCTTTGCTTGTATAATAGTGGATAAAATATAATCCCCCATTTAACATCACAGTTTTGGATTCCCTGTTCTCCTGCCTGTAAAAAGCATTACCAGGCACAGATATATGAAAATAGTAAAGTACAAGCTGCAGGGAGATGTTTTGCAGGCATCAGATAAGGTTCTTGTCAGACAGAAGGGGGCAGGAAATTCTGTTTGGGAATTATAAGATGAAAGATACATTCAGTGTCTGTCAGTGTAAATCATTTACACTTCTATGAAATTTGTAATCACGGAGGACAAAAATGCATTCATTAAAATATTAATTCAACAAGTTAAAGGTTGAACAAAAATGGAAATTGCCATTCTTTTGAACCTTCAGTGTTTTCCCCCTTTCATTTAGCCTTAATGCTGAGGTTATTCCATGCTTCTTTTCAAATGACAAGGAGACTTTCAATCCATTAGGAGGACCTGTTAGGATACATTATTTAATATAGCCTTCTCGTTTCATAAAGGATCTTGTTTACCACTGCCTGTCTTTATTTACTGTTTCCCATAATGGATGCATTTGGTAGTGCATGCCACATGTAAGCGATGTGAAAGTACCGCGCAATACGATGACAAAAAGGTCCTGCATTTTAACCATATCCGAGAGAGCTTCTCTGCTAGGATATGACACACAGAAGAATAGCTGCAGAATAATAGGCCATATGCTTTTGAAAATAATGTGCATCTGAACATCATACTAAAAGCTCTGAAAAAAACAGGACAATGAGATGTGTGAACAAGAAGTATCTAACAATTGACTAAACCAAAATGGACGGAGAAGTTTCACTATGGGAAAAAGAGAAAAGTGCTCACTTTTGTTGTAAATGTGTAAAACACCTCTTTACAAAGGTTTTTCCATGGTAATGTGTACATGACACTGATTAATTTTTGGTTTTGAGCCTTTTCAATATAAACTGAATGAATAGCTTGCCTTTATTAAAAAAACCTGCTTGCAAGGAAAACATTAAGAAATTATCTGAGCTTTTCATGATTATAATAACATTAATTAATTGCATTTTTAAAGCACTTTTCATTCTGAAGTATTCCAAAGTATACCACAGTGCAGTCACCTTTTGGGTGATGCATGGCTGTCATTCTGTGGCAGATCAGGTAGATATGTGAGAAATGTTCACCAACTGAATTATGGGGAATTTTAGGGTGGCCAGATTGTGCAAGCCCGGGTGCCAGGACCCTTGGTCAATCTCTTACACCTCTTATAAACTGTCATGGGATCTTCCAAAGACCCAGGAGTCAGGACCTTGGTTTAATGTTTCATTCAAAGAATGGCACCTCCTATGGCACAGTGTTTCCTGCCACCATACCGGGGCATTGGAAATTCTCGTCCAGAGCGATGAGTGCCATCTGCTGGTCCACCAGCATTGCTTGTAGCTGCATCCTAATTTTAAAAGAAAGGCTTGAAAGTTTTTAGGTTCATAGCAGTTCTCAGCCAGACCAGGAGAGCTCTTAAATACTAAAGACAGTGTTTTTGTATCAGTGGAAGTGTACATTTTCCAAGAGCTACAATATTTTTTCCCCTTGTTTTCTAAACATGTTGTAAATAGGTCAGGCAGGGAGCAGAGAGGGAAGCTTGCAGGCCCTGAATAAGAGCTGTTTTCATTCTCAGCCTCCCTGCCAGCGAGAGCTCCCATGTGGGCACTGCCCAGCTTTTAACCACTGCCACAAGCAAAGAGACCAAGGAAATGAAAAAGAGCTTGATATAAGACTGGGGGGGGGGGGACATTTGCTGTCTGCGGATGTGTTGTATAATTGTAGAATATTTGCACAAAGACAGTCAGTGGTATTTGGATTTCAGGTCTGGAATTGTAGGTATGTGTGTCCAATTAGTGAAAGGTTGTATCTGTTTGTCTTGGCACAGCATCTTAAAGTCAAACAGCACAAGACTTTCAGTCAATAACTGCTATAAAGATTCCCAAAAATCAAGATAATCCGTAGTTATGAAAAGGAGAATGAAAGAATAATAGAAGAAAGAAGGTTCATGTTTTGAAACCTGATATCTTCCTAGGCCTTGGTGGACACTGGCAGTCATCAGAGTTGTGCAGGAGCACAGAGTACAGGGTGACAGAGTGCTCTCAGGCTGGGTCTTCCCACGATGCCAGGTGACCAGCGCACTGATATGCAGCCTGGGTGAGAGCTGAGCCATGACTCAGGAGACTGTGACCCAGTGCTAGGAAAACATAATTCACAAAATTACTTTGTGTGTAGTGTTTCAGAAACAATTTCAATTTCACTGATATCTTTTAAGTTTTGTATTTTTTACTCCTTTACTGGATACTGCAGTTTTCACGTTTAAATTTTCACACACTTGATGTGTTTCAGGTGAATTTGAGGTTTTATGTTAGCATTTCATTCAGGCAGTAATTTATTTGTGCTCCACAGGTAGAAACCTAAGTTTGACTACTGTAAGAATAGGTTATAGTCAGCAACTAACGATGTGTCTGATATTATTTTTATTTGATTAGTCATTAACCATTTGGCTAGTCATTAACCGGCCTTCTCCAATATTGAAGCAAAAATAAAATTTACATATTTTGAAGTCTGCGTTAACTGCCTTTCAATAGCTTATTAAAAGATACATCATTTTTTGACAAAAATATTGTGCTGGAATGAATGGTTAATGCCTTTTTTAATCTCAAACAGAAGGGGATGTTTCTGTGAATGAGGTGAATCATTGTTTTTAGTGTGATGCTATGGCTTTCAGGTGGATTTGATTGAGTTGAATTAATATAATAGTAGGTATGAAAGGGAAAGGGGGAAATCCATTGCATTGTTCTGAAACCCATTAGGTGGTTCAATCTGGATCAACCAGTTAATTTTGCCTTGAAAACTGTGATCACATTTTGTTGATTCAGAATACCATCACAAGAGTGAGCAGGATCCCTGAATGTGAAGTTAATACAGTGTCCTGTAATCTCAGATGCATGATGACGAAATATGCCTTGCAATCAAGTATTTCTGATCTGGCTGTGTGTTCTACCAGATAATGAACTAAAAAAATCTTTTAGAAAAACCAGATCTGTGAAACTTTACATGGTGCCTCTGAGGGGAGAGTGTATTTTGTTGAAGTTCACTTCAAGGTCATCGGTGAGTTAATCATCAGTTTTAACATGTTTTTTTGCAGTTTCCTTGATATGAATTAAATTGTCTGTTTCTGTATTTATATACACTTCACAGTGGCTTTTGGTTTTTATGGCTTCACAACCAAAAACACATTAACCTTTAAAATAAGTTTACAATGACAAAACTGAAAATACCTAATCTGTCACTTTTAATGCTTTAGTTATGGCAAATTGACCACAGTGTAGCAGGCTGTCATCTATGCTGTATTTTAATTGATTGATATACTGTATGATTTATAAGTGATAGAGAAATAAGAAGGAGTGTGAAGTTGCAGCTCTATTTTTTATATGTTTTGAGCAAACCCTGCAAGGTGTAATAAATCATAAAATTCATTCTGAACTCTGAAAGTTTTGTTTGTATTAATTTCAAAGTTACATGTACAAATAGAAGACCTGTTTTAGTGTCCCAGGAAACAGTGGTATGCTGCCTGTTTTTTAACCCCTTTCAACAAGGGAAAAGTTATTTAGACACATTAGAAGTTCATGAGGAAGATGAACATCACATGGTGTTTAAGTGGAGTGTGATCTGAAACAGACACACAGGTATATACATTTTTGCCACTGATTCAGGGGAAGCATGCAATTGGCAAAGGCCATGCTGAGTGTATGGAAAATGCAAAGGAGTGGTATGAACAAGATGTTTTTATAGTACCGGCATTGCCAGGCCTTTAGGGTAGACATAAAAAGCAAAACACAACCTTCCCCACGATTCTCATTTTAGCATTGTTTTTTATTTTGAGTTTTGAACTGGCAAGGACACCTTTTAAAATATAATTAATGAGATTTACATGTCAAGGATTTTTCTCAGTTAAACACAGTAATAAAGGATACAGGAAGAAAGCCCTTGAAACATATAATTTGATGAACAAAAAATTAAATGCCTGATTGGCATTTATCAGGTGTAAAATGCCAAAGAAAGTCTTAAATTCTGGGCCTTTATGATTGAATTAGTGTACAGTATTTGTCATCGTAATATAGAGAGAGGCTGTGTGAAACCCAGTCTTGGTGTTGGATGTTACAACTACGTGAAAGTCTTTGAGACACTGCACTAGCTGTTTATCCCATTTAGGTGCTCTGCTGCATTTAAGGCTAATATAAGATGTTTGGGCAGCTTTCCAGCTCATTTGAGGATGACCACAGTGTTTAAGGCTTTACCGGCAGTGTTAAAGTCTCATGCTGGAAAGAAGCAGAGCCAGAGGAGTGTAACATTACTATGACCCTGCTATTGGTATTACTTGATTTGATCCTGAGCTGGGAACATGCGTCTTCACTGACACACTTTAACTGCGGTGTTAGTGTTTATCATTTAGACATCAGTTAACCAGGTTCTAACCTGTAATGACGTAATATCTATCTGCCTTTGTCTGAGGTCTTGTTGTTTTGTTTGTAAATGTTAGAACGTTTTTATTAAATTATTGTATTCCAAAATCTAAAATTATAATCTACTTTAAAATACGTATGTAAGGACATTTATCAAAGGAAAGTATTTGAATCTTTAGGCACAGAATTAGTCTTATATCCGCTTGAAACAATATCTAAAAGTAGTCACAAGATCTCTAATACTGTATTTTGAGTGTTTTTATTTGTTTTTACTGTATCCCTTATGCTGGATTAATCTGGATTTCAAATTTAACTTCTAGCTTTCTGTATAAGTCAATTTAAATCATTAGGTTTTTCGTAGGTTTTTTTAATGTTTTGGTAAATAGCATCTTATTTGTGAGAACAGGACTGCACTGAAGACAGTCGTTGTTGGTGCGTGTCCCTTCTTTTTTTACTTGTTGAGATGAAAGTGTGATTTCAGTGCCCAGCTTGCTATCAGTATGTATGTCATGGCTAGGCATTTCACGGTGTAAAAAAAACATACTGTAATTAAATGATCACCAGATGATTTGGAGAATGCACTGTCGCCTGCCAACTGATATCAGGCTAAACTGCCAAATAAAATCTTTCAAAGCGCAATTCAGCAGGGGGTTTATTGGTACATGTTGCTCCTTTCACTACCGTGTTCACCATATGTGTTCTGCAGCATGAACAATACGGCCAGCGAAGGCTCTGTTCGGAGAGCGGCCTGGCCTGTGATACTGGGTGTGAGCTTTTAAGAGAAGATTTGTAAAATGATACTACAAAATGAGAGGCAAACTATTTGCTCTTCTTAGTAAAAAGAAGCAAATAAATGACTTCCCAGTAATGCTGTGATTTTACTGTGTTTTGCTCTTCAGATGTATCAATAGCAAGTTAGAAATGCCATACTATTACATTTATCTCAAAGAGATAGAGAAATTTATATTAGCTAAATGTTTTTTTTTTTTACTGGTGGCACCTTTTCTCCAATAATAGTATGTGAACTAAAATTAATGGAAACGAAAGCAGCAGCTGGAAAATGTTAGGTAGGTCTCTGCTTCTGTAGCTCAAGGTGTTACGCAGCACAGAGTTGTTGATAAGTGTATAGATTACAAGGCAGGGAGGAAGAAACTTGAGGACCTACTGCTGCAGTTTGTTGCTGAATAGTCCGACATGCTGAAAGGTAGTCAGAAATGGTGAAGAAATGTGTTTTAATGGTGGCAGGTTCCACATACTGTATACAAGGATGTTGATATTATAATGTTCCTGTTGCCTTTGTTTGTCTGCTCTTGTAGTTAAAATATGATTTATAAACAATCTGTCTATCGCAGGTCTTCCCTGGTCTGTCTGCATGAATGCAGGCTGCTGTAATAATTTCTCCTCACCCTGAATGGTAAATGGTCCTTGTTGACACTAGGCTATTAAACACACTCCTCACCTATTTTCTGAGGGAGTTATTAAAAGCTCCTGTACACTCCAGCAAACCACTTTCTAAATAAAACCTGTTGGCTCCAATACAGTGAGGTTGATCTGTTTGTTATTGGATCTGGTAGAAGCTGTGTTTATATCAGGTTAAGGTCAATACGTGGATCCTCTCGTAGAGGTATTGTATATGGACAGGGCCTGGATGAATGAAGTCATATTCGGGTGCAGGAAAACACGGAAGGGAAAGCATTTATTCATTTATAAACTGTTTCTCACATCATATCGGATACATTCTTTGGTTTTTCATTAGTTAAAGGAAAATAATTGATTGTTTATAACTTTTCATTACAGTACTTTGACATATTCACTTTTGCTTGCAACGGACATTTCCTAATTTTATTTTTTCTTTATTTCTGTTTCAAGGTCTGGTCAATAAATCATAAAACAGTATCCGCAAAACTTTCACAGAATAATTGTCCACTTATATGTCTAAACATGACTGCCTTTAAAAAATTATTTTCTTAAGATTTGTCACCACCGCTTTGTTTTGCCATATCTTTGTTAGTCGACCATGTTGATTGATGGAGCCAATTCAAAGTGGTGCCTGCCTCTTGGATGTGCATCTTCAAAAATGTAGAATGAATTTAAAATAATGTAAAAAATAAAACAACAACAAAAGGGAACTCTCCCTTTAACTGCCAAAGAAGAGGAAGCAAAGTCAGAACTGGAAAATAACACCACACTGGTGACTTCAGTGAACCCAAGATGGAAAATACTTGAACCTTGACCTCGCTGGCTACAGACTTGAGACACATGTCCTGAAGTTGCAGCAAGTGTTTTGAGATGTAAGACCTGAGCCTTTAGAAGAAGTTGCATTCAATGTCAAATCATAGCAATTCTCAGATGTTTTAAGAGTCATTCCCCTCTACATTTTCAATTTTTCTGAGTGCACCTGTGAGAAGGACAGTTATTTACTGAAGCTGATGAATGAACCCTGTGCTGTATATTGTGTCACAGTGAGGATTTGGAACAAATGTCACAATTCTAAATCCATAATGTTGATCCAGATACCACCTTAGACCAGAGGTTTCCAATTCCTGTTCTCAGTTTCTGTGGGTTTTCTGTGTCTTTTTTATTTGTGAATAGCTCTACTATGGAAGAAAGGTTAAACTGATTTAAGGTTTAACTAGACTACTTAATTCCTTCTCCAAGACCTCAAGCTGTTACTGAATCAAAGAAACCCAGAAAGCCTGCTGGAATCTGGACCCAGAGGACTGGAGTTGTGGATCCCTGCTTCAGGTCTCTGAGCAATGACTGTACATTGAAAATGTTTTCTCATTTTTGCGTATCACATAAGATTGAATTATTTCCATAAGCTTTCATTTCCATCCAACCATCTTTCTGTTGTCAGAAAGCAACTTCTTCCTGGTAAAGGTCATGGCAGCTGGGTGCCTAACCCAAGAACTTAGTGTGCAAAGTTGGACTGCACCCTAGGGAGTCAAGTCAATAGCAGGATGCTTACAAACAAACACTTTAGAGACACCTGTCAACCTAGCAAGCATGTGTACAGGAAACCAGAAAACCCATACAAACCCAGGGAGAACACGCACAGTCTGGAATCAACTCCAGGACCCGAAAGTTGAGAGGATCCCAATTTCCCCAGTAAATTTTAATCTTTTTGTATCATTATCCCCATTTTGCAACACAAATTCATGTTATTCATGGACCTGTTTTTAGAGATGACTGTGTTGTGAATTTAAGAGTAACAGATACTAGAAATAGCTGTTTTAATTCTCGTTAGCCGCGGAAAATCTCCATAGTAAAGATTTTACAGTATATTATCAAAAAAACAATCATCCTTTGTTTACCTGTGTTTACTTTAGAGCTGTTAATAAAAGAGGTGCTACAAAGGTAGTCTTGTGATTGTCTTTCCTGCCACAGGGAGACGTGTTCCAATGTAGTGTGTAATTGGCAGACTGAGGGCTCTGTACTGTGGAAATATTTTTATGCTCTGAAGCGTTGTTTTCCTGCAACATCTGCATCCCAGATGACTTCATAGCAATTTGGAAAGGGGGGAAAACATTATGCACACTCTTTATTTTTGTCTCGCTTGCTACTGGAACGTGCTACTGAAAATCTCTGCCCACTGTTTAAAGTCATGAAGAGGAGTTTTAACAAACGTGAACCTTTGTCCCTGAAGAAAGGGTCAGTAACTGAGATGTTGTCACTGAGGGGGCAGACTATGTGATAGGATGGGCTGTTGTGTTTATTGCCGACATCTTCCATCTGAAACCAAACTATTAAAGAAAAAAAATAAAAATCTCTTAAAGTCCTGAGTTATTTCGCCCTACTAATATCTCCCACTCATTTTTTTTTAAGGAAAAACAGAGGTTTTGTAAAGTCTGTGTGAATTTTAACGCAATCTCTTGTGTCAGGGGAATTTACAGATTTAGTCATCTCAAAATGCATACAGTTGTTCCAGAAGAACAGGAGATATTGTGAGTGCTTTAGGTACAACTCATTTAGAGGTGACAAATTAAAATTTTCCAATTCTCCAGTGTGTGTTTTTATTGTGTAGGTTTATTTGTAGTTTCATTGCTTTCCATCCTCTTCTTTTTACAATGGCTCCAATTTGGACTCCTAGAGTACAAATACTTTATTGAAGACGCTGAATATCAGGTCAGGGTCAATGTATTATAGCAGGTCAGCTTGTGCTTTTCACAGCCATTGATGTTCATCTCTTAGTGGCTACATTCTTCATTTCCGTACTCGCTCATCTCCTGTGGAGTAACAAAACTTCAGTATGCTGTGATTGATTCAGGCAATAAAACGAGCTGCAGATCGGAGTCCTAACGAGAGAAATTGCGGGACAATTTCACATGTACTGTTCACTTGTCATATTGTTCCACTTGGTTAAATTCAGTTATAAATGCTGAGCTTTTGTCTAGTTTTGATTTTCTGATGACATAAAGAGGTGAGCTGCCAGGCGATTGTTAAGCATTTCTTATCACTGTTTCAGGAGGAAATATTCTATTTTAATTTTCTCACACTGACAAAAAGTGCCATTATTAGCTTTCTTTTTTACTCAATCACAGTCTTTCTGAATATGTTCTTTTTCTCCTTTGCCATTGTGATTTCTAATGTATTTTTTAATGTTCCAGGCATCTTAAGAATTCTATAGAAATGTCTACATTTTTAATTAAGAGGTCTAATGACTGAGTAACGTTTTCTGATATCTTTCTTGATTTCTTGTAAATGTTTACTGCATTAAAATAAAGTTTTGCTCATTATTTCAGTAGTAAATAACAGCAGTGATGTATGCAGGATAAAAATTAGTCTTAATGTATTTTTCTTTGCTCTAGAATGCACACTTTACACATTGACAGTACTCATATGTTTTGACCAAAGGGGATAAATAAAAAACAGAATGTAAGAGAGGACAGCACAGCATGTACATATGTATCATTTCAGTGACCTTGACCTTCAAATTTGGTATTGTTTTGCGGGGAGCAGGGGTGGGGAGAGAAAAAAGGGGCTGGTAATAATACCTATTCATTAAAGCAACAAACCTTAGGGTTTAACCATTTTTCTTTTTCTTTTCACTATAATAGAAGTGTAAATTGAAGCTGGAACCTGGGCATGGAACATGGCTGAAATATATTCATTCTGTTCTTGTCATTCGCCTGGATAATTCTAATGTTGTCATGGTAATTTGGAGCAGGGAGACTGTGGGTCACTTTCCAAACAGAGACCTTGCTCACGGAGGCCGAATCCTTGTGAAGGCCCGATAACGCGCCGTGTGTAGCCTTCAGCAGAATGATAAATTACCTGCTTATCTGACTCAGCCCAGAGAGGCATTCCGTACAGCATGGGACTGAAAGAGTCAGACAGAGACATTTTGCACTCGCCAGCAATTCTGGAATTAAACCAAGAATATATATGCACCTTTAACGCTTCTTAGGAGCTAGGTTGTACCGTTAAGGAAAAAAATATCTGGAATTGTCACTATTTCAATTGAAATTAGTCTCCCAGACGCACGGTCTAGGGATGTATTTCATGTGCTTGGAAACCTACATCTGCACGTATACTTCTGCATCATAATTTGTTGGTAAAAAAGCATCTTTCATCTGTAAGCTTCCAGCCCCTGGTTTAACTAGAAGGTTACTTGATTTTAGGGAACAAGTTGGATTTTTTAGTGTATCAGGTCAAGAGACAGTATCACTAGCCTTTCTGAAATGGATTTAACCATAATTTAGCATTATATCTGTTTAATGTTAGAAAACCTCAACTGACTGGAGCCCTGACCTCTAAAGGTAAAAAAAGGCAACATTTGTTGTTGTTCTTCAGCTTGGAGGCACAGGAGAGTTAATTCTTAAGTCCTTTGTGTCTGGCAGCTGTATCGCTAACTCCTCTCTCTTGTGAAGTGAGCTTAGTTGTTTTAAGCTGGCACCCGGAAATACCACATCATAGAAGTATAACACATTACAGTTTTAACACTGTCCAGCAGCGTACTTTAGGTCAGGGTACAATAGGAGCAGGAATAGAGTTCTGAAGTAAAAATTGGTTAATGTTTACAGCACTTACATATAGAAGGGAGTCACATTGACTCATTTTTCATGAACACTTAAAAAGAATTATTGAAAAAGCCAAAATGCTCGAAGAAACAACACACTGTACTTTTCAGGCAAGCACATTTCAGCTCAGGATTAAAGAGACTGCTGTAACATCAAGCCACTCCACTATAAAACCTCAGTCCCCTCATGCATTTTCTGAAAACCATTAGCTATATAATCCGAGTGCTTTAAGCGCTTTGCCATCCAGTTAAACAATAGAGCAGGTGCCCTAAGGCAAGCCTTTTTTCCCCTCTTCGTTTCCACTTCTGCCTGTCAATAGGCATTAAGGCACAGCACAGACCTGAATGCTCCTAGCTCATGGGATTGTTGGATCCCATGCAGCTCCTATTACATCCTCCTGCTTTACAGGACTTCCACTGTGCCTTGCCTCGAGGCTGGTTGCATTACAATCAGTGGAACTTTGGCACATTATCACAAGAGTCTCAGGTGAGTGGTGATGAAAGTTAGGAGTCAATTAATGACCTTCCAGGGCATCCAAATTAGTTAGCCCTTACTTCATAGAGCCCTTTTGTAGATTCACTGTCATCACCGTCAGACTCATAGTGGGAACCACTTTCTTGACTGTATTTTTGTAGAAATGTAGAAATGCTCTTAGTCTAGTTGCTCAAAACATTCTTGCCCACTTTTTAAATACTTGTGGTGTAAGAATTGAATGATCACCATAAGGCAATATCATTCAGGATACTTGAATGATAACTAGTGTATAATGTGGTAGTTCTTTTCAGAATACTTTGTGTTCTCTATTTTGTTAGTGAACTGCACACACTTTTGAAAGTAATCATAAATTTGAAAGGAGGCTTTTGGGAGCAGCACGATCTTCCTCTCTAAGGTATAGTAGTGTCCTAGTTAAAGATTATTCTAACCCCTAATAAAGATATAAAATACTATTCCACTCTTGAATAGTATAGTGTAGCTTGGATGTAATGTATTATCCACCACTTACAGGTTTTAGTCTTCTGTTGTTTGAGAACCATTGTCATCTGTTCCACTCAGGAGTTGAAAAACCTAATATGCTACTGTGTTTCATTTAGACAGAATCTGTCTGAATCAGATTTGTCATGAAAATATGCCAGTTCACTTCCTCGGCCATAATCAAGAAGGTAACATTCATCTGCAGAAAGTGTGCAAAATATTTTTCTGTATCTAAGGAGCATCCTGTTGACCTATAGGCTAGGGATATCAATTTATCTTTTCATAATTCAGGGCCTCCAGTTCACTTTCATCAGCCGATGTTTCTCTGTTAAAGAAAGCTTGACATTTAGCACAGCTTTATTTATAGTATTAGATGCTGAAATGTTGTAAATATATTGCTCAGGTAGTTTACAGGCATACTAATGTCATACCCTTTCTTCAGATTAAATTCTGCATGGATGCATGTCTGATTTTGTGCTCTCTTTTGGTAATGAGCTTATCCTGATGTTGGCTTTTGTTAGTGAACCCATATGCCTTCCTATCCCTTTCTTTCTCTCTTTTTTTAATGGCCCCAGTAGTCCTTGACTCTCCAGCATCGATATTTGAATGTTTCTCATGAACAAGAGATGGAACATTGATGCTTATGTGATTGGTTTGGGTTGACATTTTCATCATATTTGGCTTTTATTCTGGGCTCATGCCAGTGTTAGCTGGAAGTTTCTCCTGTGTCTCATGTTCACTAATTGGTTCATGTCAGTGTGGACAGATTTGCATAAATGTAGATATCCCCAGAACCTGAGCCCTTCACATTCGCTCTCCCTTTCTTTGACTTTTGAGACTTGAAGACCTGCAAGTACTGTAAATTGGATTTTTTTTCTTCAGTTGTACCCCTTTCACTTCTCCTTTCTTGCTTTCCCATGCATTAGTAACGACAATAAAGTTTTGAATTGAGAACTGGTGAATGCAGACCTCTTTATTCATTTGACAGTTCTCTGTGGCGTGGGCACCTTTCCCTTACTGACTGAACCATGAAAGGACTGAGCTACAGCTCCTATTCTTCACCAGTCAGTCAGGCACCGGGAGTTTAGATCCTTTAGATATCGGTGTCTGTGTTGTGCAGCTGCAGAGCCACACAATAGCACACAATGGTATTTTAATAGTGCACCTCGAGAGTGCTCGCTAGCTTTTAAACACAAAAGGGAACGAGTTTGAAGGAGAGATGTGAAAGTATTTCTCATTTTATAGAGCAGGAAAATTAATAATGATGGCTCTCGTTTAAAACCCATCTCGGACTGGAGATAGAACACTTTCTGTATGGTAGCGAGAGACGCTCACTAGTCTGTCCTGGATAAGCCTTCTGTGGACTAAATCAGACTAATTTCACTAGGATAGACTGCACTTGAGGTAGTACTCTCTTGCGGAGGTTGCGGTGATAGTTTCATAATTATAAACAGCTTTTTACACTTGATGGAGAAGAAGCTGAGTGGGACATGGAAAAATCTCTAGTGAACAAAAAGACTCTAGTCTGTATATTATTTTTTGTAGCTGATTGGACTGAGCCCTTTCTTCTTCCAGTAAATGTCTTGGTTGTAACTTTGCCATTGTTTTATTGTTGCTAATGTGTCATGGCATTGGGCCAGGACACGCTCAATGGATTCTCTGTAATTGGAGTCCAGAGGTTTGGGAGGTGATTCAGAGCCCCCAGATCTCTATGACAGATGTGTGCTTGATCTTTTCAGGTACCATACCCTCCCCCACCTCCAACTTCTGCCTTTCTGTCATCTGAAGTCCTTGGAAATGTCTATTGGACTAGATTTCCAAAGTAAACAAGTTGGGGAGCTTGTTGCTAAATAAGAGGAGTGTCAAAAAACAAAAAACAGGGAGAAGTGAATGTGGTTTTGTCTTCTGTAAGAATTTGATGTGCTGTGTTGTGTGATGTAGGCCCTTTTGACATAAGTAGTGAACACAACAACTGAGTTCAAAACTGGTTAACCCAAAACTCTAACCCATCACAGTCACAGTATCTTAATATTCCATGAAGAAACTGTTAGTTTACAACAATGCATTGGAGGACTGTGTCCCAGAAACTTAGCTGTGCAACATTTTTATCATGTAGAGTATGGCTTACTTGAAAGCATGAGCGAGGCACATGATTAAAGCTGAAGTGCATTCAGTGAGGTGGTATGGTAGAAACACCCTTTTTACTCAGCTTTTTACTCTGGAGTGGTCAACATGGTTGTGGCTGTTGAGGATGCTGTTCCGTCCCTTTTAATAATTAATGGTTAGATGTCAGAGGAATGTTTGACAGAACAGGACTGAGAAAGCAGGCTACAATGTCTCTGAAGACATCACTGTGTTATCTGATATCCTCTGGCGAATAATGCTGTTTCTTTTGAAAGAAGAAAGCTTCTCCTGTTGTGACTCATTACTTCAAAATTAAGGGAGCCTTTCTGTCTTAGTATCCAACCACATAGCTGATCGGTCAACCATTTCTGTTCTATATATGATCAATTTAAATCTTTTAATGACAGTCCTGCACATTGTTACTGTCAGTCTCTGTTTCAGTTAAAATGGAGCTGCAGTGCTAATTTGTAAGACCTGTTATTAAATCTCAGTAACAAACTAAATGAATTAATCACAAAAGTTGACTAATTCTGAATTAAGTACAAAATTGTGAATTTGGTCAAAGTACTGTATAGTCGCCATGTTGTTGCAAACCCCTGGTATTGCCGTGGGCGAGAGTGTAAGTTCCCATGAATTGTGATGAATTCCCATGAATTGTGAAACATCTCTTCCTGCTCACTAGTCACAGTAATGACCAATGGAATGCGCTGTACGATCAACTAATACAGGTTGTGTAGTGGGCGTTTTACCGTGGAAATGTTACAATGTGATTGTGCATGATTTGTGCGTGCAACGTTAACAAGTAAGATGTATTTGTCAGCAACACCGTCTCAAAGTTGAGAGCAATATTTCTATTGGATTAAAAGAGGTGTATTTACAAGCCTGCTTGTTTACAGTGTAATAGGGCTGCTCCACCTCACTGTAGGTTTTGTTGCTCTGTTCTGAATCAGAGAATATGATGCTGCACATACCTGGAAATGTAATCTGTTTTGTAATGCGAATTGGAGGTTTTCCACATTACTGTGTATATCTTACTTTCATTGTGGTTCAAAATGCACCCCTCAATTCCAGTTCTTTCAAAACCCAAAATATAAAAAGAGCTTTGGAGTTCCCTTTTAAACACAAGGAATTATGGTACATTCACAGATTGAGCCACTGAAATCAAATGTGCAGCTACTTCCCGTATACCCAAATAGGTATTTGAAATGCCCTCCTGAACGGGGTCGAGACTTGATTGTTAACCGTCTTTAAAGTGGATACAAACTGAAATAAGCTTTCTTAAGTTTTAAACCAGTTTTAATGTAGTTATATAATGTGGATAGGGCATTGTAAAGGACTTATTAAAAGGCTATGCAGTTCAGAAGGGAGCTTGTAAATGAAAAGGCCATGGTTACACAATTTAATTTCCCAGTAAAGGATATTGGGGAAAAAATAGACAAAACTTAACCAACAAAGTTATATTTGAGTTGTTAAGTACAAGTTTCAACAGGGCTCAAAGTGTCTCAGCTAAAAGACAAATTCTAAAAAGAAGTATCTTTCAGAACACATTTCAAAGAGCAGGAAAACTCCCAGTTTAAGCAGATAAACATAGCGAGCCATTAAGAAAAAAGGGAGACAAAAATAAACTCCTTCCTTAATTGTGATTAGAAAAGTGGTAGAAGATAATGCCATTCACCAGTCATCATGTCTAAATCAAGACACCTGTAAATTTGCAACGTGTTGATGTTGCAATTTAACCTGCATATTATTTTGTTCTCACAGATGTGTTTTATATTACAATTTTTTTCCATAGTGGTGTATTCATTTTGAAGCATTTGACTGGCGACTCCTATGTAACAGTGAAACATCTGTGCTGGTAGCTGGCTGATGGGATGCAGTGCCTGTTCGGCTTGTTAAAGTTCCCTGACGCTCAACTAATTTCGAGGCCTGCTGTGCTCCAGTTCCCAGAGGCCCGTGAATTTAAGTTTCCATGGAGGAAGCAACTTATACATTGCACCTCACACCTTCTGGAGCACAGAGTATGTTTTCATGTTCTATGCAGTGCAATAGAAGCAGAATTTAATTGTGTAGAATACATAAAACAACCTTGTGCACTTTTCTTGCCTTAGTGTCATAGTTCTTCACTGGTTGATAAAAAAGGGAAAGTAATAAAATAATTCCAAACATTCCCTCTGAAGTTCAGAACATGCTATCAAACTTTATCCCTTGCTGTCATTGTTTAATGTGCTCCCAACACAATCTAGGATAATTCACCTCACATCTCTGGTGAGTTTTTTTTCTTTCTTCATACATTACAATTCTACCTTTGTATTCACGCTTCAAATAAACCTCTTTTGTTCTGCTTTATAACACTAAGAAACCAGCATCACTCAAGTATATTAACTGTAACCTATTACTGTCGCGCAGAAACGTTCCCTGAGCCGTAGTAAAGACTCCCCAGACAAAACTCCCTGTCATGTTAATCCAAGCTTTAATAAATAGGAGGATATATAACTGTATTCAAATTGCGCCCTGTATTTCTGCATACAAAAAAGGGCGAGCTATCAAAAACGACACAGATGACAGCATTTTACATTAAAGAAAAGTATTAGATTGGCTAGCTTTCATTCCTATTGTGGGAAAAAATGTCATATTATTGAATCTACCATTAAAAGAGCTTAAATGCCTAATCTAAATAAAGAACTACAGGGGGTAGGGTTGGCAGCGACTGTAATTGAAATGAATACCTTTTGATATAAGACCCTAATGCATTTTATCTATATCATACATCTATAGCTAATAGGATATACATCAAACCTGCCACGGATGGAAGATAGAGATTTCGTTTATTAAATTCCAGGTATTTCGCTTCAGACTTGATATCCTCTTTGAAATAAGACTCATCAAATCATACTATCACTCTTCTTCTTCCTGGGCAATGACAGATTCAATATCTTTTAAAATATTAAAAGGTTTACATGGAGATTTTAAAATTAGAAACTTACTTTCTGAATTGTATGAGATCCAGACAGTGGTTTTCAAAGAATGTACTCCATCCTGTCCAAGAGAACTTTTGATTTCCACTTTATAACAAATTGTGAATTTAAGGTTAGCGTTCAGCTGGTTTATATCTGTCCCATTTTGCATGCTGCAAATACTAAAATATTAAGGCATTTTTTAGATTACAAATAACTTGTCATAATTTGTAATCTTCTCAAAAATCTACTTTAGTTCATGTATAGTATCTTTGTGGTAAATCATTGATCCAGGTAGAAGTCCTAAGATATAGATTTAATAAGTATTTTGAATGTTTTCTTCTGATAGTTTTGCTGTGTAAAACTGCTGGGCACTGCTTAGTTTCAGTCCCTCTCATTAAAAAAAGAAACAACCTTTCTAATAATTTGGTATACACACTGTGGCTCGCCTGTTGCTTGTAGCGAAATGAAAACTGACAGTTTTACATTTATTTTTAAATTAAAGCAATTGTGGGTTTGCCAGTGTCAGAAAGATCTTATTTACATACCAATTAGTGGATTTAATAACTGCATTTTTCTACTGATTAATATAATTACTATACATATAGGAGAGTGAGGGAGAGAGGAGAAAGCCAAGCAGGAGGCTGAGAGAAAGATGTCTTGATATAAAGAACATTGCTTTGGCAGAAATGGCTTCAATTTAAGTAAATCTTCCCCGTTAAACTGTTACCTTAAGGGTACAGGGATTTCGTACCTCTCCAATTACTATTTGAGCTGGAAAACAACACGTTTCCCTGTCTCAGCTTTCATACACGGGAGGGACACCTTTTACACAGAAGTTGCTTGGAGGCACAATCTATCCTGATAGAAACAGAAGCTGTTGTGCAGAAGTACCATAAAGGAACGCAGAGGGATGTAAACTCCTAATAAATATAATGGTATTATAACCTGTAGCCATTTACAACATGCAGCAAGACACTCTAAATGAATTTGAAAGCCTTGTGTTCAATACAAAACTATCTTCCACTCTGGATAAATCTGTGAGGTCCTACAGGCATGATCCACATATTGAGGTTAATTTTTTTAAAGTGCTCCATTTCTCCAGAGCCCAGTTTAAAATGATAATGAATACGTAAACAACCAATGCCTTTTCTTCCCAAGACCACATTTCACTGTTACAGTACTTCTGCCTTATTTTTGATGCACACATTTGGTTATGATTAGTCGTACTTTTGTAAAACAGATCTCTTTGTTTGCCCTTGTGTAAAGATCTGTCGTAACCATCGCCATGGTACTCTGCCTCATACTGTGATGGAGAAGAAAAAGGACCTACTAGAATATGCATCAATTCTGTACTCGGTTTGCTCTCTCACAGCCCTTTTTTGATACTGCGGACGGCATGAATATTTATCTGAAGTGCAATGGCTAGCTTTAGAAATTGTCTACTATGTTCAGTTAAAAGATGCTTAAGCTGCTTTTGCTGTTGTCAGTAATTCAAAAATAGTTATGGGCTGTTGTCATTCAGTCTGAGGATCCCCTCCTAAATCTATCAGTCACGAAATGCACAATCCACCTGTCTGCAGGGACTGTTGATGGGAGATGCAATAATATCTATTGTAAAGCTGAATAAATCACAGGTGGGAAGCGCTTTGTGCGGTGAGCGTGCATCAGGCAGGGGACATGTATCTTTCTATCACTGTAACCTCTCTGAAGTGGGGAGAAAAAATCTTTTGCAAATGACAAAAAAAATGACTCTGCATGTTCTTTTTGGGTGCTGCTAATACAACCCTTTATTCCCTCTCTTTCTGGTGGAAGTGTCAGTTAAGTGGTTCTTGTAATGCTGCCTGTTCAACTCGTCATGCTCCGATTGACTTATAGTATTCATGGGCCACAGTGCCAGCTTATTGGCTCATCTTGCTCAAGTGACACTTGCAAAGGGTTTAGTTGAGGCGACCCTGCCGAGAGAGGAGAGGGGAGTATGGGGGGGCAGGGGGAGAAGCACTCTTGTTTCACTAGCTATTATACAGAAGGAAAGTCAATTTCGGGCTCCAAATCAACGTCCCTCTCTTGTCCTTGGTGAGGTGACCGAGAAAGATATCCTTGAGAAAGCTGAGCGGTTCAGCATGTCTGGAAATGCTTTGGGTGTCTCTAAATAAACATGAGGAAATCATAGCAGGCTTATAAAACCATTCTGCACCCAATGCGGTAGCTCGCTGACTGGAACTGCAATTCCACATCACCTTGGGGGTGACAGCAGATATTGCTTGTTTGATGAGCAGTTAGTAGAAAAGGAAATGAAAACAACAGCTTTGTGAGTTGAAAGGCTTTGTCAGAGACCTGTAAATGGGTGATGCTGAAATCAATGTACGGTGTGATACCAATACAATGGAGAATACTTTGCTGTACTACTCAGTAAGATTTGTCTTCTTTACTCAGATCACCTGCACACCCTTCTTACAATCTTTCGTAAAGCTAAAGGTACTCTTTTTTTGTCTATACCCATTCCCCTTAGAGAATGTAGTATATTTTGAATATAGGGAAATCTTTCCTTTGTAAAATAATTTAAACTGAAAATTTCCTTTTTATCCTTTTAATGTACTGTTTCAGTACAGTGAGAGAAAGCCTTGCTCCTGAATTGTATGTAAATGTATTAATCAGATAGTAGGACTATTCATTGCCTTGCTGAGAGATGAGTTTGTTGTCTGCTGTGTTTCTCCCTTGTTAAGTGGCGCTACTGTTAAAAATCCAAGCCTCTGTTTATCAGGGTAAATGACGGCCAGAGGGGTTGTGTTTCAGTATCAGTTTTTTACTTTGAAAAGAGTAGCTAAACAATGAGCCCCAATCTTGTTTTTTGGCTTTTTGGTGCCTAACTCACTGACAACTATTAAAGGCAGTGAGAGACATTTTCAGTAGGAGTCCTTTCATTTGCAATGGAAACGGAAACTAAGTGACTAGGTAATAAAGACTCTCTGCCCCTTTACTTATGCTGAGGGAAAGTAAGATGTTAATTCATATTCTTTTTTTCTCTCATTCATTCTATTCACCAAGCCTTTCAAGGAGTGTAACAGGGTGAAATGCTATACCTGGTTGGTGTGCACTGGTTCTGAGTGCACGTGACATGAGGTGTGCTCCCATGTGAACATGTGAAGTATAGTCCCACGTGTGCGTTACTTTCTCATCTCTGCCATTGTGACCAGGCCTTCTGCTAAAATCTCTCTGGATCTCAGACTTCTTCGCTACATGCACAGGTGGGAAAGGTAACCTGTGCAGAGTCTATAAAAGCAAACCTTAATCAATGTTTTAGAACCAGCGGCTTCCCCTGTTTCCTCTTATTAAGTAATTTATGACCATTTGGCTTGTAGGCAGGAATAGTTCTATGGAAGACGGTGCTGCAGGTATAAAGGGTTATCATACTGCTACACTCTTTGGTTTTCAGCTGAATGGCCCTACCCCTCAGAGACAGCAAATACAAATTAGGTTCATGAAAATAACTGAGGCATTCCTTGCTTCCTTGTTACTACAAAAATGACCAGCTATCGACCCCTGAAAAAGGTTGTGGGCTGCAGCTTTATGAAGTGTCAGCTGCTAACTATGCTCTCTTTTTATTTCCATTAGTAAGCTGTATGCCTTCAGGCTAGGTAACTGTAGGGGAAAAGGCAAAACTGCAGGAACTCAGCCAATAAAATCAAACCGAATAAGCTACTGCTGTCTTTGGTATCTTCTGCTCAGACTGCCCAGTAAACAGCTGAGAGTCTTCGACCTACAGTGGTGCTCACAAAATGTGATCAGATACGAAAGCATAGTTTCACATACTTTTTCTGACAAAGACATTTAATGTTGGATCATTTTGATCACTAAATGAATGAAAAAGTATATTTGTGTGTTTATTTTTTATTAAGTTCTCTTTATCTATTTTTATGACTTTATGATGAAGATCTGAGCACATTTTAGGTCAAATTTATTCAGAAATTCAGAAAATTCTGAAGGGTTCACCAACCTTCGAGCACCACTGTTTATCAGGAATAAAAATTGCTAATAATAGATCTGTGCATTTACTGTAGGTCACACTTTACATCTTGGAGAGTCCCAGACCAGGCTAGAAGCATTCATCAGGGCTGAAGTAGAGAACCCTTGCTGTTGCAAACATGTAGCCAATGGCTCAAGCCCTTTTTGTCTTCTAACCTCTGACCCCACAGCTAGTCTTCCTCTTTGGCCACTGTCTTCTAAAGACCATCATTGACTATGTGGGAGCTGCAGGATGAGATAGCTAAAGGGGTGCATTGCACTGACAGTTCCGAATGGTCATGTCCTAGTCAATGACATCTCCTTCACAGCCACCTGGGTTACTGCTATATCAAATAAATAAGCTGAGGCATTTTGTGAATAGAGACGAGTGCCTCTTAATCTCACTTTAACTACACCTTAATCAGACACCACACTGGCAGTTTTGCTCTTTCTAGGCTCCTGGCAGTTCTGAGCGATAAGCCCTGTCTTCATCAGCCTTGCTGCTCTGAGTCCCCAGTATCTGTTTTCAGTTCATACGTTTTGTTATTATGAATAATAAGATGTTATGACTCTTAAGACAGAATTTCCTACCTAGGAGGTCATAAAAGGTGATTGCCTTTTTGTTATCTGCAATTAAAGTGTCTTTCAGAGAGAGAAAAGTTGCTCCAGTATTCCAATGTACCTTTTAAAAATCACAGTGATTGTGCAATAAATGTGGTAAATTGCTGGGGTAAGATGAGACAACACGGACACCTTTCATGCCTGGTTTAGTTTTATTCTAAATACCCCTGGAAGAAAAGTTATGAAATTATAGTTAACTTATTTGATAGTGCATGTAATAGAACCTACTAGTAATTGCTGCAACAGCTGTGGTACATTTAGAATTCCTGTTTTATGAAATTGGTACCATAACATCATGGATAATTCCAATTCATCTTCTTTACCCCTTGAAGTAATTTCTTTGCTTTGTGATTTGTTTTACTACTAGGCGGTTTATTTCCATAACCATTGAATGCTTTCCAGTTTTTTGTTCTGTGTTGACCTGCCAGTGGCTTTTTTGTCTGTTTTCTTTTATTGGCCTGTAGTAACCACTTGAAATGAAGTGGCTCATAGGGATTTTTATGCTCTTCATAACTAATCAAGTAATCAATCATGAAGGTTTCTGACGAGTCAGCTATGTAAAAGAAAAATCATTAGTTTGATTTTTTGTTTTAGCTTGAAAGCTTTGCTTTAAAAGAGCTTGCCATGCCTTTGGTGTTCGTGAGAGAATCTGTTAGTTTCACAGTCATCTCCTTCATGCAGCTGTGGCCTTTTACTGTCCTCTGGATCTCAAAGTGACCTTTATGTGTTTCGTTTGTCTACATTTTCTGTCATCATGTAGATGAAAGTCTCTGGGAATAAGACCACTAGCTTTTTCAGATTTTTATGTAATTTCATCAATAGCAAAGCACCTTGCTCAGTGAATCCCCTTCAAACACAGGTATAATTAAATGTGTGTAGATTTTAAATACTCTTAGGCAGGCTGCTGACTCACACGAAACGAGACTTAAATTGACGGAAAATGTCCACTGGGGGTATTATGAATTTACTTGTTCTTACAGTGGAGTGAGCTCCAAAGACTAAAATGATTGATTAAATGCAGTATAAATGCAGTATTAACAAAAGTTCAAGAGGGATGACAGCATCTAAGGCCCTCTTCACCTCTGGTACTCTTAACTCATAATTCTCTGACTCCAGATCCTGAAATTATTATAAATACCACAGTAAGCCTCGCTCTAGCTTGCTTCTGTCTTTCTGCATCATTTTCCCACCACATCTCCACCTTTATAGGTGCACCTTAACGATCTCTGCCATTAGCTCCTCTCTCTTCATTGTGGTGCAGGCTTCTTTGTCCCAAGGCCAGGTGGTTCGCCCTTAGCCAAGCAGGTTAAGACAAAGCTCACAATGCCTGTCTGCTCCTCTATAAACACTCCCAATTGCATTTTTAATTGAGTGATGTTCTTAATAACTATTCATTTATATGTGGTAGTGAAATCCCTTTAAATGTAGTTTAAAGGTTTAAGTGACGGAAACACCAAAACTTTTTGTGTCTGTTGTGTCAAACTGGAGACTCCCCACAGGTGGGACATACATTCATAGCAAATTAACCCTGCACGGTACTCATTTCAAAACATTTCTTTACTGGAGCAATAATGGTACATGGTACAATAATGGTAATTTTACTGAAAAAAATATGGTTTGTGTTCTGTGTTACTACATTGGCTACATTGCCTATGCATAAGAAAAGCAAGTGCTATATACAAATTGTTTTGCGTGAAGATTTTGAGATAAATTCTTAAGTGTGACATTCTTTACACAGCTCAGAAACTACTCTTGACATCTTTTCTTGTGTAACTAATATAAATAATATAAAATTGCAGTTCATTTAAACTGCTGTCTTAATGCATTAGGCATTGAGCTCTGAAATCTCAGGTATCATTATAGCTTTGAAAATGCCAGAAGTCATCTTGCTTATTGCTGTATAGTTTTCTTTTTTTTTCAAATAAATAATTCAAAAATGGATGATTTAGCCTAAACTTGGGAGCTTTTCTTTTTTAATGTAATATATATTTATATACTTTAAAGGTTTTCTAGGGAATGAAGTTTAACATCATAAAAGCCGACAGAATCGAAATAAGCTTTATCTCTCTGGGGTCCAGGTGAATTTAAACAAGTGTATGATTGCTTCTTCTCTGAGTTTCTCAAGGTAAACACAATCTACCTGCATCTCTGGCTGTGTTTCCAACAGCTTGTATTCCCGCATGTCCTTAGGTAATACATTTTGCTGTTAATAAAAACTCTGCTCCAGAGTTCCAATTATATTTTCAACCTAAATAAAACATGCTGTCAACTAACTTCCCACGACTACAGGAAAAGAAATTGGCAAGGAATTTGTCATCCGCAAGTGCAGTCTCATTTAATTGAGAGACTGCCAAACCCCACCGTGTAATTGTTAGCTAAACAAGTACATGTATTACTATGTTTATATATATATTTTTAAATTAATGAAGATGAGGTTTTTTGAGGCTTAATTTTATTTATAAATTGTGTCTTTAGTGGTGCAGAGAAACCCTGGTACAATGACAAATTCTGAACTCTCGGGGACCGTACTGTTGGTGTGAAGCACTGAAGTCTGTTACAGTACCTTGCACTTTTTTCAGCAAAAGCAGAAACAATTCAAAGACATGCCTCCTGGGGTGCTCCTGTATTCACTTTCTCTTTCATAATTTTTTTTCATTAACCACTTTGAGCCAACCCCTGCCCTCCATTCCCCATTCCCTGTGACGAGCCTTGTTTAATAAAGCTCTAATAAATGCTCGTAAGCCTACAGTAAAAGGCTGTGAAGAGCCACCACAGCACAAAGGGGAAAAAATATAGCCCAGCGCTAATAAGAAACGTAAATCTCTTTTCCGTGGTCTGGAGAGTGTGCGGTTTGAGGTTCACAAACTACATTTAAAAGCAGTTTTATTACAGCACTGGTGAGAGCTACTTGGTGTATGCTTGTAATAAAACACACATTATTACTGCATTAGTCATTCTGCAAGTTGTATACTGTGCATTAAACTATGAAGAACAGAAGAACAAAACATTTAAAGCTGGTTTCATTCAGCTATTTAACAGTAATGGCATTTAATGTCATTGTAATCAGACCACCTCTAGTCTGATACCTGACTTTCAGTACAGACAGGACTTGGACACTGTCACCCGATTGATTTCTAAGTCATATTTGCCTGGAGTCACACACCCTGCACCTGATAACTAATTAATCCTCTGGCACATCTTAATGCATTGGAAAATGTCTGATATGGACTGTGTAATCACAGAACAATGCTTCTCCATATCGATCCCTGCAATGTGCCGCCTCTGGAGTGATCCGAACACAACTCTACCCAGAGTGTGCAGAGGCAGAAAAGCTAACAAATAAAGGTCAAACAAATATGAAAATGGAAAAATATAACCCTACTATGTGCATCTGTAATTTCTTTGATTCTTTGGAGCTTTTGCATAGAACTCACACAGTATCGTGTGCACACTCTTCTTTCGGATCTCAGCACTGATTGTGTTGCCTTCTTTTAGTGGTGATGACACCTTGGTGAAGGGTGTGGCACTGTCCATGGCTGAAGGAGAAACCATAAGAAGTGATATGCTTAAGTGTATCTTAAGTTTGCTATTTCCTCTATATTTTAATGAGATGAAATTATAACCAAAACTCTGTAGTACAACTATAGGAAGCTGTTCTACTACTAGAGTTAGTATGATTGTAGCTAGTTGCACACCCTTCATCTGATAACTAATGAATCTGGCATGTCCTAATGTATTTTAATGCATTTTGTTTCATTATTGCTTAATGCAATATATTTTATATTTAGGGTTGCATGTAATAAGAGATATATTTTATTTCTGTAAGACATTATGAGGGTGGAGAAAGAGGGAGGGAGGTCCATGTTTTATTTTGTAGTATAATTCAGTTCTTGTTTGTGAAGGGTTTTGTGTGCCATTAAGAGGTCCTTATATGGAAAGTACAATTTTCCCTAGTCAGTAAAGAGGATTATTGAAACTCCTTGGTCTCATGCTAGCAATGAGTTGCTAGTAAGAGTTTAATATTGAAACAAGATCAAACAAAATCAAAAGTATGTTAATTGCAGGTAGCAGACTATATTAAAAATAGAGAATTGCAGTCTTATTTTGGGCCATATTCTATAATAGTTGCTTTAGTTCACAGTCTTACTAACTCTGTTAGTACAGCTTTACAGCTTTCCATAGTTGTAATCCAGTAGTACCCAGAGTTTCAATAATACCTTCAGCCCATTATATTTTTAAATACCTAGCTACTGGGTCCAATGTAATAAGAATGCAGTGTTCTTGCATTGCCTTTTTGAAAGCCCAACAAGTGCCTTTAAGGTGAAGGCAAGATCTGGATATTGTGTGCCAGCAGCAGGGAGGGGGAGTTGGGGTATTGCATTGTTTATTGAGACAGACAGTTACATACGAGCCAGGCTCTGCTCCTGTCGGTTACCATTGCCTGCTGGCTGGGCTCCACCGGTGTGCGAAACCTTTAGAAGAGAGAGACAACAGCCGTTCCCCAGGAGCCTCCCCCACATTCCCAGTGGACACTGCATCTCTGCCATGATGTGCTTTGGACCCGGGCTGGTGAACTGGTTACCTAGCGACAGTAACCGGGGAACAAGGATTCTCAAAACAACCCAGGCTACTTTCAGCGACATTTAAATCTCTCGCCAAATTGCCCTTCAGCCATTCTCTTTTTCTTAATCTTTTCTCTTGTTCACTTGCTATTCATGCAGTTTTTTTTATTTTTGCAAGAAACTAAGAAAAAATACTAAAACCTTGACTATTGTTGAATTTTAATGATTTTAAAGTTTTTTAATATATACTCGTTAATGATCTTATACATTGATTCCATCATTTTTCTGTGTGTGGAGAAGTTGTTTCATTGCTTAGTTGATTGCCTTTATCTTAAAGAACAGATCAGATCAGATTGAAGTCTACTGAGCATGATTTTAGCTTGTGCATGTCATCATGACTCATGGTAGTGCCATTTATCATGGAAACCGTAATTGTAACTTGTGAAGAACACTGGGAAAGATGTTCCAGTTTATGGGTAATTAATTCTGCATGCAGAAAAAATGTCAGTGAAGAGTGACATTGTTTTGGATTGCGCGTTAGTATGCAGTCGCGCTCATTAGAAAACACCACACATGTATCATGGTTAGCAAATAAAGATGATCTGTATCAGGTAGGCAACATCAAAAATGTGTGTAGACAAGTCTTGAATTTCACTTTCACTGAAAGTTTGAGGAGTCTACTGAATGGATCAACAGTTTTCCTGACAGAGTTTAGAGTCTGTTGAAAATCACTCACAACTAAAACTGTATTACTATGATATTATTATTTTCTGGCGTGCTGTTTTCAGTGAGAGAATTTCGACACCAATTTGGTTTTACAATAAAGGAAGGGTTGCATTGCTCTTATTATCCAAAGAGTTGCTGAAACTTTGTGAGCCCCATGCAGAGTAGCTTATAATACAGAAGGGAGATCAGAGAGCTCAGGCCAAATCTGATGAGAATGCACAAAGACACTTCTTGCTGTTCTGTTGCTTGTGTGGGAAGTCAGTCCTGGGAGGTAGAGTTAAAGTAGTAGTTGGTTTTGTATATGAATAAAACTTGTTAATGGATATCATGTTGCCTCTGTACAATGAGACATTCATCTTTGTTGCAGTTGTTTCTTCTCTTGTAAGAACGGTCTTTGTAAATTGCACATTGACAGTGATCTTCCATTCTTTGTTTAAACAACAACAACAACAAGAGAAAAACTACCACTGACATTTATTTTGCTGTAAAAATCCATTCTGTTTCTTGGTTTGATGCTTTTTGATATATGAAACAGTACTTTGCTCAGTTGTCTTAAAAATTGTGGTTTCTTGTGTGTTGCAGGTAGAAGATGCCATGCTAATGTTTGATAAAACTACTAACAGGCATAGAGGTAAGTCCAGCTGGTGTTCCTTGTTGTATTTTAATTAAACTGGACACATTGTGATCTCAGGTGTGCCTACTTTAGTTTGTGATCTGCTTATAAGCAACAATCCCTTGTAATATACATTACACTTAGTAAATGGCATATGTCATGTTTTTTTAAAAGACTGTCTGTTTAGCCCATTTCTGCAGCTTTTGCAACTTAGCTTATTAGAAGACCACAGATTCTCCTCTGGGCAGACTTTTGTAGCCCCTCAGTTTTAAATGACTCTGTGTTTGGTTCTTCCAACTGGGGGCTCTGCTAAGATCTTAACGGTACTAAATAAATGTCAGTCTTGGTGTGAGTGGCAGCATGCCAGTGAGAGTTATAGATGGACTCTGCCTTGCTGTTCTAGGAGTCTGGACAATGTTACACCACAGACTAAAAACTGAAAAAACAACACTTTGTCCAGTGTTCTGATTACCTTTCTAGTAACGTTCAGATAACATCTAGTACGATATTTTTGCTTTTATTCTAAAGGGTTATGGAGCAGAGGGTGCTGTGCAGTCAGATAACAGCAGAGATAAAGCCCTGGAGAAGCAGTGTTCTTATCTCTGTTATCTCCTCTTTTATCTGGGTTTGGGGCAGGTTTCTGTCTAAGCAGAGGACTTTCCAAAGACAGAGAGAGCCCTGTGTCTGTACGGAATCCTCATCTAAAGTCTTAGTATTAACTATTAAACTGGGAACTAAAACAAAAGACACTCAGGTCTTTTTCCACTTCCTAGTCAGAAGGAATAGATTCTGTGATGAGACCATAATGCTGAGTGACACAAATATGCAGTTTTGTACACTCCCTGGCATGTGGTCTCATAGCAGATCTCAATAAGAGTAATGTTTCATTCAGAAAATTAACAATAGAAGAAACAGTTACAGATCATGCTGGTAAAGAATACCAGCATGCTGAATTGAATGAACAATGCTATACTAACAGCATTTAATGGACATGTTTTACTTAGTCATTGAAATTGCAGTAAATTATATCAGCGATGAGAAAGAAAATCCATAAGGTATCATGAAGGACAAGCAACTTACTCTGAAATAAAAGCAAAATAAGGAATACATTGTATTTGTATAAAAAATTCTAGATATATTAAAAAATATATTTTTTTTATTTAGCAAGTTATCCTGTGGCATCTGTTGCCAAGCTTGATGTTCTATCACACACAATCTTCACTGCTGAGTAAGATGTACCCTAGAGACCCCCCCAACACACACAGGCACCATTTTCCTTGCTAAAAGAGAGGTTTGTGATGGGCTGGTAATCCCCTGAGATGCTGCACAAACACCCCGGGGTGCCGGCGTGGAGGGAGACACAGAGTCTTCACTGTAAGCATGTAGGATGGGAAAGGTAAAGTACAGGATCAGGAAGAGAGGAGAGAAACTTCACACAGGGTCTCTTTCAAACAGATTTATTTTATGGGGATTAACGCTATTACTCCCCGCCACTGTTTACAGCGGATTTGCAGTGCCAGAATATACCTTTTTAACTGCCTGGGTAGGTTTTACTCTAAAATCAAGTGTTCACAGACCCTGAAATTCCCAATCAGTAATCAGCAGTTTTGACCAGACCTACCAGGATCACTCTGCTCAGTCTCACAGCCCCCTTCAAAGCTGCTGGAAGAATGTGTGACTCTCAGGAATTGATAATATACAGTATGTTGAATTGTGATGCATAGCCTTTCCCATATATCCCATATACGGTGTGTTACCGTATATCACTTAATGGAACATTTCTTTTTTTATTTCAATAAGTGCAAGTTAGTCTTTTTGGATCCTAATTTCTAAGACATGTTGAGGCAATTTTTTTGTCTTCTGTTTTTGTTTCCTAAAAATGAGTGTTGTCGCACCCTGCTGTGAAGTGGTTTGATAGCCCCAGTCGATTGTGTTTGTATTTTGTAAATACTCTCTGAGGGCATGGTGTCCGTATCTATGGGAACAATGTTTAGATTTCTGTGAAACTCAAATCTCTAGAAACCGAGAACTTACTGAAAGAGTAATAGTCTGCCCGGATTTCAGCTGTTGGCCCTTAGATCTACATTTCTTTGCCTAAATTTCAGTATACTTGCAGCTGCAATCACATGTACTGTATACATTCAGTGATGGGTATGAGCAATATGAAGTAAGACACTTATTTTTGTGGGTGGAGAAGCTATATTATTGGGTACAGATGCATTTTCTTTTTTTAGTTTTAGAATGATTGTATTGTTTTTCCCTTATTATTATATTTTTTTCACATTTACACTCAAGGCTAAATGGAGCACTTGAGGTCAAACTCATAATAGTGTGCCAATGATTGTACAGGCCTCCAATGAATTTACTGGCACGCAAGGTGTGCTTTGTGTACGGAAGGCATAATGCTGTTGAGCAAAGAAAGAGGCATCCTGTGTAATGTAAAATGGTGTTGGTATTAAGAAAAACAATTGAAGTTCTATCTTTTCACCAGTTGGACTGCTCCACAGACTAGTAAAAATGCAGTTGGGAATTTGTGATAATTTCTTCTTTTCATTGTTTTTTATTATTACTTATTGCTGTTTCACACAGGTAGACCTAATGAAATGACAGTGCTGTGCAGAACAGACCCAGACTGTGTGTATAATCTGCTGTAGTCTCTATAGCTGCTCTTCACAGTAATTTGGAGTATTCAGCAATGTCCTTCAAGCTCCACTCTCGAGGTGACTGATGAAATGACTGCTAAAAGACATTTTCTTTATCCTCTCTCCTACTGACGGAGAACACTCAGTACATTGGAATTCTGCACAAAGAAGACACTGTACACCATCTCTGTGGCATTTAAAGGAATAAAATAAGGATGATTGTGTTTGAAATTGAGCTCTTCAAACCTATCAGTCCTTGTGCCCTCGTGTATTGTAGACTAAAGTCGTGTCTTACTAGCCAATCGGCAGGCTGAATTTCATGTGAGAGGGGGCCCATTGTTCTGTATACAGAGACAGAGAGTGTCTCAGTGCTCTCCCAGGACCTGGGATTTTGTGACACTTTCATTTATGGATTAAAATGTCAGGTCATTTTCTTCTGGGTCAAGGAAAAAGTGAGAATTTGGTATAGGATCTAGACCAACCACAAACAAGTGTTTAGACTAATTGGTATTTGGGTTACTTTAAGAAAATTGCAATGTTGTGTGGCCCGCACATACATACCCTTATATACTTCTATACTTAGGTGGTCAGAATATCAGAGCTGCTATTAATTAAAACCTTACTTTTCCAAAGATGAAGGTTTGAATCCAACTTACCTCATAATTGACATTAGAGTTAATATCCTCTTGTTTAACCCAGTACCTATTATTTATAGAAGCTTGTGACAGGAGAACATGACTGGCTCTAGTTCTTGGCACTTTATAAAGAACTTTTTAGAAGCATAACCATCTTGTGTTCTGTTCTCATCAAATCTTGCAAGCTAAGCAAGGCTCAGCCTAGTCAGGATTAGGAAGCAAGATGCCCAAGAAAATCTAGGTTTCTGCTGCAAGTGGTGCTGGTATACCAGGAGGTGGCATTCATCCAGCTCAATGTCCAAACCAATACTCCACTATAAATAATGGGGACACTGTTTTAGAAAGTGCAGATGAGACATTAAACCAAAGTGCTGATTACTTAGTTATCAAAGACGTCTGGTTAAATTCCACTCTGGGCTTGCATGACTTGGTCTCCCTAAGGTTACTTCTGAATTTAATTTTTCTGTGTTGGTGCTCATGTGTTATAGCTGCTGTGCTTCACCATGGTGCTGCATTTTAGGGGTGGATGAAGTGGGTCTCCTCCTATGTGTAAAGCACTTTGGTATCCTTTTTAATGAGAAGTGCTTTATAAAGTTCAAGGAAGTGTAATGTATTAGTATTACATTATGCAGACATAATTTACATTTATTTTTGATTTAGAATTGCTACTGTTTATGAAGAATCATATAGAAGACTTTTGTGATATTGTATACCATATCACAGTTCTGAATCTTTACAAAAGTAAAGCCTGAAAAAATATGGCTGATAATAATGCAAAACTGGGCTGAATAACTATAAATGTTTGTAATTGACTCTAACAGTTACAGCTATTGGACCTCTTCCATGTGCTGCATGATAATTATACTGCATAGCTAGGAGAATTTTTTATTTTAGTTTATTTTCATTTTGCTTTAGCTTTTTTTAACCACTTCTTTTGATCCATGTAATGGAGGAGAAGAACCAGTCGAATGGGGAAATAGGCACACAGGTGCTGAAAGGGGAGAGGAATTCTTGGCATTGTTCGAGAAGAACACAGCACTGGGTTTCTTTTGTATAGCCTGTTTTAAAGCAGAATGGGACACATTTGTTCTGGGAAGAGGAACAGAAGGCTGTATTGTTGGGCTGTAATCTGCTTACCTGGATTGACAGCCGAAGGATGACTGGCTGCTTCTATCCATAGCAAGGACAGTGTCAGTGTTAGACTGTTCTTTTGCTTGTCATGAAAGATGCAAGGTGCACATGGTGTGTTTCTGAATTGTGGAAATTGTGATTCTTTCTGTATAGAGGCCAAATGCGTGTGACACAAGGGCCTATATATTGTTGTATATTGTAGCTCTAGTTAGCTGAAAGATTTGAGATCCTTTATATGACAGACTAAGATCCACAATAAGGGACATAAATATTACACATGTGCCATGGATTTTTTGTATACGAGTGCATAAATGTATAATACATGGTTTCATGGATTTAATCAAGTGTTTAAACATAGATAACAAAACAAAATTACAGAAAATATGGACAAAAATACAAATCGAAGGGTCATGCTAATGTTTCAGTATGGAGTAGCTGTTATGACTTCCCTGAACACTTACCATTTCTTCCAGAGTTGATGTAAATACTGGATATGCCTCTGGATAGGCAGCTGTGGGATCTGTCTTGTGTAGCTGACAAAGACATCTGGTCACAGTTGTCTCCTATTGATGGCACCAGCAAACTGGTTCCATAGATGTTCTGATGGACTCTGTTCATTAGATAAACCTGGGCATATCAAGACCCCAGCATTGTTACATTGAAATTGTTCCATTGTAATCCAAGCTCACTGTGGTCTTGCATTGTCTTGTTGGAAAATCAACACTTTCAGTTTGGCTTGAAGGAATGGAAAAATCATTGGCTCAGAACTTTGTCAGCATGTTGCTGTGCAGCACAGCTTCCCTCAATCAGCACAAAAGATTGTTCTGGTGTTAGTGGAGATTACTTCCCACATCATCACACTTCCATCTCCACATTGTTGACTTTAAGAAACAATTATCGTAACATTCACAATGTTGTCTCTGACAGGTCTGTCAAGGGCAAAATGGCACCCATTGCTAATTAAAATCCTCTGCCTCTCTTTCTGCCTCTAGCTGAGAAACGTCATGACCCTACAAAAGATGATTTAGTCTTTTGACTGTCATCATGTTACTCCAGAATAACCCTTAAGCATGATGTTTAGCAGTTTCATGTAGACGGAGAGCTGCAAGCATTCTGCTGATGCATGGTTTATTTCCTTCTTAGAATTTCTCTGTAACCAATGTAGCCTGAAAATGATTAGGCACCAAAATCAGACACATGTGACAGTCCTGGGCTAGTGTGGTGACCCTCTGCATCCCAGGATATGGTCTGTCCCTCAGAGAGAGAATTTCCTGGTTTCTCTAGACTACTCTGCTAATTTGTGAAGGAGATATATTTCATTCTCCAGACAGTTCCTCTCACAGGCAGTCCTTCTTGGGTAATACTATTGCAATGGCTACATCTTTATCACTCAAGTTGGTAATGGATTCATCTGTATTTTGTTATGCCAATGAACAGTGCTACTCAAAATTAATACACCTAACTGCTTTATGTTTAAAATGTATATAACATCAGATATACAGTATGAGCAATCAATTACCGATAAGAAAGAGATTTGTTTATGTGGACTGAAAGTGTATTTGCTTATTAATATTGATTAATTTAGTAACTAACAAATAAGCTGGATTTTGAAAAGTGGCATTATGAATCTCCTCCAGTACACCCAAGTCCTGTACCTGAATTGCAAGAAGCTCTGTAAATGTAGGACAGCTATTATTATATGAAGTGGGCATTGGCTCATACTCCCATGTTCAAGCCAGGAGTAGTATTCCTCTTGGACTAGTTAATTATATTTAAATATATCTAGTTTCACTGCAACATATTAGCTGGAAAGTGATTAGAGTCTCTGAGAATGTAGCAGAGATTCACTGCATGAGAGTTTTTCATTATTTTCATTTGGGTTTGTTTAGAAGGTTTGCTGCAGAAGAGCTTTGAGTTTTTCAATACTTTCTTTTAGCAATAAGGTATCACTTTCAGGGAAATGATTTTGGTACAAGTACAGTTAAAAAGTACTCCAAATACAAAACATCTTCTAATTGCTACTTTGGAACTTGGAGATTGTTTATTAAATGTAAATTACTATATCTTGAGAAGTATAGCGTCTTTTTGGTTTTCATAATTTTTTTCTTAAACTTTTGTAGTGTTTTTGCTAGAACAAGATTTTCCTTCTATTTTCCTGTTGTTTGTACAATTAGGGGGTTTGTGTTAAAATATGTTTAATGTCATTCTAGGTATGAATTGCCAAACTACAATGTCACATATCAAAGGCATCAGGTGGCATAAAGCTGCTACCCTTTTCTGTTAAAATTCACATTTCAAGATGTAACTTTGACCCATCCCTCCTTAATTTGTGGTACTGGGGAAATTGCACATTCTGCAAAATTAGGCTTCTAGTGCATTTTCCAGCATTGTTCCAGGACTGTACTACAAAACAGAAAACTGCTTCAAGAGGGGCATCTGTGTGTTACCAAATGTCAGGCTTGTTGTTAACTTACGGGCACTGTCACACACTGGGAAATGGCCATGTTGGTTTTCTCAGCTTCCTCCTGAAACTAGTGTTTCCATACAGCTGGCTTATCCAGTGGTAATCTGGGACTCTTTTTATGTCATGCAATAAGAAGATCAATCTTTTGAAAACAAAATTACTTAAACTATTAAATAAATTATGCTGCAACCC